>NC_135811.1:53984900-54288953 GCF_964213995.1 Mustelus asterias
TTTTTAAAGAGCTCCCCGATCCCAAAGTGAAATTGATTCATAAAATCCATACACTGCAGAAGAGTCCATTTGACCCATTGAGTTTGCACCAACTCTCTGACAGAGTATTTTACCCAGGCCCTTTCCCCCGCCCTATCCCTGTAATGCCACACATTTAACATGGCCAATCCACCTAACCTGCACATCTTTGGAGTGTGGGAGGAAACCGGAGCACCCAGAGGAAACCCACACAGACACGGGGAGAACGTACAAACTCCACACAGACAGTCATCCAAGGCCAGAATTGAACCCGGGTCTCTGGAGCTGTGAGGTAGTAGTGCTATCAAACTTTGCCACAGTACCACCGAAGACCCCCCTCCCCCCTCCACAAATATCGGGACCTCCCCCCGCACCTCACTGAAGGCATGTTTCCCCCAGCCCCCTTCCCAACATAGATCATCGGCATCAGGACATTGGGCCCTCGCAATTGATCACCCTTCATTCTCCACTCCCTTCATGACCCCTTCATGCTCTACTCCCTTCATGACCCCCTTTATGACCAGCTCTCAGGCCCCACCCCTTCAGACCCCATCTCCTCAGGCCCCACCACCTCTTATTTTTGCCTGGTCCTGTACATGGTAAAAGCTAGGTGAATACACGTCACCCCAGCAGTTAGGGCTGAACGATGTCAGAATAATATAACATGAGCTGCTGACAGTACGCACGCATACAGGATACCCAAGTGGGTACCCTTCTCAAAATGCTGGCCATGCGGTTGACCCCAGAAGCTGCTTGTGTCAGACTCTGCATCCAGCGAGATGGGAAAGCTCACATAGAACTGCCAGTGAAGCTGTGGAGATGAACCCGTACAACTAAAATGTCAAAAGATGCCTAACTCACGTATTTTAACACATGAGCATAAAATAATCATTTAGTGTCCATTAGCAGAGGAGACATTTGGAACAGTTTTTTTGTGGTGCTGGTGCTTCAGCTACAGTCTCAACCCACCAAGGTACTTACAATTTCTTTAACACAGGTATTCGATAATGTCCCTGAGAAAGCATTCATTATCAAGAAAGCATTTAGCAAATAAAACAATCTGACAATTCAATAATAGTTCAATAAAATCTCTTCTCGTACTTTAGATCAGAGTTCTCCTTGGAATAACCTTAGACTTTGTTTTGAATGATTTCATTTTTATTGGATACTGACATGCAAATAAATTATAAAGTGAAATGGAATGAGTTCCACACTTCCCACGAATATTGGGTTGCAGATAATTCACAACCCACACTTTATTGGATTAACTAATCATATGTTATCCCACTCATTGTAGAACTCAATCATTGCATGAAACAGAACAGGCACCTTGGCAGGCCAGATCTTTTTAATATTTTTAAAGCACTATTTCCCCCTCTGATAGCCAGCCAAATTGGCAACCTGACCAGTGGACAGGAGGAAACACCACTGGCAGGAAGCGGGCATGATTTGGGACAGCCCCCCTGAAAGCAAGGGTGGGGGGAAGAATGTGATCAGGAGGGGACCAAGCAAACAGTCAAGACTTAGTGTGAGGAAAGCCCATGTTCAGGAGTGGGGTATAGAGGCACATGATGGGGTCAGGGGGCAGAGGAGGCCTGCCATCAGGACTGGGGTCAGGCCTGTGATCAGGGAATGGCAGTAATAGGCCAGAAATGGCCTCTGACTAAGACCGCAAGAAAATACAAAGGGTTGTGAATGTAGCCCAGTCCATCACACCAATCAGCCTCCCATCCACTGACTCCATCTACACTTCCCGCTGCCTCGGAAAAGCAGCCAGCATATTCAGGGACCCCACACAGCCTGGACATTCTCTCTTCCACCTTCTTCCGTCGGGAAAAAGATACAAAAGTCTGAGAATATGTACCAACCGATCAAGAACAGCTTCTTCCCTGCTGTCATCAGACTTTTGAATGGACCTACCTTATACTAAGCTGATCTTTCTCTACACCCAGCAATGACTGTGACACTACATTCTGCACTCTCTCCTTTCCTCCTCCCCTATGTACTTTATGAATGGTATGCTTTGCCTCTATAGCATACAGGAAACAATACTTTTCACTGTATCCCAATGCATGTGACAATAATAAATCAAATCAAATTAAAGAAATCTGAATTGTGGAGGCGGGGGAGAGGCCTATGGTCAGGTATTGGGAGATGGGGACGAGGCCCGCAATCAGATCTGGCAATAGGAAGCCCACGATCAGACCTGGGTGTGTGAGAAACCAATGATTAAGAGAGGCCGGTGATTGATAATCTGAGGGGTGAGAGGCCAGTGATTGGGAAAGGTGTGAAAGGCCTGTGATCAGAGATCTACACCCATCAATGAAGGGAGATCAGTGATTAAGAATTGGGGTCAGGGAGACTAACAATCAGAACAATGAGGAGGCCAGTGATCAGGGCTTAAGGGGGGAGGGGAATGGGGATAGGAATAAATTTGGAGGAAAAGATCCTGGGTGAAAGCATTTCTTTTCTTCCTGGCCCATAAAGAGTCCAGGAAAAGACAATTATTTTGTGGACCTGGCAGCTCCCAACTCCCGTTTTTCTGCTGGATTTCCTGACTCTTCAGAAAGCAGTAGATGATGGATGATTTTAAAATGGGTTTCTAATTGCACTCTGGGTTGCTGAATGATATATGTTAGTTAAGTGTTCCAGTTCTCCACATGGGTCATACAGACATTATGATATCACAGACATGAATATGTCAGTGGATAAGCACATGGTATATTAGGCACGTTATCTGCATTTAACTATTTAAGCCCCTGCCTGGTCTTCCCCTGCCCATCATGATAGGTTAAGGTCTAGGTAATGAATTTGGTTATTTATTTCATACAAAGATGCATATACAAAATATAATGGGAATGATCTTATGAAATTTTGGAAATGTGTCGGTTTCCGGTGAGAAAAATGGAGTGAATCCCATTGACGGCTTTGGTGTAATTCCTAACTGAATCTTGAGCCTGATTAACCAAAGATTTTATGGCCACGAGAATCCTCGCGGCGGCCTCCCTCTGATTTGACCGTCCCGGCTGAACTCAATTGCTGCAATCAGTGGGGAGCTCCACATAAATGGCTCCCCAGCAGTCCCCGACCCTTGTGCCAGATCTATTGTGGGGAATAGCAGCCAGGAAGCCCGCACCTCATTTCTCAGTGGGAGCCCTGACCAAACTGCTGGATGGAGTGGAGCAGAAGAGGGATGTACTGTACCCCCATCCCGAGGACATCATTCCAGCAAGGTCATAGAATCATAGAATCCCGACAGTGCAGAAGGAGGCCATTCGGCCCATTGAGTCTGCACCAACCACAGTCCCACCCAGGCCCCATTCCCGTAACCCCACGTATTTACTCTGCTAATCCCCCTGACACTAGGGTCAATTTAGCATGGCCAATCAACCTAACCTGCACACCTTTGGACTATGGGAGGAAACCAGAGCACTCGGAGGAAACCCACACAGATACGGGAAGAATGTGCAAACTCCACACAGACAGTGACCCGAGGCCGGAATTGAACCCAGGTCCCTGGCTCTGTGAGCAGCACTGCTAACCATTGTGCCACTGTCACCAACCCCATCTTGGATGCAGTGGCAGCCCTGGTGAGTGCAAGGTCACTACAAAAGAGGACTGAGCAGCAGTGCTGCAAGAAGTTGAATTATCTTCTGCACTCAGCCAGGGTGAGTGAGCCCCATGCAATCTTTTTCTGGAGACCTTCGCACACCACTCCCACCTCCACCTTCATCTCTCACCCAGCCACTTTGGCCTTTGCCAACACCTGTAAGGAGGGCCTCCTCCCCCCGCTCCCCATTATCATGTTCCTCCCTACTTGCTGCTATGCTCCTCACACTCCAGCACCCCCCCCTTCAAGTCCCACACCTGCTACACCTTTTCTTAAATGTCAAGACTCCTGCTTACACTGTCCCTTTTTATGTCATTGCAGGACAAACTCAACCACAACAAGCGTGAATGGGCGCAGCCACCTGGAGTAATGCCAGAGCGCAGAACCCTCATGGTCTTCGAGGAGAGAACATAGAACATAGAACATTACAGTGCGGTACAGGCCCTTCGGCCCTCGATGTTGCGCCAACCTGTGAAACCAATCTAAAGCCCATCTAACCTACACTATTCCAATATCATCCATATGTTTATCCAATGACCATTTAAATGCCCTTAATATTGGCGAGTCCACTACCGTTGCAGGCAGGGCATTCCACGCCCTTACCACTCTGAGTGAAGAACCTACCTCTGACATCTGTCCTATATCTATCACCCCTCAATTTAAAGCTATGTCCCCTCGTGCTAGCTATCACCATCCGAGGAAAAAGGCTCTCACTATCCACCCTATCTAATCCTCTGATCATCTTGTATGCCTCTGTTAAGTCACCTCTTGACCTTCTTCTCTCTAACGAAAACAACCTCAAGTCCCTCAACCTTTCCTCATAAGACCTTCCCACCATACCAGGCAACATCCTAGTAAATCTCCTCTGCACCCTTTCCAATGCATCCACATCCTTCCTATAATGCAGTGACCAGAACTGTACGCAATACTCCAAGTGCGGCCGCACCAGAGTTTTGTACAGCTGCAACAGGACCTCCTGGCTCCAAAACTCAATCCCTCTACCAATAAAAGCTAACACTCCGTACTCCTTCTTAACAACCCTATCAACCTGGGTGCCAACTTTCAGGGATCTATGCACATGGACACCGAGATCTCTCTGTTCATCTACACTACCAAGTATCTTACCATTAGTCCAGTACTCTGTAATCCTGTTACTCCTTCCAAAATGAATCACCTCACACTCTTCCGCATTGAACTCCATTTGCCACCTCTCAGCCCAGCACTGCAGCTTATCTATGTCCCTCTGTAACCTGCAACAACCTTCCGCACTGTTCACAACTCCACCGACCTTAGTGTCATCCGCAAATTTACTAACCCATCCTTCTACGCCCTCATCCAGGTCATTTATAAAAATGACAAACAGCAGTGGTACCACTTAAACAGCAGTGGTTACCACGAGTAACTGAACTCCAGGATGAACATTTCCCATCAACCACCACCCTCTGCCTTCTTACAGCTAGCCAATTCCTGATCCAAACCGCTAAATCATCCTCAATCCCATGCCTCTGTATCTTCTACAATAGCTTACCATGGGGAACCTTATCAAACGCTTTACTGAAATCCATATACACCACATCAACTGCTTTACCCTCATCCACCTCTTTGGTCACCTTCTCAAAGAACTCAATAAGGTTTGTGAGGCACGACCTACCCTTCACAAAACCGTGTTGACTATCCCTAATCAAATCATTCCTTTCTAGCTGATTATAAATCCTATCTTTTATAATCTTTTCCAAAACTTTGCCCACAACAGAAATAAGGCTCACTGGTCTATAATTACCAGGGTTGCCTCTACTTCCCTTCTTGAACAAGGGGACAACATTTGCTATCCTCCAGTCATCTGGCACAATTCCTGTAGACAATGACGACCTAAAGATCAAAGCCAAAGGGTCTGGCACTTGGAAGAATGCTGGAGGTCAGGACTCTGCTGAGCCCCTGGCCAATGTCGTACCCATGGATCCGGTCATTCCATAGCTGATGAAACTGCAAAGGCAGAGTCGCAAGCATCAGGAGGAGATGACAGAATCCTCCATCAGACTGCAAGGCTAACTGGAGGAGTCCCTTTGCCTTTTATCTCAGGAAATGGTGCAATCACCCAGCGCAATGAGACCAACACTGCAAGGTGGCATCCACAGTGAAGAGCTTAGCACTAGACGTGCACTCCGTGGTAAGGGATGTCTGCTGCATGGTTCAGCTCATGACTTCCATGTCTGAAGGCATGAACTGTATGGTGCAGGGCTTCAAGTGCATGGTGCAGGTACTGGTGGGAATTTGTGAGTGTCAGTGCCAGAGGATCACAGGGCTTCTTTACCTCACTCCAGCTCCTCCTCCTTGGCATTGTCAGGCCCACTGCCCTCCTCAACATCCTCCCCATCTGAGTAGATCTGGTGCTCGCCCATTGCTTCCAGGTCTAAGTTGTCTCCTCGCAGTGCTAAGTTGCATAGAGCGCAGCAGACCACAGTGATGCAGGAATCCCTCTGGGGGCCATATTATGCGGCATCCCCTAACCATTCCAGACACCAGAACAGTGCGAGCTGAAGCTTGACTTGAAATAGCTTCTACATTCTTGGGGTTTGTATTCCAAAGGGTTAACATTTATCTTGAGACTGTGCAATCAGATCTAGCTCTGGATATTAAAATGGCATACTGGACTCCTCAATGTTAGAATGTAACCAGTGACAACTTTATGTTGGATGTAACGTGACCAATGGTAACAAGCTGTGAGGGTCAGCTGACCCAGTAAACCATGGAACCAATTACAGAATGATGTGATGGTCAGCTGACTCACTGGATTGGCCCAGGGTGAGGCCCCAAGTTTGGAGTTATTAAGTTTCTTTATTAAATGCTTTATTTGATTTATAAGTTGGAGCAAGTTTTGTTATATGCTTATTGTCTGCATTTGAAGAGTTCCTTCTGAAGAAACGCTCAAGGAATGGTCAGTTAGAAGAATCATAAAGGAATTATAGAATCCCTACAGTATAGAGGGTGGTGAATGCCTGGATCACGCTGCCGGAGGAGGTGGTGGAAGCAGATTCTATAGCAATTTTCAAGAGGCATCTGGATAGATACATGAATAGGCAGTGAATAGAGGGATATGGACCATGTAGAGGCAAGAAAATATTAAATTACAGAGGCATCTGTATTGGCACAGACTTGGTGGGCTGTAGGGCCTGTTCCTGTGCTGTATTGTTGTTTGTTCCTGGAAGTCGGAGCCTGCACCGACAACAATCCCATCCAGGCGCCATCCCTGTAACCCCACGTATTTACCCTGCTAATTCCCCCTGACACTAAGGGGCAATTTAGCATAGCCAATCAACCTAACCCCCATGTCTTTGAACTGTGGGAGGAAACCCACGCAGATACGGGGAGAACATGCAAACTCCACACAGACAGTCACCTGAGGCTGGAATTGAACCTGAGACCCTGACACAGTGAGGCAGCAGTGCTAACCACTGTGCTGCCTGGCAACAACAATCATCTTGGTGAGACACAGCTGAGAGGCATGCAATTAGCTTTTCAAGCAAATTCCTGGAGGGCAGCCTCATTAATCCAGGTCTTTGATGCTGTTGAGTTTGCATTGCTGTACTGTTCAGTCAGCCTTGCATAAGACCAATTTATGCCCATTTACTGCCCTACCTGACAGTCAAAATTCACAGCAAAATTAATTTAAATTTCCTTTCCAATAATCCCCTCTGGCCTTGCACCATTGATAGAGTGAGGGTTTTAGATTTCACTGCATTTACTGTCCCCCCAAGTGAAAGGGTCTTTATGCCTCATGAGGCAGGATGGCTCCCCAACACTGATAACCCCGCACTGCCTTTGCAGCCTGGCCTCTCACAAAGCAGGACCTCATAGTCGGCTGCAGTACTGCCCCTCTGTTGTGGCCTCCTGCCATCCAGTTTGCAGCTCCCAGCAAGGAAGGGAACCCATTCAGCTACTGTTCGAACACTAACCCAGCACGGAGGAATCAGGAAGTGATGCCTGCTTGGCAGCCAGCATATCTGCTTGGAGCAAGGGGTGACCCGATCTGAAGGGAAGGTAAGGCCAATGAGGGACCCAACCTCGCCGGTGAGGTTGGTCCAAGTCAGAAAACGCGATCTCGCTGGCGACTTTCACATTTCTTTCAAACTCTCTGCATTTTGAACCCATGCCTCCATTCCCACACATGGAAAGAGTGGGCTCAAGATTCCACCCAATGTTTTATTTAGTGATGTATTTATCAGACCATAGTGTGTGATGTTGTTAATTCTCCCTACAACCACTTTTTCTTTATCTGCCTATCCAATCTAAGCGTGAAAGCTCGCATTGCTTCTGCCTTAACTGCTAACCTGAGAAATGAATTCCAAAGCCTCACAACAATCTACGTAAAGATGTTTCCTCTGCCCTGTGTTCTGAATATGTCACATGTTATCTTGTATCTATGGCTCTTCGTTCTTGACCCCTCAACTACTGGAAACAGTTTACATCTATCTACCCTCTGCAATCTTTTCATCATTTTAAACACTGCTACCTAATTGTTTGAAAAAGCTTTTATCTTCACATGTGTTTACATTGCATTCTGGAAGCTGTGGTTTGACCTTTGCTAACTCAGGCTCAATATTATGGTGGCAGGCGTAAAAGCGTATTTGCTAGTCGAGGCGGAGGGTTGTTTTGAGGTTTGGAAGGGTTTCCCAAGAACTTTCCACTATTTTTAACTGCAGGGATTATTTGGATTATTTCCTCTCAATTCAAAAACCACTGCAGTAGAATGGACTGCAGCAATTCAAAAAGGTAGCTCAGCATCACCATTTTAAAGGTAATTAGAGATGGGCAACAAATGCTGGCCTTGCTAACGACACCTGCTTCTCATGAAGGGAGTAAGAAGTTTAACAACACCAGGTTAAAGTCCAACAGGTTTATTTGGTAGCAAAAGCCACACAAGCTTTCGAGGCTCTAAGCCCCTTCTTCAGGTGAGTGGGAATTCTGTTCACAAACAGAACTTATAAAGACACAGACTCAATTTACATGAATAATGGTTGGAATGCGAATACTTACAACTAATCCAGTCTTTAAGAAACAAAACAATGGGAGTGGAGAGAGCATCAAGACAGGCTAAAAAGATGTGTATTGTCTCCAGACAAGACAGCCAGTGAAACTCTGCAGGTCCACGCAACTGTGGGAGTTACAAATAGTGTGACATAAACCCAATATCCCGGTTGAGGCCGTCCTTGTGTGTGCGGAACTTGGCTCATGAAGGGAGGCAGCCGATGGCCGAGTGGTGTTGTCACTAGACTATTGATCCAGCAACTCAGTTAATGTTCTGGGGACCCGGGTTCGAATCCCGCCACAGCAGGTGATGGAATTTGAATTCAATTAAAAAATATCTGGAATTAAGAATGTACTGGTGACCTTGAAACCATTGTCGATTGTGGGAAAAACCCATCCACTAATGTCCTTTAGGGAAGGAAATCTGCCGTCCTTACCTGGATTGGGCTACATGTGACTCCAGAGCCACAGCAATGTGGTTGACTCTCAACTGCCCTCCAAGGGCAACTAGGAATGGGCAATAAATGCTGGCCAGCCAGCGACCCCCATGTCCCACAAAAGAAGAAAACAAAACAAACATAACAAATGCCTCCTATAAGCAAATTGATCACCGTATCCCACCTTCATTAAAACCAGAACAGGTGGGTCTGAGGCAGGTTGGCTTCCCGTTTCAGATGTTCTGAATTTTAACCTCATGACTCCAATCGGACCCAATTTTTGGGGAGTAAAGATTAGCCTGTAGGCCCTTAATATTAATTCCAAGGCAAAAAGCGAGCAGAGTGGTCAGGAAACGGCCAACAACCAGCCAGCTTGCCAGGAAAGCAGCCAAGGAGTGCTTGGAGACTTGGTTGGTTGGATTGGAGTGATGGGCTTAGATGCTGTCAAGGAGAAATCAGGAATAGACTTGAGGTGGGTTCTGACCACGAGTGAACAGGCTTACATGAGTGCCGGGGGAAGCCCCCCCTGCTCCTCCTGGCCCACAAGCAATGCTGTAAAGACCATTACCTGACGGGTCCAGATCTTGTTGTTTATTTTCACCTACCTAGTTTTCTGAACCCAAAAGCCCCTTGACTATGCCTCTTTTAAAACCAGAAGTGGAGCGGGTTGGGGGGGTGGGGGTGGGGGTGTGCTGCAATGACCCACTTCAAAGAGATGCATTGGAGCCCAAAATATTTTAACGAGGATGCCTGCCTTGATTTTTATTTTCACTTTCATGGCATGGTCCTGGGGTGAATTGTCTGGGAGGTCCTCCTGATTGTGGGTGCCTGGAAACCAGGGCAAATAGCAAATGATTATAGAGAATCCCTGCAGAAATACACTTTGAGTCCAATATACTAATGTGGGGTATTTTAATCAAACGGCTACCTGACTTGCTCAGAAACCCACCAGACAGAAGTGTCTTCAAGCCAGGCTGCCAAAAAATGCTGAGGTGTGAAGTTTATTTTCTGAATACCAAGTAAGCACAGTGGCACAGTGGTTAGCACCGCTGCTACACAGCGCCAGGGACTTGAGTTCGATTCCCGGCTTGGGTCATTGTCTGTGTGGAGTCTGCATGTTCACCCCATGACTGCGTGGGTTTCCTTTGGATGCTTCAGTTTCCTCCCATGGTCCAAAAGATGTGCTGGTTAGGTGCATTGACCATGCTAAATTCTCCCTCAATGTACCCGAACAGGCGCCAGAATGTGGCGGCTAGGGGATTTTCACAGTAACTTCATTGCAGTGTTAATGTAAGCCTACTTGTGACACTAATAAATAAACTTTAAACTTAAACATTGACTTCCCAAGTCCAAGGCTTAGAGACACCCAAAGAGTTGGAGTTCAATGAGCTAAAACCGTGCTGTGTACCAGTGAAGAGTACCATGTTAGGAAATTGTGCCATATCCAGTGCAAGTGGGCTTAAAACTTTCCAAAAGTGGTATCTGCTTGCAAGATTCCTGGCAATGGGAATATTCCCCTACCTCAGGATGTCTAGGATACTTGTCTCTACCTTTCTGACTCAGGAAGTTCCATTAATCTTTGGTGCTGTTTATTTGGCAGCATTTTTGGGCCTTCAATGCTAATTACAAATGATTTATATTATCACATTGCCTTGAAAAAGCCGGCTCCTCATTCCTTCCCTTCAGCTGGCTCTGCTCTACCCACTATCTGTCATTACTGTCAGCCAAACAAAATAAATATGTGGGTGATCATTTAATTGAATCCTGCATGTCATTAGGATCCAGTTCAAGATGCAAATTGTAGAATTTGATTCTGGGAGCTGGAGTAATGTGTTTCACAAGCGCAATTATGAAATTTCCTTTTAAAATATAAATAGATTAAGAATTTGAGTGCATTGCCATTGTATCATTTTTAGAAATATGTTTTACAATACTGCTTTCATATTTATAAAACCTTGATGGGAATTGAACTCTCAATTCTCTTCTGCCAGCTTCCATAATATAGCATCCAAGATCTGATATGGTTTAACATTCGTGGGGTGCAAACAGAAACAAGGCTACTCTGGATAGAACACGCAACTTCTGAACTAACCTATCAGCAGCATGGCTCAAAAAATTAGGAACTTAATGACCAAAATCTGGCACATCCAAAATGATTGGTGTTGAAATCGATAACTCTGGGTGCTGTTTCACTGACACTCTGCGTAAGGTAATTCATTATATCCTCTGCAAAGTTAATCACCCAGGGTTTGTGATCAGAGCTAAGTGAACCATACTTGTGATCCATTACACTTCCACGCACCCTCAGCCTTTCTGAGGCCTATGACACCTTCACTTGCAGTGATTAGAAATCCGTTTCAGCACAGAGTCCTTTTTAGGGTCTAGGAACGTAGAAGAATGAGTAGGCCATTCAGCCCATCAAGCCTGCTCTACCACTGAAACAGATCATGGATCATCATCTACCTCTATGCCATTTTCCCCCACTAGCTCCATATCCCTTGATGTCATTGGTATCCAGAAATCTATCAATTTCTGTCTTGAATATGCTCAGTGATTGAGCTTCCACAATCCTCTGGGTTAGAGAATTCCAATGATTCACCAGCCTGCCTCATATTCCGAGAATGTGTCACCTGGTTCTCGACTTGCCTTTCTATCCATATCTGCCCTGTAAGGATTTTGTAAATTTCAACAAGATCACCTTTCATTCCTCAAAACTTTAGAGAGTTACAAGCCCAGTTTCCTCAATCTCTAAAATCTGGGACTTGGATAATGAACATCACATCTCATCTCCTCAACCAATCAGAATGAAGAATTGTTTCTGAATATCTAAACCAGGAAATGTAAGTTAGAATATTAATCAAAATCATATCCAGAAAGAAAAATAGAGGGAAAAAGGATGGGGTTTCTAGAGAGGCATCAAGAGACAGAACAAGACAGTAAAAATATTTAAATGCTGACATTTTTTAAAATTTCCAATAGAATCATAGAAACCCTACAGTGCAGAAGGAGGCCATTCAGCCCATTGAGTCTGCACTGAAGGCCCTATCCCCATATCCCTATCCCGTAACCACACGTATTTTACCCTGCTAACCTACATGTATCTTGGAACACAAAGGAGCAATTTAGCATGGCCAATCCACCTAACCTGCACATCTTTGGACTAAATGGTTACTAAAATTTGAAGGAATAAGACTCCACACTATTAGAAGTTAATTTCAGTGCCAAAATGTTTAAGATTTATGCTGGTAAAAATCCACTTGCACTGTATTGGAACCTAATTTTATTCTGGAGTAGCTCATAGGCATACAAATACATGAACATACAAATTAGGAGCGGGAGTAGGCCAGTCGGCCCCTCGAGCCTGCTGCTCCATTCAATAATATCATAGCTAAACTTATTGTAACCTCAGCCCCACTTTCCTGCCGACCCTTCAAACCCCTTGTGAATCAAGAATTTATCTAGCTCTGCCTTAAAACTATTCAAATACTCTGCTTCCACTGTCTCAAATTTTTGCTGGATCCTCAATACGTCTCTGCTGCCAGCACCAAATCTTCGCTGGGAGTGGCCTCGGGTATCCCTTCTTATCCCACTCTTTGCACTTTTCTGGAAAGTTCGCTGGCTTCCCGCCAACGAGGTCACTGGGCATGGGTCGCAGCACCCAATGGGATTGTTGATTCTATGTATTGGAAATGCCAGGGTCCCCTCGGTGTCCATTCTCAGGTGCACAGGGTTCATGTAGCCCTTTTCCATATAAGATAAAGGGCGGGAATTCAAGATACCAGAGAGTTTGGCCAAAACTGGGGAATATGCAAACACTGTCCTCTTTTGGTCAGGACTGAGCACCTCTGGTTCCAGTCTCCTGGGAAAGTCCAGGCTTGCTCTTGCTCGCTTCTGATCTGTCCATGTGTGTGTATTAAACTTGGCCTGCCCGAATTCCCATCAGGCCTGGCTGCTGTTCAATTTAGATTGTCCAATTTTATAACTGGCCTAGCTGTTCAGGCCATGGGCCATGTGGCCACTCTCATTATTTTTTATTTATTCCTCTTTGACACCCTTTTTCCATTATAATTCTTTCATACAGTCTAATTGCTCTTTGTCATTTCGCTCCTTATTTAATTTCCCCTTTTTTTTATCATTCCATTTCAACACAGTCCCTACACAGTTTCTCATCCTGAATCATATCAATCTTTATCGCAGTTTCCCCAATTTCCTCTCCACCAACTTATTCTTCTGTCCTCCCCAATCCTCTCCCTTCTTATAAACTGACCAGCCCATATTCATCGTCACGTTTGTGACCTCATCAACTCCTGTCGTCTCTCTGTTCCCACAGTTTTGATTACTGTTACAATCAGAGACCGATAAGCTTTGAAGCCTCAGTGAGTGACTCAAAGGATCACATGACAAGATTTCACTTCTTCACACTTTTACTAAACATGTTGGGTGGGATTTTCCACTGCTCCCCCCACGGCTCACCATTGGCTGCCAGTGGGATCTTCTGGTCCTGCCAGTGTCTACACTGTTTCCTGTGGCTCACCCATCCCTCTGCCAGGGAATCTGCCGCATGGGGTCACCTTCAGTGACCAAAGGACATGCTGGTTACATGCATTGGCCATGCTAAATTCTCCCTCAGTGTACCGGAACAGGCGCCAGAGTGTGACGACTAGGGGACTTTCACAGTAACTTCATGGCAATGTTAATATAAGCCTACTTGTGACACTAATAAATAAACTTTAAGCTTCAGTTGGACTGGAACATCCCACTGGCGGGAAGGGCAGGAAAATCCCAGCCCTTGGTTCTTAAGCCTCCCAAAGTTCGGTCTGCTCTGTTTTCCCCTTTTTGAACATAAAACCAACTCTTACAAGCATCCTGCTCTGTTAGCTATCGATGCTTTGCACACACAACATAATTCTCTCTCGCTTTCTCTCTCTCTCTCTCTGTCCCTCTCCCTCTTTTCAGGGTCTGAGAAAGGCAGCAAGCAGCAAGAACAGCAGCTTCCCCTTGTGTGTCCAGGTGTGCAAGCTAGTACTTTTGAAGAGGGCTTGACGTGGACATCTGACCCCCACCACAACATGTTGACAAACAGAGTTAATGTGGATCACATGCCCCTTTCCACTACTCCATTTTACCTTGAATTAAAGGAGACAGTTTAAACATAACCATCTTGTAATACTCACATTTGTAAGGTTACTGACAAGATTAATCCTTCTATGCTAGCCCCTGGGAAAAATAACTCTTTCCCCAAGTCCTCACCTTCAATTGCACTTTGAAATACCCAACTAGTTAGCCTTGGGCCTTCAATTTGCTCAATTATTCCATCACTTTCCCCTTTGATGCTCATTCTAATCAAAGCCTTTTTCAGTCAGAGCATCTCCAGCAATAACTTCTGTTCACATTCCTGTACTGTTTCTTACAGAGATTCCAGTGATTCATTCTTGGCCCCTCTGATTTTTCATCAGTATGCTGCAACTTAGTACCAATGTAGCTGATTCTCAAATACTTTCCAAAATGGCCAGCAAGCCACTCATTTCAAGAGATTATCAGAGATTAAATCAGACTGTTCACAACCTTTAGGATCCTTTCCAATCTGAGCTGAGCTTCCTACATAATGTCAACATGTGTAGGGGTCAATTTTAACACTGAGAATGTTCGGGGGGTGGGATGGTGGTGGGGGGGGGGGAGCGGGGGAGGAGGGCGGGCGGGGAGAGCGGGTGGGGAGGGGCTGAGTGATTGCTATCTGTGCAACTGCTATGGCTGGCTCTCACCTCTGTTGTGGATTCAAGCACCAATTCTGAGAATTGAGCACTTAGACAACAGACAACACTTCTGTGCAGTGTCAAGGGTGCTCTGCATTGCCGTAGGTACCACCTGTAATCTGAAACTTTAATCCGAAGCCCCCTTTGCTCTCTCAGGTGGATGTTAATAATCCTATGGTACTATTCTAAGAAGAGCAGGTTGTTATATCCAATATCTTGGCCAATATTTATCCCTGAACCAACAGCACGAAGAGCAAATTAACTGGCTACTATCATCTTGCTGTTTTGTGGGGCACAATTTGATTGCCATGTTTCTTATGTAGCAATAGTGACCACACTGAAATGAAGATTTAATTGACTGTAGGATGTCCTGAGACTGCAAAAGACTAATCCAAGTCTTTCATTTCTCTTTTCCCAGTCCAGGTTATTGTAACTCCGATTTTAAATGTAACTCTTGTTTTTGTCAGTCTGTGTCAACCCGATGAACAAGCTCTTCAAATTCTGGTTCACTTTGAAACCAAAGCAGTTTTCTCTCAGCCTGTTCTTCACATTGGCTCTCAGGTTTTTCATCAATCCATAGACGTGATGTCTATGGTCTGACTCGTGTCACTTTCTGAGGACTGTGTGGAAAGCATTCATGTAGCTGTGCACAAAGTACAAATAGCATTCAGAAAGAGATAGAGCTTCACCACTTGTCAGCTCCTGTTCTCAACCAGCAATGAAATTCCCTGTCAGTGCTTGAGTATTGCCTTGCCTTTGTGAAATGAAATGCACTTTCACAGCTTTCCAGCATTTCAAATACCTCTCGATAGCTGATGAGGAGAGTGTCACTGCTCTGAAATAGGCCACAGAATATCCTTGTACGCTTCCTCCATGGATTCAAAACATTTTTTGAGTTTCTCACCTCCCTTATAGAGCTTGAACACTTGGTATACACACTGATTGTTAATCTCTGCACATCAGCTGGCATTCATGCCTCATTGCGTTCTACAGCACTTGGACATTGCAGTTTTCTCACAATAAGTTAGATGGTGATGTTCTCAGGTTGCAAACTATGAAGAGTTTTTCTTCTCCTAATTAACTTTGTGCAACAGCTACAGTGGACACTATGGGGATTAAATGGGCCTCTGATAGCAACATAAAATTGGCTCAGAGTGAAATGGCAACCAATTTTTCATTGCGGCAGTATTTATTTTCCGTAGACTTAGAAAATATGGTCACGATTTTTCACTTCAGACAGAGCAAAGACTGGAGAACAAGTCTTCAAAAGGTCTTTGAACGATCCTACTGTGCACTTCAGTAGAAAGAATTGGCTGAGTTGAAACTATCGGGGGAAGAATTTCAGCCCACACTCTCTGATGCACATCAATTTAGACACGAGGCTCGAGGTTTCAGTAAATGAAGGCTTTTATTTACTATTAATGAAGCTATCAGAACTTATGTACACTATCCCAGACTGAAGGGGTCCCGGCCAGAGCAGTGACTCTTATACCTCTCCCAGGAGGCGGAGCCCGACTGGGATTTACCACAACAGTAACAAACACAGGTGTAACAACCCCACCCTAACCCAACAGCAACAATAGCACAATCCAACAGTAACATATGTACATCCTTGTAGTACTGGCCAGCCCTGGCTCAGTACTACCCAGTGGGAACCAACGATGGTTCACCACACTCTCCATACATGGGATCGTCGGCACAGGAGCAAAATTCCGAGGAGATTGTGTTTCCTGATTTCCCTGCTCCTCCTCCTCCCCCACCTCCCCCCATCCCGAGGGTGCAGTGAATTGAATTATTATTACTGTTCCCCTCTTCTGCCTGTGACAGTGATTGTTTTAAATTTCAAATTCAATTTGTTTCCCTTCATATCCTTTCCCTGTTGAAAGGAGCCATGGTGTGTTTCCCAAACCCTGGTTTATGAGGTCCAGTGTTAAGAATAACCCCACAGCAAATTCCTTCAGGTGAATCAAAACTAGGATTTATTATCAGAACCCAGGGGATGAAACGCACCACACATTCACACTCACAAGCATACCAGGTAGAAAGGCAGAGAAAGAAAGGGAAAGTATTTTCCCCAAGTTACTTGAGAAAAGTTAAGAAGTTATCGGTATTAATTCTCGTGAGGAGAGTCTAACGATGACTCTTTCAGGTGACTTTGTCAGGCAGATTTCCTGAGCTTTTCCCTAGGAACTTGGTTGTTGGTTGAAGGCAGCAATGTATTCTTGTATCATGGGAATTAGTTTGCTCTGTAGGCGAAAAGCAGTATTCTTTCTGGAGGTCTGACTTTGAGAGAGATGGAAGTCAGAGACAGGCTGCTAGCCTTTACTCTTCTAAGGTTAAACCGCAACTGAAGACAAAATTCTAACAATATCCCTGATGAGTGCAAGGTGAAGAACTTCAACAGCATGTCTCTTTTCTCAGAAATGCCAAAATTCGGTACAACCAAGCAAGAAGTAATATTAACATTAATATCTTCGAGTGAGTTTCTCTGGCCTCCCCTCAATGCTTTTCTCGGTGGCAGGAGGCGACATGCCTTTCGCTGGTAGTGGTATCTTCTCGTCCTGCCTTGTCAATGGGAAATCCCATTGACACCACCCCCATGTCACCGGGAAATCTGCGTGGGGGGTGGGGCATGATCGGCAGGTGTAGAGAATTCCGCTGGCATGAACGGCCGGAGAATTCCGGCCATCATTTTGATTATTTTCATTCTGGAGCCTGTTCCTGCAATTGATATCAGACAAAATTTCATAAAAAGATGTGCAGGACCAAACCACCATTCTTCAGAACTAGGAGTTCCTGAATTATCCCTGATGTCTTCCCTGAAGGATCGCCTTGCATTATTCAACATCATCATTTCACAGAAGACCATTTGTGGAATTGTGAGAGGATGCAATTGAATGTGCAAGTTGTCAAAAGCGTTCTTGTCCTCAGAGCGAGAGAGTCGCGAACATTTCAAATTTGACTGCTTTCTCAGCATGAGTGCAGAAGAAACATATGCAAATTTACATGGGAATTCATCACACAGACTGTGAACTGAAAGAGGATCTACATATAGATCACTTGTACAGTATTAATTACATGATCTGCCTTTCACTTGTAGTTTTTGCTTCTGTATCATCACCAAGACCATAACCAAACCAAAGCATGTCAAATTACATGTAGAATTCAGAAGAGATTTGACTTTAGATTTCTCAGGTTAATGGCTTTATTGACTGCCGAGCTACCTTGCCTTATTTATCTCTGAAAGTTATGGCCCTGGCAAGACTTCCAAGTCTCAAAACAATCAATGTGATCCCCTAAATAACAACTGGCATTAACATTTTGCAAAGACTCCTATTTCAATAACTTTTCATTTCCCCTGATACGTATTGAGATGAAGCAATAAGAAAATAAAACAGCGTGTACATGAAAATTATCGGGAGAAAATGATTGCTGGAGGAAACTGACAAGAAGAGCAATAATTTATGATTGACCTGTCTTCAGATTTTTAATTTGCTTTGCCCTCAGCTGCCCCAGCTCATCAAAACTGAATTCAGATGCAAATGATCAGGGTTGATTTTAAATCCTCCCCATAATCCGTGGGGAATGGTCGAGATGGAGGGGTTAGTAACAACATTCATTTATATAAATGTCCCAAGACATTTAAATGCTGAGGTATTCCAGCTGCTTTCCTGATGTGTTCCTAACACTGCCCAACCCCACCCCCAACCACTGCACCCGTCCCACCCCCGCCAATCCATTTAACTTGGTTACGTTCCAAAGACTTACTTGCAACCTGACCACATCACTAGGATGTGCAAGCCGTAATCATGAGCTTGAAAGCAGCAGCTGACAACAGCAAAGATCCTGATCGCAGATAGTCCATGTGAGTGATTGAATGAAACATTTCGAAAGAGTATATTGGACCTCGTCTCTATCCTCGTCTCGTCTCTATTCCTATTGGTCTTGCTGACTATTCACAATCCCCAACGACACTAAACTTTCTGGGGACCAATTCCATGGGTCCCCGGACCTATCAATTCTTGATTTCAGCCCAGCAGCAGAGATATCATTTCCTCTGGCTTTGGTAGGGAGTTACTGTTAGGGCAGGTAACTGAGGCCCTGGAGTTAAAAGCTTTCAGTCTCATGGTCCACGTGTCCAGAAGGTTTGCCACTTGCTTTGAACTGTACTTCCCGATTATCGTTCCAAGTTAGTATCAGGTTTGAGAACAGAGTCCAGAGACAGAGAGAAGAGAAATGAGAAACCATTGGGGATGAGGAGATAGCAGAGACATTAAAATAATTTATACCTGTCTTCACAGTAAAAGATCCAAACTACATACTGGAAATAGAAGGTAACTGAGGGGTTAATAAGAGCAAGGAACTTAACGTAATTAATATCAACGGACAAAAATTTAACGAGAGGAAATCAAGGAAATAAAATCTGTCAAATCCCCAAGATCTGATGATCTACATCCTAACATTTTGCAAGACATATCCGCAGAGATGATTATAATTTTAGCTGGTTATAATTTTCCAAAATTCTCCTGATTCTGTAACATAGATTGGAAGTCAGTCAATGTCACACTGCTTTTCAAGAAAGGAGGGAAAGGGAAAACAGAGAACTACAGGCCAGACATCAGTCATCAGAAAAATACTCAAATCTCATAGAATCCCTACAGTACAGAAGGAGGCCATTTGACTCATTGAGTCTGTCCCGACTATAATCCCACTCAGGCCCTATTTTCGTAACCACACATTTACCCTGCTAACCCCCCTGACACTAGGGTCAAGTTAGCATGGCCAATCAACCTAACCCACACATCTTTGGACTGTGGGAGGAAACCGGAGCACCCGGAGGAAACCCACGCAGACACGGGGAGAACGTCCAGACTCTGCACAGCCAGTGACAGGCCACAATTGAACCTGGGTCCCTGATGCTGTGAGGCAGCAGTGCGAACCACTGTGCCATTGTGTTCTTGGACTTGGACACTGTTTTAAGGAAGTCTCTATAATATAGAGACGGCAGCACAGTGGTTAGCACTGCTGCTTCACAGCTCCAGGGACCTGGGTTCGAATCCTGGATCGGGTCGCTGTCTGTGTGGAGTTTGCACATTCTCCCTGTGTCTGCGTGGGTTTCCTCTGGGTGCTCCGGTTTCCTCCCACAGTCCAAAGATGTGCGGGCTAGATGATTGGCCATTCTAAATTGCCCCTTAGTGTCCCGGGATGCATAGGTTAGAGGGGTTAGTGGATAAATATGTAGGGATATGTGGATAGGGCCTGGGTGGGATTGTGGTTGGTGCAGACTCGATGGACTGAATGGCCTCTTTCTGCACTGTAGGATTCTATGATTCTATGATAAAATTATAGTATGATCAGACACTATCAACCTGGTTTTGCAAAGAGGAAATCGTGTTTGACAAATTTGTCAGAGAGTTCTGAGGACGTAGCAAGTGAGTTAGGGAAAGGAAGCCAGTACTTGTAGTATAATTGAGTTAGTGGATCTGGGAGGAGAGTGGAGTTGAAGCTAGAGATGGGCTGTGATCATGTTGAATGGTGGAGAAGGGTCAATGGGTCTGTCCTGCTCCTAGTTCTAATGTTCTTACTAACTACGAGTGAGAATCTGGCTCAGTAGAATCTGTTCTGAATGAATATTAGCCCAAATCCGAAGAGGACACATTCAGATCAGACGTCCCAACTCCAATTCTTCCAAGTCAGGGCTAAGTGCCCACTCCGGCGGGAAAACTCGAATGTTCCCCAATGGCATGGCAGCATCTATCAGGTGGGATTTATACAAATTTATACATCTCGCGAATCACGCCAGCAAGCCCGGCTTGTCAGAGGTTGGGGCGGCCTTAATCCCTATGGTTGGAGGCAGGCCCCCCTCCTCAACAAAAACAGAAATGGTGACCCCTCCCTCCACCCAGTGACAAGGAGAGCACCACCTACCCCTCTACAAAGAGGGGCATCACTCCCCCCACTCAACCACTGAAATAACGAGTCACTGCCCCTCCTCCCCACACCACGCAAGCATGAGGGTGACCTGATCCTCCCTATCAGGCCCCCAACCAGGCCCCCCATCAGGCCCACCCCTTGAGAGTGCCAATGCTGCACTGTCTCCTGGCACCGACATATTAGCCTGACGCTTTGGACCCCAAGAGGGTCAAGGAGTAAGTCCACTGCCCATGTGCTCTCTGCCACTGCCAGACTACAGAGGAAGCATCCCCAAAGGGTTGGGGGGAGCTCAGACTGGGAGCAAGGGGTTGATCTCAGCACTGTCCCATGGGATGGGGGTCCCATGGCTGGTCTGTCCCTTCTAGCCCTGGCAGATCTGAAGATCGCCCCTGGCATGCTGATTTCAGGTCGCTCTGCTCAACATCTTCATTCCTGTCTGTCATCTGTGAGAGCTTTGAAGTGGCCTGGTCACTTTAATCTCCATGCTCCCTGGATAGCTGGCAGGCTTTTAAATCACAGCAGCACTCCACTCAGCATCAGGGATTTCCATTTCTCTTTCTCAGAAACTGCAGGTATGAGCAGACCCCTTTGAAGTTCTCTGACTGTCAGAAGACAGTCACTTTCACTAGAGAGGGAATTCCCATCTACACAGCTGTTCACTCAGCCCCATTGTTTTAATGCTGGATTTATTTCAAATCTCTGAGTCTTCATGGAAAGCACGGGGTCTTTTAATACCTTCCAACCCTTTGAAAACCTTTGTTTCTTTTCAACTTTAGTCCAGTCTTTTTAACTTGCTTTTGATTGACAGCTTAATGGTTTTTACTCAGCATGCAGTCAGCTGTGTGTATTTACCTTTCCCTTCACACTCGAATGCATCTCAAGTACCCCCATTGTTCCTAACTGCAATGTTTGCACAAAAGAGGAACTGAAAAGCACTTAGCTCTGTTGAAATTACCTGCAGCTGCTTGATCACAGAGTAAAGTAACCAGACCACTTCAAAGCTCTCGCAGATGACAGGCAGGAATGAAAGCATGGTGGCACAGTGCTTAGCACTGCTGCCTCACTGCACTAGGGCCTTGGGTTACTGTGTGGAGTTTGCATGTTCTCCCCATGCCTTCATGGATTGAACCCGGGTCCCTAGCACTGCCGGAAGAACATGCCAACTTCACACAGGCAGTCACCCAAGTCTGGAATTGAACCCTGGTCCCTGGCACAGCCATCAGCCACTGTTTCCCAGTTGTCAACGTGAATTTCGGCCATCTTCATATCTCGCTTGCAGGTGTCCTTGTAGTAGATCTCCAGGAGGTTGTGACCTTCCACTATTTTTGGTTATACAACCAATGAATAAGACAATATGAACCAATGCTCAATATGAACCAGCACAGATGTCTTTGGCTTAGCAATATGTGTATGCTGTGAGAATTAGCACATTCTAGGACCTCTGAGTTGGTGACCTTGTCCTGCCAAGAGATGTCAGAAATACATCTAGAACAGTGAAAGCTGAATGTGTTCAGCCTTTTCTACTGCCTCACGACTGTTGTCCAGGTCTTACCACTGGAGGGAAGTGCATTGAGGCTTAGTGGACTCATAGTTTGGTGTTGTCAGTCAGGTTGCTTTTGTTCAACACTCTCTTACTCAGCTTGGACATAACAGCTGCAGCTTTTGTGATGCATGTGTTCATTTCAGCATAAAGTGACAGATTGCTGGTGATATGGAGCTTAGATATGTGGAGCTGTCAACAACCTCCAATGTCACATTGTCGATGCTGATAGATGGTGGTATGATAATATCCTGGACCATGACAGTTATCATCTTGATGGTCAAACCAAACTCTTCACAGGTGTGGGACAGTCTATCCATTCGCTGCTGCGGCTGTTCCACAGTATGGAATGTTGATGCAGCATTGTCCTTTTTTTATTCATTCATGGGACATGGCTGGCCAGCATTTATTGCCCATCCCTAGTTGCTTGGGAGTAGTTGAGAGTCAACCACATTGCTGTGGCTCTGGAGTCACATGTAGGCCAGACTGGGTAAGGAAGTCAGATCTCCTTCCCTAAAGGACATTAGGGAACCAGATAGGTTTTTCCAATAATCGATAATGGTTTCATGGTCATCACTAGACTTTGAATTGCAGATTGTTTTAATACTGAATTCAAATTCCACCATCTGGCTTGGAGGGATTCGAACCTGGGTCCCCGGAGCATTAGCTGAGTTTCTGGATTAATAGTCGAATGATAGTACCACTAGGCCATTGCCTCCCCTTGCCAAAGTAGCACCACTCGCTGATGAGGACTTGATGCACCTTTGTCTTGGATCTTAGCAAGTAAGGCTGAACAGCTTTCCATCAATTCTGATATGTAAGTAGACACTCCTTTGCAGATGACCTGAAGGCATATGAAAGCAGCAAAGAGAAGAATATGCTAAAGTGCTGGTGCCAAAACACCACCATGTTTGACCACAGTGTGGATCTGAAAGGTTCCGATGTTGCCCTGTCATAGCAGACCTTACCATACAAAGAGGAGGTGACACTGAGCAGCTTTGGCAGAAGCCAATTTTTTTCCAGCAGCTTAAATAGACAGCCCCTGCTCACATGGTGGAATGAAGATCAATGAAGGGAACATTTAGTGGGATCCTTTGTTTGGGACATTTCTCTTGCAGCTGCCGGATTGAGAAGATCATGTCAGTTGTGGATCTTCCAATTTGAAATCCAGACTGGGATTTGGGGTAGATGCGCTTAGCCAGGATCTGCAGTCTGACAAGGTCAACTTGGGGAAATACCTTCCCTACAATGCTCGGTTGGAGATGCCTCCATAGTTATTGCAAACTCTGTGACCGCCCTTCTTCTTGTGCAGGCTCACAATCTTGGCATCATGCATATCCAAGGACAGTGCCCACTCCCTACAGGAGGGACAGAGAAGTTTGTGCTGATGCTGTAGGAGTGCCAGTTTCTTGATGAGTCCAGGCAGCATAACATCAGCACCTGTACCTTTGCCCATGGCAAAGTACAATGTAGCTTTGCTAAGCTCCTCTACTGTGGGTTCGATAGCCAGCTTTGCCATGGCAGACAGGCTCTCTATGGTGTTGAGAGCTTCCTCAATTATGGTGTTCTCCCTAAAGTACATCCCAAAGTAGTGTTCCATCCAATCTCGCTACTGATAATATCTGATCAAAAATGAAGGAAGCTTCAATGTAATGTCCTTTTATAGCAATTTCAATTTAATCTAGTTCAGGTTAACATTTTTATTACTGCTTACTTTATGATTTATTTAAAAGGGAGTTATAGTGAAATGTCGTGCTGGTTAAAAATCATTCCCAAGGAAGCTGTTGGCTTATACATAATATATTTTAAGTCATTTAATAAAAGAATACTCTGGAGCGTAACTGCTGCAGTATTACACTTTTGCATATTTCAAATTGTATGATTTATTGCTGATATAGTGCTCGAAGTCAGAAATTAAAAACTGTTGAACTGCAGGTAGAACGCCAACATTCCAGGTCAAATATCACTATGGGACTTCAATTAACCCAGATTTTTATTTGTTAACCACAGGTCAGGATATTGAGCTAAGGAATCTCAAGTTATTTATCATTTACAAATAGTTACCACTTCAAAGATGGCTGGTATCTCAAGGAATCTATACATTTTTCAACAATCCTTCCACCAGCTTCAATCTTTTAAAGAGTAGATACAAGGACTACAGATCAAATGCTTCCTTCTGTGCAGTAGCATTCTATAATTCTATGACACTATGACCAAACGAACTGCTTTAGCCTACAAAATGTTACACAATTAAGATGATACTCCATAAAAGAAGATATTATACTATAAATTGGATGCGCACACCCATAGCAAGAAGATAACCCTCCATAAATGAAGATAGCACTCAAAAAATGAAAATGGCTTTTCATAAATGACGATAACACTCCTCAAATGAAGAGAATGCTTCCATACAATGATTAACACACAACCATGAATGAAGAAGGCACCAATATACTATGAAGTTGGCACCAATTTACCATAAAATGTCACTCCCAGTAAATGAAAACATTCCAAAAATGAACGTCACACTCACATTCAATTAAGCAAGCACTCACTAAATGAAGACGGTTCTCTCATACAATGAAGATGGTGCTTCATACAATAGAATTGGGATGCTGATCAATGAAGAAGACCATTCAATGGATATAACACTCCATAAATGAAGATAATTTTCTATACAATGAAGGCAACGTGCACAATATGAAGCAGGTGCTCTGATAGAGTGACAATAAATGAAGATTGAAACCCCATAAAATGAAAAGGTTATTCTTATTCGACGAATATTACACTCCATAAATGAAGATGCTGGAGCAATCAATGAGGGTGGTATCCTGATTCAATAAAGATGTCAATAGATGAAAATGACACTCCCATTCAATGAAGATGGTACTCGTATGCATTGAAGCTAACACTCAGTACAATGAAAAGAGCGTTCCATAAATAAAGAAGGTACATCGCTACAATGAATAATGCATTCAATACAGAGGAATGTAGGAACAGGAATAGGCTATTCAACCCCTCGAGCCCACTCAGCCAAACAGTGAATAACAAACCATGAAAGAAGAAGGTGGTGAAATACATCAAAAATGGCACCACCATACAATAAAATGCCGTTCCCATTAAACGAGAATAATAATCTATAAATTTTAAGGTGACTTGGAATTTCTGCAGCCTGGATGAATGTTTTTCAGATGTGTGTGGTTGCAACTCCTCTTCCATTATCTGAGGGGACTGCTCCTCAGTTTATGGCTGCACTTCAGTCCCATGATCCTGATATTTGGCCACCAAATGTGGAGGGGAGTGAGCAGATTAGAGGATCTCCTCATAGAACTGGTACTGAGCCAGGACAAGGTGGCCATCAGCAGGTTCCGGCAGCAAGCATGTGATCGGGTCACTCAGTCCGACTGCCTGCCTTTCCTCCAAGGCTATGGCCATGTTGGGGTCTCCCCGGAGGGGGAGCATGTGGTGCCCGGGGGGGGGGGGGGGGGGGGCGGGGAGGGGGGGGGGGGGGGTGGTGGTGGGGGGAGGAGGGGGGAACATTATCCCTGGGAAAGCCACTTTAATCTGATTAGTTAAGTTGCCTTTAAAAGTTTTGGTTTTCTGTTACAGTACATCAGTGGTGACTCTTTCAGTAAATCTTGTTATTGACAAACCTCTGGTTAGAATATAAAAGATAGAAATTAAAGTGACATTCATGGGCTATTATTTAAAGGGTAAAAAATTGCAGTATGTTGCTGTGCAGAGGGACCTAGGTGTCCTAGTGCACGGGTAAGTGGAGCTGAGTCACAAAAAGATCAGCCGTGATTTTATTGAATGGGGGAGCAGGCTCGAGGGGCCAGATGGGCTATTCCTGCTCCTAGTTCTTATGTTCTTATGCTCTTATTCACGTTCAATTAAGATGACACTCATTGAAGATGAAGATGACATTCTCATTCACTCAAGATAATGCTCCGTAAAAGAAGATGGTACAGTAATAGAATGAAGAGGACACTCCCATAGAATGAAAACAATATGTTTAAATGAAGAAGCAATCCCATACTATGTAGAAGGCACTCTGATTAATAAAGATGGCACTCCCTTACTAAGAAAAGGAACTCTCATGTAATAAAAACAGCGTCCCATAAAATAGGTTGCATTCCCTTAAATGAAGAGGACACATCCATGTAATGGCGATTACATCCATAATTGAAAATAGAGCTTCCATAAAAGAAGACAACATTCTCATTGAACAAAAATAGCATCCAGAAATGAAGATGGCACACCAATACAAACAACATAGCTCCCACATACAATGAAGGTTGCACCCCTATTCAATGAAGAGATATAACCACAATAGGGCTGACCTTGCAAACCACATTCCCATTTAGCAGATCCATAGCAGAAGAATGGTTTCACCAAATTACACTTTACCATCTTCCTCCATTCTGAAATCTCATTAAATCTTAAGTGTGTCTTTATGGCTTTCATCTTCTGAAGGAGCACAGGAAGACTTGTCTCTTAATGTATTTTGCCCATTAAGAAGCAGACAAGAGACGAGGGGGGCAAGCTTTGTGTGAAGGAGGGCTTGCTATTATTTCCACCTTGTGACATTTTTTTTCTTTTACAAATGTACCTTGAGCTCAGATGTGATAAAGCAGAGTTTTAAGTCCTGAAATTCTGTTCCTGCAGAAAGATGTGAAGAGAATCAATAGCCCTGAGAAAGTACTGCAATAACCACAGAAGGATCCACAAGAGTTTTCTTCAATGTCGCCTGTGCTACAGTACATTATTAATTAGACCTATTTTGTGATCTAAGGGCTGTGTCTTCCAAAAACTGAAGGATGCTTATTTGGTTATTCTAACTGGTTATGCAAAATACAGCAGGCAATCAAAGACCATAAAATCAAATGGAAATTCCTCCCACCAAATGTGCACCTATTCTGCATCGCCTGTCGCTTCCCTGTTTGGCCTCTCAGTTGGTCTGAATTACTCTTGCCTGAAACGAGAGAAATTCTCATCTTAATATCACAGTCAACTGAAACATACAGAAATCAGCACCGACATGACTCTCTTGTTTTTTCACGTAGGTTGCATTCTGTGATCATTTCATCCGGATAGAATGGGCATTTGAACATTAAGGGATTCTGGACTGAGGAAGCCACGTTTTAAAGAAAGACAAGGTTATCTGAGCTGTACATGCTGAAATAATTTGATCTGGATTTATGACAGCTGAATTGTTCAATGTTGTTCTCTTATCCTTTTATTTTTGGAGATTGATGCCCCAAATATCTGCCAAGAAAATGTATCTTTCCAGCAATCAAAATTTTAAATCTGTGGATTTCTCTCTGTTGGCTTATTTTTGTGGAGGGAGAAGTAGATAGAAGATTGAATTGTGGTGGATTGCTCGTACTCACACAATGGTGTTTATACATCACACCTCCCTGGAAATGCCTTCTCAATTTCTACGAACAGTGTCTGTGCCTGCAGCTTGAATTGGACTTGCAGAAAATCCACCACAGGAATTCACCTTCACTGACAGCCAAGGTAATCGAAACCATTTTAATGTTTCTGGTCCATTTCAAGCCATCAGAGGGAGTGTCAGTAAAGTCAGTCAATCCATCAGTTCAGGAGGGAATAACTTTCTCCTGGAAAGCCTGCAGCAGAATGTAGTATACCAATGTTCTCACATCACTGGGTTCTCCAAGTCTAGGTCACTATTAATGGCATCCATGTGGCTATCTGGACCCCATATACAATCCCAGAAACCACATGAGATCAATTCTCTTAAATTAAACCCCCAAGATCTGTCACTCTAGGCTCCTCAGCCAAGGGCAATCATTAAGGACAAGCATTCTGCCTCTCTTTCTCTGCTAGGTTTTCATTGTCCCTTTTTGAAAATTCATTTTACAGGATGGGGGCATCACTCACTGGCTGGCCAGCATTTATTACCCATCCCTAGTTGCCTATGAGAAGGTGGTGGTGAGCTGCCTTCTTGAACCACTGCAGTTCCTGAGTTGTGAATACACCCACAGTGCTGTTAGGGAGGGAATTCCAGTATTTTGACCCATTGACAATGAAGGAACGGTGATATATTTCCTAGTCAGGATGGTGAATGACTTGGAGGGGAATCTCCAGGTGGCAGTGTTCCCAGGCAGCTGCTGCTCTTGTCCTTTTCGTGGGTTTGGGAGGTGCTGCCTAAGGGACTTTGGCGAGTTCTTGCAGTGCATCTTGTCGATGGTACACAATGTTGCCATTGTTCGCGGTGGTGAAGGGATTGAATGTTTGTGGAAGGGGTAGCAATTAAGCGGGCTGTTTTATCCTGGATGGTGTCAAGTTGTTTGAGTGTTTTTGGAGCTGCTGTCATCCAGGAAAGTGGAGAGTATTCCATTAAATTACTGACTTGTGCCTTTTTGATGGTAGACAGGTTTTGGGGAGTCAGGAGGTGAGTTACCCACCATAGGATTCCTACCTTTGAGCTGCTCTGGTAGTCACAGTATTTATATGACTAGCCCAGTTGAGTTTCTGGTTAATGGTAACCCCCAGGATATTGATAGTGGGGGATTCATAGATGGTAATGCCATTGAATGTCAAAGGGTGAGGGTCAGATTGTCTCTTGTTGGAGATGGTCATTGTCTGGTACTTGTGTGGTGCAAATGTTACTTGCCACTTGTCAGCCCAGGCCTGGATATTGTCCAGGTGTTGCTGCATTTAGACATGAACTGCTTCAGTATCTGAGGAGTTGTAAATGGTGCTGAACATTGTGCAGTCATCAGTGAAGACCCCCACTCCTGACCTTATGATGGACGGGACGTCATTGATAAAGTAGCTGAAGATGGTTGGGCCTAGGACAATGATGGTTCACTTATTGAAAACTGGTCGAACTAAACGACTTCCTTTCAAGTGGATGTAACTGGGCTCTGGGTAAGATGCTAGACAGTGAAATGGGTCAAATGGAAAAAGGGCAGAATCTTGTGGAGGCAATGGGGGTCTCAGCTGCCAGCTGTAGAACTGATGAGACCCCCATGCCATCTCTCTTCAGGAAGGCCTACAACAGCTGTTAAAAGCCAACAGCTCTCAAACTTTTCCAATCCCACCCACGACAATGCCTACTGGAGTTGGAGCCGAAAATCTCTGTATGCAAAGAAAGCTGAGTACATTTAATTCTCTCTTATCAGAGTGAAGCAGTGGAGTGAGCACACAGTTTCATGCAGATAACAAGCTTTCCTAAATTGTAGGATGCCATTCGTTGCACACAAGTCACTTGTGGGGATTGCATATGAACTTTGAGATGTACCTCCCCCGGTCTCCAGCTGGTGTACGACCATACTCAGTACGAATGCTGACAACAGTCATGATGCCTCCATTGTGTAGCAATCCACTCTACCAAGTTCATTTGCATCACTAAGACAAGCAAGTGAGTGACTACTGGGTGACAAGAAATATACACGGCCACCAGTCTCATGACTCTGGTGCATACATTGCAGAAAGCCATGCTGCAGCACAAAATGCGATACAGCAGATCATTGAATGATTAAACAATGCTTCTACTGCCTGAAGTGCTCTGGTGGAGCTCTGCATTATTCAGTAGAGTACATCTTAGCATTTTTTAATAGCCTGGTGGATGCTGCAAAACCTCACCATTATGTGGACAGAGCCCTTGCCACCAGGGATCTGGCAACCGGCTAAGGAAGAGTGGGGAAGACGGAGGAATGAAGGAGGAGGAAATCAACGCACACACTTTCCGTCTAAGACTCAGCTTACTACAGTACCAGTGAAGGCTGCTCAATTCCCCATTCACCAATGCCTCACTTTCCCTCTGCTACTAGCCATCAGTATTCCCTTGACCACAATGCTGAAATAAAAACTTAATAAATATTCTAAGCCAAGTTTAGAAATCAAACTATCCAATGCCACATTAAAAAGTCAACATATCACTCTACTGCATTCCCATAGTGCCTGTTCTGTGGGTGCCTGTTCTGTGGATGCCTTTGCCTGGCTTCTTGATTAATGTTACCCCAGGGACTGTTGCATAGCTGGTGAAAGGTTTCTGACTTTCACTGGGCCGGTCAGTGACACAGTGCCGATGGGTGGGAGGGGGCATGTGGAGAACAGGGTGATGTTTTGGTGGGGGTTGGCAGATGGCCTTGCAAAACAACCATGACCAGCTGTGGTCCTCAATTTCAGACTCCCCCAGCCTGGTGGCATGGGTGGCAGCAGTCTGTGCTGACTGGCTGAAAGACAACAGCAAGGGCACTAGTGGATGAATACTATCATCCTGAGATGGTACAGCAGGTTCCTGTTCCATGGAGCCACTGTCCATTCCCCGGCAGCACCTGAGCAAAATCAGCAATATGGATACAGTGCTGGACTCCTATAATATCCTGAAAGTTACTTTGCGCGCTGATGTCCACAGCTATGGTGGCAGTAGTATGAGCATGTTGTATCATTGCATCAGAGCAGTCCAAGCTTTCACTGCAGTACCCAAATGTTGGGTGGCTTCTGTTTGGTGTCGCAATGGACATGGGCTATCAGCTGCTGTACAATGGCTACATCTGCATGTATTCTCATAGAATCATAGAATAGAATATTAGAATCCTACAGTGCAGAAGGAGGCCATTCAGCCCATCATGCCTGCATCAACCACAATCCCACCCAGGCCCTATCCCCATACCCCCATGCATTTACCCTAGCTAGTCCCCCTCACACTAAAGGGCAATTTAGCATGGCCAATCCATCTAACCTGCACATTTTTGGGCTGTGGGAGGAAACCAGAGCATTGAGAGGAAACCCATGCAGACACAGAGAACATGCAAACTCCACACAGACAGTCACCCAAGTCAGGAATCGAACCCAGGTCCCTGGCGCTGTGAGGCAGAAGTACTAACCAGGGTCCACTATACCGGCACCACCGCTATACTATTAAGGATAGGCTCCAAACTCTGCACAAAGCTCTCTGCCAATTTTGTGTTGGCCTTGTCCATACTCCTTGACTAACTAACAGGTTATCTGATGGACTTGCCAATGCACCAAACATTTCATTGTGCATGCCTATCAAGCTTCTTTGATAGGTCGCACCTTGGAAGTATTTGTCCAAGGTGTCTGCTGCAGGACCCATGTGCAACAATGCCCGCTGTTGAGCTGGCTCCTCTATTGTTCCTGCAGGACACTCATGCCTGCTGTCTCGCCATGTGCAGATCTCACCCCTACGTTATCCTTTAAAATATGTGCATTGTCGGTATCTGAACTGGTGGCTGCAAGTTTGAGAGTGAGTGACGGTGTTATTCCTTTCTCAGTCTTCCTAATCTTTCATCTCTTTTCTTGATAGCACTGCTGAGTGGTTTGCGTGTGATTAATTGAACAGAGACTAGTGGTTTGTTTGTAAGAAAAAGACAATTGAAGACAGATTCACTGACCTTCATCACGTGTGTGTTCATTAAATTTCTTGTGGCACTGCATTCATGTCTTTGGTCTATGCTGCTTACATTGACTGTGATAGCTATCTGTTCCCATTATCTTCCAGAGCATGTCCAGAGGACTCCCTGGCCTCCTGTGGATAGATGATCTCTCATCCCCTTTAATCTTCTTCACCAGGGCTCCTCCAGATCTCTGTTGGAGAACCTTAAAGCACCCTCTCTGCTCTATTATACCATCAGTGACCTACCCACTCAGAATGTTTGCCCCGGCCCCTTCCAGCATTTACTGCAGTCAGAAAGTATCTTACCTTTAATAGATGCAGACTAACTTTAAGTAGTGCAAACTACTTTAAGTGGTCCCAGTCTTGCATGAACTTGGGCCCATTGCTGACGCATGCAACCACTCAACAATGTGTATGAACTAAGGCTGCACGCCACTATTATTTCAGTCAGCAGGCAGCACAAAGTTGTGTTCTACCTGTATTAGCAGGAGCAGGTGCCGGCTAGTCACTCTTCTCAATCCTCATACTTGCTTTTGGGGATTATCAAAATTTTCCCGTTCTGCCCACCACAAAAATCGTGCAAAAGGTTCGTTGATCTGGGGCGGGATTTTTTAGTCTTGGGGTGGCGCAGCCGGAAAGTCCCGCCCTGACCATCCCCATCTGTTGCCAGGATGTGATGAGGATGAGGATTGGCGCCACGGTGGCACAGTTGTTAGCACTGCTGCCTCACAGCGCCAGGGACTCGCGTTCAATTCCGGCCTCGGGTCACTGTGTGGAGATTTCACGTTCTCCCCGTATTGGTGTGGGTTACCTCCGGGTGCTCCAGTTTCCCCCCACAGTTCAAAGATGTGACAGTCAGGTGGATTAGCCATTAGCGGGGTTTGGGGGGATGAGTGGACGGATAGGGGAGGGATATCTGGATAGGGGGGTACCTGGGTAGGATGTTCTTTTGAAGAGTCAGTGCAGACCTGACTGGCTGAACTGTAGGGAATCTATGGATTCTCTGGGTAGAAAACAAATGTTTGCCTCGTCTTCCCTCAGTTTCAAATTGGTGTGCATCGTGTGAAGAGGCAGAAAATTGGCAGATCTAAGTTTGGCTCCATTTTATGGTCCTTCTTTCAAACGACCACCAGAATTATTCAGTTTCTTCCCTTTAAATTTTAACCAGTGGGTGAGGAGCTCTGTTCATGTGTTCAAGAACTCAAAATCAGATTAGAAAATGGTACTTAAAGCCAGGGACAATAAATGAGGAGCTACCTGGCTGAACCAACACTTCAAATACCAGTCTAACTATTGTTGAGAAGTTACAGTTGATGACTTCTGACAGCATGAACATGCTATATGCTACGATATCTTTCAATCACACTTTGTTAAGCATGTGTAAGCTATAGGAAATATTAATATTAATTTACAGACTGAACATTTTAGAAACAGCAGATAAATTGCAAAATAAGCAAGTTTTTGTCCTGGGTTTCCTGAGACCATGAGGGGATTTTAAATCTGCCCACCGGGGAGAAACTGAGCGCTTGGACAGTTAAAAACCCGAACTCCCTGACCAAGGTCCCCTATTGATTTTCAGATGGTCTTCTAAGGAAGTGGGAAAGTCATTCATCGGTTGGGGCCATTCATTGGTTGGGGGAGGCGATGGCCTGGTGGTATTATCGCTAGACTATTAATCCAGAAACTCAGATAATGTTCTAGGGACCCGGGTTCGAATCCAGATGATGGAATTTGAATTCAATAAACAAAAATATCTGGAATTAAAAATCTACTGATAACCATAAAACCATTATTGATTGTCGGAAAAACCCATCTGGTTCATTAACGTCATTTAGGGAAGAAAATCTGCCATCCTTACCTGGTTTGGCCTACATGTGACTCCAGAGCCACAGCAATGTGGTTGTCTCTCAACTGCCCTTGGGCAACTAGGGATCGGGCAATAAATACTGGCCAGCCAGCGACGCCCATGTCCAACGAATGAATAAAAAAGATTTGTTGCTTTGCTCTCTTCAATCTGAACAGTCCCTGGCTCCATCTTTCAGTGCAGCAAGGTGTCCCTCCAAGATTGTACAGCATACATGAAGGCAGTGTCTCTCTCCCACTATGCTGGGAATTGCAATGCTCACCCCATTTTGTAAATGACAACCATTTCCAGGATTTAGAACACTTGGAAGTTGAATAATTGTTCTGTTCCACTGTATTCCTAGGATGACATGTTTTGGAGAACTTCACAAAGAGAAGCATATTTAAATAAACTTCATGTCAATTTTGTATACATTCTGGGTGTTTTTTTATAAGTGCAGAGTATCTGCCAGGGAACCTCATATCATTTCCTTTTCAGAATTGGATCGAGATCCACACTCCATGTGGGTTTCCTCCGGTGCTCTGGTTTCCTCCCACAGTCCAAACGATGTGCTGGTTAGATGCATTCTCCCTCAGTGTACCCAAACAGGCGCCGGAGTGTGGCAACTAAGGGATTGTCATGGTAACCTTACTGCAGTGTTAATATAGGCCTGCTTGTGACACTAATAAATCAACTTTAAAAATTTTGAAATAGGTGGCAGTAAAGAGGGGTAGCCAGCTAATTGGTTTACTGGTAAGTGGGATAAGAATACTGACATATGAAAGATGACTAAACATAAACTACATTGCAAAGAAAACAAGATATTCCCTGTTATACCCCATTTTTAAAATACTTACTATAATTATTTTCTTCCAATTTTTGGTCTCATCAGAAGACTGTGCTATAATTTCATAAAATTATCCTCCAATTTGCAGCAGTTAAACAATCAACATCAAAAAATTGTCATTAAATAAACAACCTACACTCTAATAAATCAGAAATAAAGAAGATTGACTGCCCTTGGTATCAAGCTGTCACAGTACAGCTAAACCATTGGCATCTAAACAACAAAGTACATGTTGCCGCAACAAAACATGACAAAACCTGAACAACATTCCGACTTGAGCTGATAATTGACAAGAAATATTCATACCACAGAAATTCCAGACAATGATTGTCTTCAACAAAGGAGAGTCTCCTTATTTAAGGAAAGGTGTAAATGTGTTAGAAACAATTCAGCGATGGTTTACCAGACTAACACCTGGAATGGGTGGGCTGTCTTATGAGGAAGGGTTGGACAGGTTAGGCTTGTGTCCACTGGAGTTTAAAAGAGTAGGTGGTGACTGGATTGAAACATTAAAGACCATGAGGATTCTTGAACAGGGTGGACGTGGAGAGGATGTTTCCTCTTATGGGAGAATCTAGAACTAGGGGTCACGGTTTAAAAATAGTCACCCGTTTAATCTAGTAAGCCTTCTCTGAACTGCTTCCAATGCATTTACATTTTTCCTTAATTAATGAGACCAATACTATATATAATACTTCAGATGTTGTCTCACCTGTATAATTGAAACATGACCTCCCTACTCTTGTATTTAATTTCCATTGCAATGATTCTATTAGCTTTCCTAATTACTTGTTACACCTACATACTAACATTTTATGATTCATGCACTAGGATACCAAATTCCCTCTTCATCTGAGAGCTCTGTGATATCTCACCATTTAGATAATATGCTTTTTTATTTGTCCTGCAATAAATATTTACTCCTGAAAAATCATTCTCATGACATGTTTTGGACCAAGGAACATTGCAATTCAACAGAAGGGATTAAAACCGAATGACTTGCTTGCCTGTTGCCTCAATCTGCAACTGGCCAGACTGTCATACGCATATGTTTCACAAAAAAAATAAGAATAGAGAATTGGGGTAGCACTGGTTAGCACTGTTGCCTCACAGTGCCAGGGACCTAGGTTCGATTCTGGCCTTGGGTCACTGTCTGTGTGGAGTTTGCACATTTGTCCCGTGTGTTTGTGGGTTTCCTCTGGATGCTCCGGTTTCCTGCCACAGTCCAAAGATGTGCAAGTTAGGTGGATTGGCTGCTAAATTGCCCCTTAGTGTCCCAAGATGTGTAGGTTAGAGCGATTAGTGGGGGAAATATGTGGGATTATAGAGATAGGGCTTGGGTAAGATGCTCTGTCGAGAGTTGGTGCAGACTCAATGGGCCAAATACCGCCCTTCTGTAGAGATTCTATGATTTGCCAATTGCATTTGTCACTGATACATTGCCAGACTCCCAATCACTGTTCTTAATAGTTATTTTCTAAACAACCTCCATAGCCACTGGGAAAAGGTACAATTGACCGATGATCAGCTGAACCCATTGACTACGGCAGAACATATGGGAATTTCTCATTGCAGAAAGCTACTTTATAAATTTAAAAAAATTCAAACTACAGAAAAAGTGCCACTGCAGGGAGGTGAAATCTTGAATTATTAAATAAGGCATTAAATAATTCACAATGTAGCAAAGACAGGGAAGACTGAAGCAGGACTTCACTTTGTTCCAACTGACTGCTTGAGGCAAGTTCAACTGTTATAATTCTTGCAAACAAGAGTGGAACAATTGAAGCAAAGGGTGTCTTACAAAAAGAAATGTGGGTTTGTGTTGGTGACAGTAAACCAATGATAGGAAATAGGAATATGATAGAAAGCTGTCTCAAGATATGGCTGGATAGAATGTAAGATCACCATTAATTTCTCTTGGGGAGTAGCTTCTCATTGTCAAGTTTAGATGAAGTGTTTGAGATGGCGGCAAATGACAATGGGGGAAAATTTATATTGGTGGAGCAAACTAGCAGTATCAGATCAGCCACCCATTAAGCAATTTGTTTGAATGGCCAAGTGGTCTAAGGTGTCACACTCAAGGAGTGGATTCCTTGCCTTATGTAAGCCTTGTGAATTCTAGCCCCTTTCTGGGGGCATGGGTTCAAATCCCACTCCTGACATTTCCATTCTCGGGAGGCACAGTGGTTAGCACTGCTGCCCCACAGCGCCAGGGTGTCAGGTTCAATTCCGGCCTTGGGTCACTGTCTGTGTGGAGTTTGCACATTGTCCCCATGTCTGGTGGGTTTCCTCCCACAGTCCAAAGATGTGTAGGTTAGGTTGATTGGCCATGCTAAATTGACCCTTGTGTCAGGGGGATTAGTAGGGTAAATGCATGGGGTTATGGGAATAAGGTCTGGGTGAGATTGTGGTCAGTGCAGACTCGATGGGCCAAACGGCCTTTTCTGTACTGTAGGGGTTCTATGATTCTATGCACTATTTGATATTTACTTTCATGACAGTCAATGGAATCAGTTGCTGTGTAGATGGACGGCTGATCTGAGATCACCCATTTTGTGCCATCATTCTGGACACATTTCTATCCCTGGGTAGTTGCCTAATGCAAAGAAATACCTTCACAAAACAGAATAAGGGATTTCATTTTAGAACATAGAACATAGAACGTAGGACAGTACAGCACAGAACAGGCCCTTCGGCCCACGGTGTTGTGCCAAGCTTTGTCTGAAACCCAGATCAAGCTATTTCCTCCCTTTCATCCCGAAGTACCCCATGTGCCTATCCAATAGCTTCTTAAATGTTCCTAAAGTTTCTGACTCCACTATCATTGCAGGCAGTCCATTCCACACCCCAACCACTCTCTGAGCAAAGAACCTACCTCGGACATCCTTCCTATATCTCCCACCATGAACCCTATAGTTATGCCTCCTAGTTACCACTCCATTCACCCGAGGAAATAGTCTTTGAACGTTCACTCTATCTATCCCCCTCATCATCTTATAAACCTCTATCAAGTCTCCTCTCAACCTCCTCCGCTCCAAAGAGAAAAGCCCAAGTTCCCTCAACCTTTCCTCATAAGACCTACCCTCAAAACCAGGCAGCATCCTGGTAAATCTCCTTTGCACTCTTTCCAGTGTCTCCACATCCTTCTTATAGTGAGGTGACCAGAACTGCACACAATATTCCAAATGAGGTCTCACCAAGGTCCTGTACAGTTGCAGCATAACCCCACGGCTCTTAAACTCAAACCCCCTGTTAATGAATGCCAACACACTACAGGCCTTCTTCACGGCTCTATCCACTTGAGTGGTAACCTTCAGAGATCTATGGATATGAACCCCAAGATCTCTCTGTTCCTCCACATTCTTCAGAACCCTACCTTTGACCCTGTAATCCACATTTAAATTAGTCCTACCAAAATGAATCACCTCGCATTTGTCAGGGTTAAACTCCATTTGCCATTTTTCAGCCCAGCTCTGCATCCTATCTATATCTCTTTGCAGCCTACAACAGCCCTCCACCTCATCCACTACTCCACCAATCTTGGTGTCATCAGCAAATTTACTGATCCACCCTTCAGCCCCCTCCTCCAAGTCATTTATAAAAATTACAAATAGCAGAGGACCAAGCACTGATCCCTGTGGCACTCCGCTGGTAACCGGTTTCCAGTCCGAAAATTTTCCATCCACCACCACCCTCTGTCTTCTGTTAGATACAGTAAGAAGTTTAACAACACCAGGTTAAAGTCCAACAGGTTTATTTGGTAGCAGAAGCCACACAAGCTTTCGAGGCTTAAGAGCCTCGAAAGCTTGTGTGGCTTCTGCTACCAAATAAACCTGTTGGACTTTAACCTGGTGTTGTTAAACTTCTTACTGTGTTTACCCCAGTCCAACGCCGGCATCTCCACATTCTGTTAGATAGCCAGTTACCTATCCAATCGGCCAAACTTCCCTCTATCCCACACATCCTTACTTTCTTCATAAGCCGACCATGGGGGACTTTATCAAACGCCTTACTAAAATCCATGTATATGACATCAACTGCACTACCTTAATCTACACACTTAGTTACCTCCTCAAAAAATTCTACCAAATTTGTGAGGCAAGACTTGCCCTTCACAAATCCGTGCTGACTATCCCGGATTAAGCTGCATCTTTCTAAATGGTCCCTGAGGACCTTTTCCATCAACTTACCAACCACCGAAGTAAGACTAACCGGCCTATAATTACCAGGGTCATTTCTATTCCCTTTCTTAAACAGAGGAACCACATTCGCCACTCTCCAGTCCTCTGGCACCACCCCCGTGGACAGTGAGGACGCAAAGATTAAAGCCAAAGGCTCTGCTATCTCATCCCTTGCCTCCCAAAGACTCCTAGGATATATTTCATCAGGCCCAGGGGACTTATCAACTTTCAATTTATTCAAAATTTTGTGTGTAATAGCAGCAATTGAAACAGTTCAAAAGCAGACAAGTGACTACTGTAATGCTGTCCTGAAGGCCTAACAGTGGGCTTAAATTCTGGTCAATTTAAACTGTGCTGTGTGCAGTGGAGAGTGATTACACCTTTGGTGCAGATGGTTTGTCCACCATAAACCACAAGGTCCACATGGGTGCTGGGGTCTGGTGCTGGATATGGATCTAGTTCCCTTAGCATTCAGCTGGGCAATACATTATACTTCTCTCCAGTGATAATCTTTGCCTCAGTTTTGAGTTGCTGCAAATCGTGTTGAGGGTGGTGAAGCTACTGCTACCCTTGGAGGACTGACCAGCTCCAATATTGCGGGTGGCAGAGGAAGGCTGCTGTGATTTCGATGTGCAGCATTTTGCAAAATGATTCCAGTTGCCACACTTATTGCAGCTTTTACCATATGCTAAAATGCTGTCCCATTCTGAGGGTGATGGCAGCCACCACAGTTTGGGCAGGGCGTGCCCTACCTATATTGGGAAAACTTATGTTTCTGTCTAAATATCTGCTGTTTTTTTCTGATTGTTCATTTAGCGTGCAAATGCCGATGGCTATTTGTAGTATTAAATCTTTCTTTTGCAACAGTTGCTTATGGATTACATCACTGTGGACCCCGCAGTCTATTCAATCCCTGACTAACTCAACAGTAGGGGTTACAAGTGCACGTTTCTTCACTAAGATTTTCAAGGCTGCTGTATAAAATTGTATTGATCATTTTCTCTGTGGTTTGTGGAATTAAATGCTTGCCTGTTGAGTATTATATTTTTTTTACTGCCAGGTAAATGTTCTGAAACCTTTTCAGAATTATGTTAGGGTTCTCTTTCTCTTCCTCCATTTGGAAAACAAATGACTCGAGCTTCTCGATGGCCTTAAGGTCTGTTAAGTTTAGTAAGATGTAAGCTTGCCATTTGTCAGATAATGCAGCACCACAGTGAATACATCACTCCTTCTCAAACTTTTCCCAACTGTCTGCAATGCTCTCATGGAAGATGAGCAGGTCAGTGCGGCTTAGTCCTTGTTCCATATTGTCAACTCCTGACACCATGTAGAAGTTTTGGCTTCTCAAACACTGACAAGAACTTGTGACAAGTAGTACTCTATTCACTAGCTGAGCAGCTACTCCAAGCTTGTGCTCTGTCCCTCTCAGACAGAACTCCTGCGCTACCGTCACATGACACTTCTTGCTGCCGCATCATCACGTGACCACTCTGTCTATATAGACCACTGCTTGCCTTGGTCACATTGGTCCCAGATACACTGGAGAGGGTGCCATGCTGTATGCATCTCCCACTTATAGCAACATGCGGAGCAATTTCTGGAGTTCAGTGTGTGAGGGCAAACCTAACTGTAGGTTTATTAAGTTTATTATTTATTAGTGTCACAAGTCGATTAATTACAAGTTACATTAACACTGCAATGAAGTTACTGTGAAAATCCCCTAGCCGTCACACTCCGGCGCCTGTTCAGGTACACTGAGGGAGAATTTAGCATGGCCATTGCACCTAATCAGCACGTCTTTCAGACTGTGGGAGGAAACCGGAGCATCAGGAGGAAATGCACACAGACACGGGGAGAACGTACAGACTCTGCACAGAGAGTGACCCAGGCCGGGAATCGAACTTGGGTCCCTGGCGCTATGAGGCAGCAGTGCTAACCACTGTGCCACCCCCATGTTGTTCATTCTTTGGCTTCAATAAATTCTGGCCCAATTTGAATATCAGCAGAAACTCTAACTCGTTCATTATATGTGTATTGAATCTTTCTTTCAACTTTTTCTTTTGCAACAACAGGACAAGTGCACAATAGATGCAGTGTAAGGTTGTGTTGGCAAAAGATGTGTAATGAACAAACTATGCAGTCAACTAGATAAATGTTCTGTGAACTCTTTAGGATGATGAGTTGTCACTGATGGTTATAATGGAAAATAACCCTTATTATCTTTTGTTCCCTGTGCTGGTGGGGTCTTTTAATTCACTCCTTTGAAATAACTGAGCCTTCATTATGATACATTTAGTTACCATTCTGCTGCACTATACATGCTTAAGGAATTTATTGCTGCAATGATGTCAATTGGTTTTCAAGAACCATTTTACTGGCAGGTGTGATGCTATATTAGCATTCAAATGATTGGAGCATGGCAAAACAAATATTGGCATGTGGTTACTCTGAGGTATGTCAATCTGTGTATTTTTATCCATGACAACCTTATTAAATCCTTTGGGTTGCTTCTCTGAATATAACTACTAATTAACTATTTTGCCTTCTGATGTTTTTTTTCTCTTCTGTGGTATGTAATTATTGTGCTTCAGTAATACTTCCAATGCTTTATGCATTTTGTGTTCTAAAGTTTCCAATATTAATGTCAGTTCCATGCAGTTTGCTAAATATGAACGTTTGGTATTTACTTTATTGACCCTTGCAACACTTGACATACCTTTCACATGGCAAACTTGTACTTTGCTGTGGATATTTCCATAAAAGCCATGTCGATCTTATTTCTTTCATCTATTTACATCAAATTAAATGGCAGCAGTAGCTATTTCCTCTGTCGGGGGAATCTGGAGCAAGGGGGCACAATGTTAAAGTTATTAGGTAAACCACGCAGGAGTGCAATCAGGAAGTAATTTTTCACAGAACAGAGCAGCAGGAATCTAAACTCTCTCCACAAAAATCAGCGGATGCTGTCCAAACACATTGCAATACCATCCATCACAGTTACAGGACCAAGTACACGTATCTGACAGTGGCTGATGGCCACTGCCCCCAGACATGCTAGGACAGAATGTTAGGGCAGCACGGTGGCACAGTAGTTAGTACTGCTGCGTCACAGTGCCAGGGACCCGGGTTCGATTCCCAGTTTGGGTCACTGTCTGTGTGGAAAATGCATGTTGTCTGCGTGGGTTTCCTTTGGGTGCTCCGGTTTCCTCCCACAGTCCAAAAGACATACTGGTTAGGCGCACTGGCCATGGTAAATTGTCCCTCAGTGTACCTTAACAGGCACTGGAGTGTGGCAACAAGGGGATTTTCACAGTAACTTCATAGAATCATAGAATCCCTACAGTACAGAAGGAGTCCATTCGGCCCATCAAGTCTGTACCGACCACAATCCCACCCAGGCCCTATTCCTATAACCCTAATTTACCCTGTGATGCGCGTTAACAAACACGAGGCTAGATGCTCGGGAAATAAAGGCTTTTATTTACTGTAATGAAGCAGCCAATAATGATATACACGATCCCAGACTGAGGGGTCCCAGCCAGAGCAGGGACTTTTATACCTCTCCCAGGAGGCGGAGCCCGTCTGGGATGTACCACAACACTACAGTACAAAGGTGTAACAACCCCACCCTAACCCCGACAACAACAAGTAGCACAACCCAACAGTAACATATGTACATCCTTGTAGTACTGGCCAGACCCTGGCTCAGTACTATCCAGTGGGAACCAACGATGGTTCACCACACCCTGCTAATCCCCCTGACACTAGGCCAATCGACCTAACCTGCACATCTTTGGAGTGTGGGAGGAAACCAGAGCACCCAGAGGAAACACACACAGACACGGGGAGAACATACAAACTCCACACAGACAGTGACCTGAGGCCAGAATTGAACCCAGGTCCCTGGCGCTATGAGGCAGCAGTGCTAATCATTGTGCCACTTCATTGCAGTGTTAATGTAAACCTACTTGTTACACTAACAAATAAACTTTAACGTTGCCATTTTGGAGACTAATAGCAGTGGTGGATTGGTTTTGTGGCACATTTCTGGCTGAAGGGAACTCAACCCAATTTCACACTCAGAAGCTAATTAATTAGGCATTGGCAAGTAGCTCTCCCAATCAGATGGAAGGACGAGAAGTGGTTCATCTGTCGCACCATTACTAATGCGATGAAGGTCTAGGTGCCATACTTAAATGTCACTCATGCACACACATTGACGCTCTCCGGCCCAACTGTGTGAAGGAAATATTTCAATATGACTGAGCCCAAGAAAAAAGCTGCACCAAGGTTCAGCAATCACTCCCCTGAGGCTCTCATTCACTGCTGCCTCACAGCACCAGGGAACCGGGTTCAATTCTGGTCTTGGGTGACTGTCTGTTTGGAGTTTGCACATTGTCCCCATGTCTGTGTGTGAGTTTCCTCCAGGTATTCTAGTTTCCTCCCACACTCCAAAGATGTGCAGGTTAAGTGGATTGGCCATGGCGAATGCGCGGGTTGCGGGATAGGGTGGAGGGGTGGGCCTGAGTGGTATGCTCTTTCGGAGAGTCGGTGCAGACCAGGATGTCCTCTAACCGAGGGATGGCTCCAAGTGTCCCAACAGCCTCTCCTCGATGCACCTCCAGCATGTTTGTGATGGCCATTTCCAAAGGTTCATCGTTTGACTCACTGGGTGCCAGATCTACAGCCGTCCTCTGAGTGCTAGGGACCTGGGCTGTCACTGCTGTGAGACGTGCTGTGAGGTGTTACCCAGAATGTGAACCATAACCCACCATGTCAACTTACCATGGCAGAGGATGAGATCATTCATCCACTACCTCCGTCGGATATCACTTCTCAGGCAGGTGCCTAATGAGCTGACCTCCCTTGCAATCGCCTCCCAGGCTGATAAGGAGAGGCTGGCAATCACTGAGGCTCTTCAAAGATGTGAATCAGCTGGGAGTGACTCAGGATGTATAAGTCATGGGAACTCCCAGGGTGCCTGGCACAAACGTGCATGATGTGCTTCTGATGATGGACACCAGGTGACCGTTCAGAGAGTGGAACCCTTTCCTCTTAATGAACATCAGGGGCTGCTGCCATGTAGCTCTCAAAGCCACATTTGCGCAATTAATTGCACCCTGTGCTCTAGGGAATCCTAATAGCTCCAAACCCCAGAAGTCCAGCATACTAGCTAGCTTCATCGAGTGTGAACTTCATTATAATGATGAAGCTTACTGTAGAGGGCATCTGTCGCCTCTTTGATACATTTATGTGCTGAGTACTGTGAAATGCCGCATAGGGCTCCTGTGGATCCTTGGAACAATCCATAAGCAAAAACATTGATCATGGCAGTGACCTGGAGGAGTACTGGCAGGGGATATCCTCCCAGTCCAAGGGATGTTAGATCCTCCAGCAAAATGTGGCAGATTTGATCCACCACATAGCTTGCCAAACACAGACAAGCATGGCATTGTCTTTTGTTCATCTCCAGACAGGAAAATCTTTTTCAGTGGGCAGCCTTAAGTGCAGGCTTCACCATTCAATCCTTCTTCTCTCTGGGAAATGATAGATGCAAGAGATTAATGAATACTGGGCTAATATAGTGGACCTCCCACTCGCAAATATAAAGCCAATGTCATGCCCAGGAGCTGCGTCTGTGCTACGAGCTTTTTGCTGAGGAGCACATTCACAGATCTAGGTGATCAAGGTGCCAACCCTGATACTTGACATCTCAATCCAACTGAAAGTGGAAGAGGAAATAATATGTGGATTACTACCTGAGCCACAAACTAATTGGTGGTAGCCATGATATGGAGATGCTGGCATTGGGCTGGAGTGGGCACAGTAAGAAGGATGAACGGACACCACGTGACAATCACAAGGCAGGAATGTGCCCTTCCAGTTGGGGAACACTTCAGTAGTCAAGGGCATTCAGCCTCTGATCTTTGGGTAATGTCCTCCAAGGCGTCCTTCAAGACACACAACGCAGAATCACCGAGCAGAAACTGATAGCCAAGTTTCGCACATGAGAATGGCCTCAGCCAGGATCTTGGGTTCATGTCACACTATCTGTAGCCCCCACCATTTGGCCTGGGCTTGCAAAATCCTACTAACTGTCCTGGCTTGAGACATCACCTCTTTAACCTGTGATTATCCCTCTCTCCACTCGCACTGTCTGTACCTGTAAAGACTTGATTACCTGTAAAGACTCGCATTCCAACCATTATCTTGCAATTGTGTCTCTATCTATAAATGCCATGTTTGTGAACCCACCTCTTCACTCACCTGATGTAGGAGCAATGCTCCGAAAGCTAGTGATTCCAAATAAACCTGTGAGACTTCTTACTGTACAAACTAATTGGCACAGGATCAACAAGGTTAAAGAGCTAAATGTGTGACTCAAAGATTGGTGTGGGAGAAGTGGGTTTGAATTCATTGGGCATTAGCACCAGTACTGGGGAAGGAGGGAGCTGTTCCGCTGGGATGAGCTCCATCGGAACCATGCTGGGACCAGAGTGCTGGCGAATTGTATAACTGGGGCCGTAGATAGAGTTTTAAACTAAATAGAAGCGGGGGGAGAAGTTCAACTGCACGGAAAATTATGAAAACGTTAAAGGGAAGGAGAGCTCAGGAGAGGTTATTAAAGTCTCCAGAACAAGTAATAGGACAGAGTGTTTGGAAATGGTGAGGAATGTAACTTCAGGCTCAGCAGATAAGGGGATGGCGGTGAGAAGGAGACGATCAATGCAGAACTGAGAGTGGTGCATTTGAATGCGCACAATATATGATATAAGGCAAATGAACTTGTAGCGCAGATTGAAATTGGCAAGTAAAACTTTGTGGGCATCACAGAGATGTGGCTGCAAGGGGATCAGGGCTGGAAGCTAAATATCCAAGGGTACGTATCCTATCATAAAGACAGGCAGGTGGACAGAGGGGGCGGGGTTGCATTGTTTGTAAGAAGTGAAATTAAGTCGATAGCAAGAAGCAATGCAGGATTAGAAGATGTAGAATCTGTGTGGGTAGAGTTAAGAAACAATGATGGGAGTTATGTACTGGTCTCTGAGCAGTAGTCAGGATGTGGGCACAAAATACACCAGGAGATAGAAGGTTATAGTGATCATGGGGGACTTCAATATGCAGGTGGACTGGGAAAAATCAGGTTTGTAGTGGATCCCTAGAAAAAGAATTCATGGAATGTCTATGAGATGGCTTTTTGGAGTAGCTTGTGGTAGAACCCACTAAGGAATAGGCAATTCTGAATTTGGTGATGTGTAATGAGGCGACTTGGTAAGGGAGCTTAAGATGAAGGAACCCTTAGGAGCCAGTGACCATAATATAGAATTCATCTGGCAGTTTGAGAGGGAGAAGCTGAAATCAGATGTAACGGTATTATGGTTGAGTAAAGGTAACTACAGAGGCATGAGGGAGGAGCTGGCCCGAGTTGATTGGAAGAGAGCCGAGCAGGAAAGATGGCAGAAGTTTGTGGGAGTAATTCGGGGGAGACAGCAGAATTTCATCCCAAGGAAGAAGAAGCATATTAAGGGGAAGATGAGTCAACCATAGCTGATAAGGGAAGTCAAGGACAGCATAAAAGCAAAAGGAAAATATACAATGTGGCGAAAATTAGTGGGAAGCCAGGGGATTGGGAAGCCTTTAAAGACCAACAGAGGACAACAAAGAAAGCAATATGGGGAGAAGATGAAATATGAAGGTAAGCTCGCCAGTACCCCTTGATTCCACTGGAATTGTGGTCGACATTCCATCCCTCCACCCGGAACCCATCATTACTGATGTCCCCATGCCCCAAGTGCACCTCATCCCTCCCCATCATGAGGCTGTGTACACCGTCACATATAGAAGAGGACCTTCTCCAGGAGAGTTTTGAATACTGCCTTTCTTTATTACACTTTCCCCATTTACAGACTGCAACTGCTTTCCCTAATGATCACCATCCCATCTGCAGCCCAGTACCAAGTCAGATAACTCGTTTCCACTGACTATATAAGACTATGACCACACTTAGCTGACCACCAAGCCATGCCTTCTTCCATTGAGCACACAGACTTTATCCCTTTCTGGGGTGGGACTACGACGTATGTGTCATGCAAAGCCCTGTAGCATGGCCAGCAAAGCCCTAGAAGTGGCTTTAATTTCACAATCTGACTATGAGGTCCACAAAGCCCCAGGTTTTCCTATAATCCCAACCTCTTGACCCCAGACCAGGAACTATGACTATCTTTCATTTCTCTCTCCTATATTTAATGATGATAGCACAGTCTCCCTACCCCTGCCCCCCAACCTTCTCCCCGCCCCACTACTCCATGAACCTCTATGCAACCTGTCTCTTATGTGCAAAGCCTTTCCCCTTCCCCACCTCCATGAGTGTCTGTGTAACCCATCCCTTGTGCCACACTAACAACCTCTAACTCTCACAATCTTCATATTCCGGAAGATTTATACAGTTCAATTCCCATCCACCCACTTCTGTGTCTCCATTCTAATCTCCCATGTTGGGCTCCAGCTTGTCCATCCTCAGTCTCTTTTCTGCCTGTCATCATCTCCCACCTGCCCTCACACCCTCCCAACCAGAAACCATTGTTCCCCCATGTCACCATCCTCCTTCACCTGTCGCCGGTGGGGCTGGAAAATTCCGCTCTTAGATTTAGCAAAGAGGTAGCCACAGAACTTTGCTGTCTGCTTCAGGGAAACCAGAAGACAATCTTGAACACAGTAACACCAATGGTTGGAACTCTGGCTCCTTCTTGACCAATGTAGAGGACATCAATGCTCTCAGGCAATCTGCTGTCCACAGGTGTATCAGAAAGTGGCTGAAACTATACTCAAGGGATCGACACCTGACCTCCCCTCCCACAGCAGCATAACAGAGCTGTTTCATCTTGTCAGATTCAGGTTGTATCATCATCACTTTGTCCTTCCTACTGACCTTCTCTCTTTTTTATTATTTCCCTATATTCTCCTTCCTGGTTCTCTGTTTTTCTCCAAAGCTGTTTATCTCTGACATCTTTTAGTGCATAGGGAATCAATACAGCGCAATAGCTTTTCAGACCCAGCCATTGCATTTCCATCTGACTTCCAGATTACCCAACCAAGCAGGGGCGATCACAAACTACATGACACTATTTCAGCTGAACTATTTAAAATGACACCGTGAAGATGACAGTGAAAGGAATGCATAGGCATTTGAACAGATGAAGCAACGATACAATGGATGCCCAACATTGCAAGGTAACCCTCTGGTTCATGGATGCCAACCTGGACTAGATGTTGCAGTGTGTTGGGGCCAACAGGGAGAGGCAGTTCCCTGCTGACAGAAAGGAAAAGTTTGCTTGGAAGAGCAGGAAGATTGTGAAGATTGCCGAGAAGGTTAGCTGCTGGAGTATGGTACTGGATACAGCGCTAGAAGCAGTTTAGTGATCTAATTAAGGCAGGAAAAATAAGTACAATGGAACAGTCAACTACATTCTGAGGTATATGTCATGCCCAACATATTTACTCTGCCTTCCCTGTTACAGCACATCATTCCTCCGACCAACTTAACCAGCAGGTGTGCCCATTCCTCTCAGTTACATAGAAACTAGGAGCAGGAGTAGGCCATTCAACCCTTCGAGCCTGCTCCACCTTTCATTGTATGATCATTGTAAGTAGTCTCACAATGCCAGGTTAAAGTCCAACAGGTTTATTTGGTAGCACGAGCTTTCGGAGCACTGCCCCTTCATCAAGTAAGTGTGTGTGTGTGTGTGAAGGGGCAGTGCTCCGAAAGCTCGTGCTACCAAATAAACCTGTTGGGCTTTAACCTAGTGTTGTGAGACTATTTACTGTGCCTACCCCAGTCCAACACCGGCAACTCCACATCACAGTATGATCATGGCTGATCCCAATCTCAATGCCATACCCCCGCTTTGTCCCATACCCCTTGATGCCGTTAAAATCTAAAAAAATGTTATCTCTTTCTTGAATTCAGTGAGTGGCCTCCACAGCCTTCTGTAGTAGAGAATTCCACAGGTTCACTACTCTTTGAATAAAGACATTTATCCTAATCTCCGTCCTAAATGGTCTACACCATTATCTAGATTCCCCAATAAGGAAAATATCCTCCCTGCATCTAGTCTGTATAGCTCTGTTAAAATTTTATACATTTCAATCACATCCCCTCTCCTCCTTCTAAACTCTCGTGAATACAGTCCCAGTCTCTTCTCACAAGACAGTCCCACCAACCCTGGTATCAGCCTAGTGAGCCTCCGCTGCATTCCCTCAATGGCAAGTATATCCTTTTGTAGGTAGGAGACCAAAACTGCAGGCAATATTCCAAGTGTGGTCTCACCAAAGCCCTGTATAACTGCAGTAAGACATCTCTATTCCTGAACTCAAATTCTCTTTAATGAAGGCCAACACACCATTTGCCGTCTGAACTGCTTGCTGCATCTGCCTCTCCACTTTCATTGACTGGTGTACAAGGACACCCAGATCCCTTTGTGTATCCACTCTTCCCAATATATCACCATTTAAATAATATTCTTCCTTTCTGTTTTTCATAACTTCATATTTCATAGAAATCATAGAAACCCTACAGCACAGAAAGAGGCCATTCGGCCCATCGAGTTTGCACCAACCACAATCCCACCCAGGCCCTACCCCCATATCCCTACATATTTACCCACTAATCCCTCTAACCTACACATCTCAGGACACAAAGGGCAATTTTAGCATGGCCAATCAACCTAACCCGCACATCTTTGGACATATTTAGCCACATTGTATTGCATCTGCCATGAGTTTACCCACTCACTCAACTTGTCTAAATCATCTTGAAGCTTCCTTGAATCCTCCTCACAACCTCACAATTCTGCCCAGTTTTGTGTCATCAGCAAACTTGGAAATGTTACATTTGATTTCCTCATCCAGGTCATGTATACATATTGCAAACAGCTGGAGCCCAAGCACTGATCCCTGCAGCACCCCACTAGTCACTACCTGCTACTTGGAAAAAGATCCATTCATTTCCAGTCTTTGTTTCCTGTATGTCAACTAACTTTCGATCCATGTTAATACATTGCCTCCTATCTCATGTGCTTTAATTTTGCCCATGAACCTCTTATGGGGAACCTATCAAAACTCTTCTGAAAGTCCAAATACACCATATCCACTGGTTCTTCCTTATCTAGCCTGCTGGTTACATCCTCAAAAAACTCCAGTAGATTTGTTAATCATGATTTGCCTTTCATAAATCTATGCTGGCTTTGTCCAATACCGTTAATGCTTTTCAAATGATCTGTTAATGCACTTTCTCACATTCCCATCTAACTGTCTATCACTGACACTTATCTTCATCGTAATGCAATGTCATACCTCTCCCTCAAAGTGATGTTCAATAAATCCATCCATTAAATGCATTCCCTTATTCTCACTCATTTGTCTTTTCCTTCCCTCCTTACAGGAAAAGAAAGCACAGAACAACAGGGAGAGACAGAGATCCAGAGGTTAGATTCCAACCATCTCCAAACTGACAGCTGTTGAGGAGGAGGTGCTGACATGATCTCAGCATATTTGGCCATTGGAGAAGGAGAGATGGGAGCCTCTCAGTTACCTGGTGACAGAATTAAGTATCACACAGCCACAATACTCTCTCTTATTGAATTGATATCAGCAGCCAATGAGGTATGATCACATGCATAATGACAGGTCTTAACAACTATTGTAATTGCCTTAATAACTTAATGACAGATCCAAGGGGGATCCATATTTGCCTTCAATCCCACAGTACAGAAACATGGAAGAGCATAGGATGATGTTGGGATCCTGGCCTAACATCAATTTCGTGGGCAGAAAATGCTGGAAAATCTCAGAAGGTCTGACATCATCTGTGGAGAGAGAATTGAGCCAATGTTTTGAGTCTGGGTGACCCTTCGTCAGAACTAAGATAAGTTGAAATCTTTTGAGATTTTCCAGCATTTTCTGTTTTTGTTTCAGATTCCAGCATCCGCAGTATTTTGCCTTTATCAATTTCATGTGGATCTCCTCACAACCAACTCCCCTCTCCCCCCCCCCCCCCCGACTGCAACATTTAATTTTGATGAACTTTAATCAAAGCTTTAAAGAGTTAAAAATTTGATCATTGTCAAGCAAGTGCAACACAGTAAGAAGTCTCAAAACACCAGGTTAAAGTCCAACAGGTTTATTTGGTAGCAAATACCATAAGCTTTCGGAGCACTGCTCCTTCGTCAGATGGAGTGGAAATGTGCTCTCAAACAGGGCACAGACACAAAATCAAGTTGCAGAATACTGATTAGAATGCAAATCCCTAAAGCCAGCCAGGTCTTAAAGGTACAGACAATGTGGTGGAGAGAGCATTAAACACAGGTTAAAGAGATGTGTATTGTCTCCAGACAGAACAGCTAGTGAGATTCTGCAAGCCCAGGAGGCAAGCTGTGGGGGTTACTGATAGTGTGACATAAATCCAACATCCCGGTTTAGGCCATCCTCATGTGTGTGGAACTGGGCTATCAGTTTCTGCTCAGCGACTCTGCGCTGTCGTGTGTCGTGAAGGCCGCCTTGGAGAACGCTTACCTGAAAATCCAAGGCCCGTGACTGCTGAAGTGCTCCCCCACAGGAAGAGAACAGTCTTGCCTGGTGATTGTCGAGCGGTGTTCATTGATCCGTTGTCGTAGCGTCTGCACGGTTTCCCCAATGTACCATGCCTCGGGACATCCTTTCCTGCAGCGTATCTGGTAGATAACGTTGGCCGAGTTGCAAGAGTAGGTACCGTGTACCTGGTAGATGGTGTTCTCACGTGAGATGATGGCATCCGTGGGGGGTAGGTACAGGGGAAATGTTAGGGGGAAGTTTTTCACACAGAGGGTGGTTAGCGAGTGGAATCGGCTGCCGTCAGTGGTGTTGGAGGCAAACTCAATAGGGACTTTTAAGAGACTCCTGGATGAGTACATGGGACTTCATAGGATGGAGGGTTATAGGTAGGGGGTTTCATGGGGAAACTATGAAGCAAGTGCAAACCCAGGGAAAATGGAGAGGGGAGAAGAACAAAAGAAAGTATCATGGATTGGATGGAGGGCAACTGACTAAAGTAACAGTGATGCATTTTAGAATAGAATCCTACGTGCAGAAAGAGGCCATTCGGCCCATCGAGCCTGCACCAACCACAATCCCACCCAGGCCCTATCCCCATATCCCTACATATTTACCCACTACTCCCTGCATCCCGGGACCCATTATCGCCTTGCATCTAAATTGCCCCGGGACACTAAGGGGCAATTTAGATGCAAGGCGATAATGGGTGGTAATAGGGCAAGAAATAAAATAAAAGAGGAGGTGGTTATATCGCACCCATTATCTGTACCTGCCATCTGAGAAAATGACTATGATCTAAAGTCATTGAACTTGGTCACAGGTTTCTAATCAAGCTTTTCTCCAGGTTTGTATTGAGCCAGTTGTTCCCATTGTGACCCACCTGGTGTTAACACAGAAACATAGAAAAAATACAGCACAAACAGGTCCTTCGGCCCCACAAGTTGAACATATCTTCTAGGCCTACCTATAACCCTCCATCCTATGAAGTCCCATGTACTCATCCAGGAGTCTCTTAAAAGTCCCTATTGAGTTTGCCTCCACCACCACTGACGGCAGCCGATTCCACTCGCCCACCACCCTCTGTGTGAAAAACTTCCCCCTAACATTTTCCCTGTACCTCCCCCCCCCAGCACCTTAAACCTGTGTCCTCTCGTAGCAGCCATTTCCACCCTGGGAAAAAGCCTCTGAGAGTCCACCCGATCTATGCCTCTCAACATCTTATATACTTCTATTAGGTCTCCTCTCATCCTACGTCTCTCCAAGGAGAAAAGACCAAGCTCCCTCAGCCTATCCTCATAAGGCATGCCACTCAATCCAAGCAACATCCTTGTAAATCTCCTCAGCACCTTTTCAATCATTTCCACATCCTTCCTGTAATGAGGTGACCAGAACTGAGCACAGTACTCCAAGTGGGGTCTGACGAGGGTCTTATATAGCTGCATTATTATCCCCGGACTCCTAAACTCAATCCCTCGATTGATAAAGGCCAGCACACCATACGCCTTCTTAACCACCTCCTCCACCTGCGGGGCCGATTTTAGAGCCCTATGGACCCGGACCCCAAGGTCCTTCTGATCCTCTACAGTACTAAGAGTCTTTCCCTTAATATTGTACTCCTTCATCCCATTTGACCTGCCAAAATGGACCACTACGCATTTATCTGGGTTGAAGTCCATCTGCCACTTCTCCGCCCAGTCTTGCATCCTATCTATGTCCCTCTGTAACTTCTGACATCCCTCCAGACTATTGTCTATCGACTAATTTCTCAATTCTGCTATTTTTGCAGCTGCTGAGAAACATGTAGCTTTGCTGGTTCTCGTCAGAGTTGGTGATGATGATATGAAGTGCTGTGGGAGGATGCTTGCTTGGTGATAACTGTTGCATGACGTGGTAACCAAATGAGTCCCCAGGTGAGGCTGAATAATCCTGTTGCAATTTTTCAGGGAAGGAAAAGGAATCTGTAAGTAGGGCCTTTCATCACTTCCCAAAGCACTTTACAGCAAATGAAGTACTTTTAAAGTGTAGTCACCACTTCATCTGGAAAAGCACTGCAACCAATTTGTACACATTACATTTCCACTGACATCAATCTGAATTTGACCGGGTAATCTGTTTTATTGATGATTGCTGAAGGATAAATATTGATCAGGATGTCAGGCAGAACATCACTACCCCTTCTCGAATAACATTTTGGGATCTTTTATATCCAAAGAGAATTGGATGTATACTGGAAAAGAAAACATTTGCAGGGCAATGAGGAAAGAGCGCTGGAGTAGGACTCATTGGATAACTCTTTTGAGGAGCTTGCAGATGCACAATGCATTAAAGTCCTCCTTCTGTGCTGTGTGATTCTATGATTCTACAAAGAGGGTAGACAGACATTCAGTCCAGCATCTCATCCAAAACCCAGCACTTCCCTTTCTGTGCTGCATTGGTATGTCAGCCTAGGTCTTGTGCTCACCGTTCTCGACTGGGACTTGAATCCACACCACTCTAACATGGGCTAAGAATGCTACTAGTGAGTCAATTTAATGCTGTATTTAAAAGAGACCTGGATCTATACCTGAAGTGCTGTAATCTGCAGGGCTGCGGACCAGTTGCTGGAAAGTGGAATTAAATTGACCTTCTGGTTTGTAGCATTATAGGATCATAGAATCCCTACAGTGCAGAGGGAGGCCTTTCAGTCCATCAGGTCTGCATTGACACTCCAACAGAGCAACTTGCCGGGCCCACCCACCACCCTATCCCATGTATGTTCCCTGCTATTCCCTGAAACGCCGTGCATTTACCATGGCTAATTCCCCTAACCTACACATCTTGGGGCACCAAGGGGAAATTTAGCATGGCCAATCCTCCTAACCTGCACATCTTTAGACTGAGAGAGGAAACCAGAGTACCCGGAGGAAACGCACACAGACACGGTGAGAATCTGCAGACTCCACACACGCACACAGTGACCCGAGGCTGGAATTGAACCCGGGTCCCTGGAGCTGTGAGGCAGCAGTGCTAACCACTGTGCCACCATGCTGCCACTTTTACTTTCTCTTTTTTTTGGCTGGCACAGACAGGATGGGCTGAATGGCCTCTTTCTGTGCTGTTAACTTTTCTATGGTTCTTTCTAAGGTTCTGTATATTTTCATGATGATGTTTATTTGACTGGCCCCCTTTTCATTTAGAAGGAAAGTTACTGCTGAGTTCCGTGATTTTTTTTATTCTCCATATAATCTAATAGCATTTCACATACAACAAAATAAGAAGACTGACTCCGAGATTGCAAAGCCGCCACTGAGACACAGATTACGTGTTGGGAGAGGTAAGGATTTTTTCACTTTGTTTTTATATTCTACAGAGCTAAAAAAAAAGCATGGAGATGTGAGAAATGACATTTCACTTCAACTCAACCTCAGCAAAATTGAAGCCCTTGGGATTAAAGGGACAGTGACACCATGGATGCAATATTGACAAGACAGAATGCAGAGAGTAATGGTGAATGACTGCTCTTTCAGACTGGAGCACAGTACACAGTGATGATTCACAGAGGTCAGTGTTAGGGCCACTGATCCTTTTGATATACATTAATAGTATGGACTTGAGTATAATTTCAAAATTTGTAGATGAAACAAAACTTGAAATTGTAGTAAACAGTGAGGAGGATATTAACATGCTTCGGGAGGATGTAGACAGGCTAAAGTAAAGTTAAAGTTTATTTATTAGTCAGAAGTAATTAAGTTACTGTGAAATTCCCCAACCTGCCACACTCCGGCACCTGTTCGGGTCAATGCACCTAACCAGCACGTCTTTCAAACTGTGGGAGGAAACCAGAGCACCCAGAGGAAACCCATGTAGACATGAGGAGAATGTGCAAACTCCACACAGACAGTGACCTAAGCAGGGAATCAAACCCGGGTCCCTGGCGCTGTGAAGCAGCAGTGCTAACTATTGTGCCACCGTGCCACCCCTGGCTAGTAAGGGAAGTAGATAGGGTAGATGGAGAGAAGCTATTTTCCCCTGTTGGGGAATTTAAGAGTCAGGGGCATTATCTAAAAATTAGAGACAGACGTTTCATGAGTGAAGCCAAAAAAATAGTTCTCCAACACGAGAAGTTTGGAATTCTCTTCCACAAATGGAACTAATGCCCGCGTAGGTCAATAGTTAATTTTAAAACTAAGATTGAGAGGCCGGAATTCTCCCAAAAAAATTATTTGTGTCGAATACTGGAGTAATTCATGCTGGTGTTTTCAATGCGAGTTCAGGGAAGAATCTCCCACACTCTGTGCACTGCAGAGGCCAAGCTGCTGCATTGCTCCACATCACTAACTGACCATCCAGCCAACTGAGCTAACCAACCCCTACATTGAATGGTATGAAGGGGCTAAATAACCTGTTCCTGTTCCTAATTTTCTGTGATGAAATGAGCAGACATGTGGCAGATAGAATTTAACAGCGAGAAGTGTGAAGGAAGAATGAGAAGAGGCAATCTAACAGGGTATGTAACTGGCACGATGTACATTAGAGGTCTAATCCACTGCCAGCTGAATATTCTCATTGGTTTCAATACTATATCTCCCTATGATGGGCAGGAAAGGACCAAGGGGATTAAAAAATGGTGAAAATCTATGCAATCCACCTTCACACATGCACACATACATAGTACCAGTTATACACACTGCCCATTATATACCCCACTCATTATACATTCCAGCCAATATCCTACCCGGTCGGTATACACCCGACCTGGTATACCCATCTGGAAGAGATTGGATGTATTATTAAAGGGAAACATTTGCAGGGTATAAAAGAGCAAGAGCCTGGACCGACATGGATAACTCTATAAAAGATCTGGAATGGGATCATTGTGCTGAATAGCCTCTTCCTCTGCTCTATCATTCTCTGCTTCAATGAAGTATAGATTCAATTCCCTTTTGAAAGTTACGTGTGGAGTTTGTCACCATTTTTACAGGGTTGAATATTGTGATGCTCAAGTGTTTCACCAATAGAGAGGCAGGCATTTCAGGAATACGGTTAAATCTGGCTTCTATCATGTAAATGGATCCCAAAACAATTTAACTTGTGCCGCACGGCTTTCCCACAAGAAATGCTAAGAAAGATGCTTACCTTGACACCTCCTTTCTCCCTTTCACTGCCAAGTTTCCGAAACCCTTGCAGCATCAGGTAATTGCAGATTGGGTTCCCAATGTACTGTAGGCAGAGTGGGAGCAATGCCCCAGGCTGCTCAAGGAAGTTCAGCCTCTCCCAGCCCCGAACTTCAACTGCACAACCCCATCAGTCTTCCCAATCATGGCCCTCCTCCTAAATATCTCACAGTTATCACCCCCTACCTCCCCTCAAACCACCCACCCATTGACCCAGCTGTCAGATGTTGTGCAGAAGAAAGACCTACAAGATGCAAATAAGTACCTGCCATTAAAATCGGCCTCCCTGTTCCAGGCCTTCCTGGATGCTGCAACCGTTTTCTCACCTCAAATTCACCCTCCCTGTACTCTTGCAAATATCAGGACCAATGTGTTTTGATGCTTAAGGTGCAAAATTACATGAGGAGTTGCTGAAAACAGAATAAAGTAATTAGGCTTCTCTTCCATCACAAGTTCTTTTGCAGATAGAGCTGCTTTTGACGCCGTTCCAGATGGGCAAGCAGAGCAATTGCTTTGATGAATGGCAGGAAATTGCATGGACTCAGATTAGGCACTGGTTTGAGTGTTAAATATTTAAATATTAAAGAGAAGCTCTCACATACAGTGTGACACTGCCACCTACGCGGGCATTAAGCCTGACCAGAAAATCACCATTGGGGATGCCCTCAGAGACTAGATGCCAATTATACAACTCCCAACTCTCCGAGGCTTCTGCCCCAAAGCCTGCCAAGAAAATTTACATGTTGACTTTTTAATTGTCAACACATTAATGATGGTTAGTCCACAACAAGTTCTTGCCTGGAGACAGTAACAGACAGTAAAACTCTAATATGTTTTGTTTGATGCGAATTGCTGTCTGCTTATCGTATAACTCAGATTGCCGAATGAATTATTTACATCAGCTCGTCCATTCAATTAGATTTTAAACTTTACAGTTTCTAGGAATTTTAATCCAAATGTTCATTGAATCACATAAAATTTACAGTACAGCAGAGAGGCCACTTGGTCCATTTTGCTCGTGCTGGCTACGAAAGTGCTATCCAGCTTAATCCTATTTGCCAAATCTTAGTCCCTAATCCTCTAGGTTTTGGTATTTGAAATGTATATCCAATTATTTTTTTGCAATGTGATGACTGTTTCTGCCTCTACTACCTGTCCAGTCAGTAAAACTCTAAACCCGCACCACCCTCTGGGTGAAAACAAATTCTCTTCTATAGCTCTCACCAATTGCTTGAAATCTATGCTCCCTGGTTATTGAACCTTACTGCGAAGGGAAAATTGTTCTTCCTGTCCACTCCATAGAGATCCTTCATAACTTTATACACCTCGGTTAAATATCCTCCTCTGTTCCAAAGAAAACAGCCCCAGCCAATCCATTCTTTACTCATCTCCAATCTCGGCAACATTTTCAAAAATCTCCTCTGTACTCTCTCTAGTGCAATCATATCTTCATATAATGCAGACGCCAGAGCTATAGACAGTAAGATAATGCTATAAGGGGATCCCACTGCTTGGAAACTTGGCAGTGACATGGAGGCCCTGTTGATTTTAATGGCAGGTACTTATGGGCTGGAGGGCTACTATGTTCCAGTGGAGCTCAATGCAAACTGGAGGAACAGCATCTCGTCTTCCTGCCAGGCACGTTACAACCTTCCGGTCTCAACATCGAATTCAACAACTTCAGATGATTAGCTCAATCCCACCTCGACCCCTTCGTTTTCATTTATTTCAGTTTTATCTTTTATTTCTTTTTTGTCTTTATTTTTCTTCCCCCTCTACTCTTTCCCCCATGTCATCCCCCCTTTTCTTAACTTTTCTCTCCTTTTGCTTCCCTTTTCTCCCTTTTTCTCAATTTTACCTCTCTCCCACCCATCTCCCCCCCCCCCCCCCCCCCCCCCCACATCTTCATCTGTCACATCTTACCCTCTGATTTCAGCTTCTTGGCCGCTTGGCCATTCACGCCTTCTATTCTCCCTATGGACTGCCATTAGCACCTCTTAGCTTTTCCCTTTGTTTTTGTGGCTATGACTCATCTTTCATTCCCTCACCCTGCAGTATAAATATCTCCCACTTTCTATCTGACTCGAAACGTCGGCTCTTTTCTCTCCTTACAGATGCTGCCAGACCTGCTGAGATTTTCCAGCATTTTCTCGTTTGGGCAGATCTCCTGCTCTGTCCATAGAACATTGGGGGCCCAATCTAAAACTAACTGATGCTTGCAAGGGTTGCCTGGTGCTTGGAAACTTGGCAGTGGAAGAGAAGCAGGAGATGCCAAGATAAGCCTTTCTTAGCACTTCTTGAGGAAAGCTGTGCAGCACAAATTAATTTACCTTGAGCTCATTTCAATGATAGAAGCCTGATTTTGCCATCTTAATGAAGTGCCCTGCCTCTCTTTGGTGAAACAATTGAGTGTCACAATATCCAGCTCTGCAAAAATGGTGACAGGTACAGGTGCATGTGTGGGCATGGGTTACATAGATTTTCCTTATTTTTTTAAACACTCCTGGTCCTTTTCTGCCAGCATGGGAAGGTTTGATATTGAAGCCGATATACAAACTTTATAAATTACCAGCATTTACCTCTTTGCTCATATATAATCCACGCCTCAGCTCACAAAGGAAATATTGCACATGCCTTCTTAACCACCTAACCATTTGTTCTGTTATCTTCAGAGCTTGTGGACATGCACTCTCATGTCATTCTGTCCCTCTACACTATTCACTGATGTACCAATTATTGGTTTCCCTCCCCAAATGCTTTAATTCACATTTCTCTGGAATGAGTTCCATTTGCCACTTCCTGTCACCTGACCAGTCCTTTGATATCTTCCTGCAGTAACCACATGGATACCTTTTATGTGTCCACAAGCATCTTAATCATTTCCCCCTTACATTTGAGCCTAAAGGTGCATTGACCATGCTAAATTTTCCCTCAGTGTACCCGAATAGGTGTAGGAGTGTGGCAACTTGGAAATTTCCACAGTAACTTCATTGCAGTGCTAATGTAAGCCTACCTGTGACACTAATAAATAAACTTTAAAATATGAAAAGCAAGATATCTAGTACTAAGCTCTGTGGAACTTCATTGGAAACAACCTTCCAGTCAGAAAATGCACACATAAACCGTTATTCTTGACATCCCTTAGGATCACAAGGGGAACACGTGTGTGGAGGCAGAGGATGTTGACTTGGTTCTGAATGAATACAACTGTTTACACGAAGTGTGATGTGGAGATGGCAGCATTGGACTGGAGTGGGCACAGTAAGAAATCTCACAACACCAGTTTAAAGTCCAACAGGTTTATTTGAAATCACGAGCTTTCGGAGTGCTGCTACTTCATCAGATGAGTGTTTACACCTGTTTACACGAAAGGAGAAAGACGCGACAGACACTACAATTAGGGAGGAGGAGTGTGAAATTTTAAACGAAACATAGTGAAACAAGGCCCAGATGAAATATATCCCAGGGTATTAAGGGAAGCAAGTGAATAAATAACAGAGACTCTAACAATCATTTTCCAATGTTCCTTGGCTCCAAGAGTGATGTCAGAGGACTGGGAGCACAGCTAACATTGTACCATTGCCTAAAAAGAGAGAAATATCAAATAATTACAGACCAATCTGTCTAACCTCAGTGGTGGGAAAATTATTGGAAACGTTTCTGAGGAACAGGATGAACCTTCATTTAGAAAGACACAGATTAATCAAAAGCAGCATGCAGAGATTTGTTAAATAAGGTTCAGTCTGACAAACATGACTGAAATTTTTGAGGAAATAACAATTAGTGTTGATGAGGGTAATGCATTTGATGTAGTATGCATGAATTTTAGATATGGTCCCATATGGCAGACTGGCCACAATAGTAAAAGTCCATGGGATCCAAGACAAAGTGGCAAATTGGATCCAAAATTGATTCAGTGCCAGGAAGCAAAAGATAATGTTTGATGTGTGTTTCTGTGATAGGAAGGTTGTTTTGCAAGGTCTCTTGCTTTTTGTGGTAAATATCAATAATATGGTCTTGAATAACAGGGGTATAATGAAGAAGTTTGCAGATGATACAAAAGTTGATCACATGGTTGATAATGAAGATGGCATCTGTAAACTACAGGAAGATATCTATAGATGAGTCAGGTGGTGGAACAGTGACAAATGGAGTTGAATCCAGAGAAGCGTGAGGCAATGCATGTAGGTAAGAATAACAAGGCAAGGGAAAACACAATAAATGAAAGGATAATGAGAAATGTAGAGAAACAGAGGGACCTTGGAGTGAATGCCCAGATTGATGAAGGTGGCTGGGCAGGTTGAGAAGGTGGTCCAGAAGGCATATGGGATATTTGCCTTTTATCAACTTAGGCATAGAATAAGGGTCATACTGGAACTGTGTACAACATGATTAGGCTACAGTTGGGGTACTGCATGCAATTGAGGTCAGCATGCTATAGGAAAGAGGTAGTTTCACTAGAGAGAGTACAGAGCTAGAATCCTACAGTGCAGAAGGAAGCCATTCAACCCATCGAGTCTGCACCGACCACAATCCCACCCAGGCCCTACCCCACGCATTTACCCTAGCTAGTCCCCCTGGCACTAAGGGGCAATTTAGCATAGCCAATACTCCTAACCCGTGCATTTTTGGACTATGGGAGGAAACCGGAGCACCCGGAGGAAACCCACGCAGACACGGGGAGAATGTGCAAACTCCACACAGACAGTGACCCAAGCCGAGAATCTTACCCAGGTCCCTGCCACTGTGAGGCAGCAGTGCTAACCCCTGTGCTACCATGCTGCCCTCAATTTACAAGGATATGAAAAGCCCTATTCCTCTTGGTTGAGGAAGTCCATAACCTGGAGACATCGATTTAGGCTAAGAGATAGGAGATTTAGAGGGGACTTGAAGAAAAATTCTTTCACCCAAATGGTGACGGGGATCTGTTTGAGATAGGCAGAAAACCTCATAACAGTAAAAAGGACTTAATGGTGAATGCAAAGTGCTAGCCTAGGAGCTGAAAAATGGGAGTTTGCTGGATGGCTCCTTGTTGGCTAGTATAGGTGCAAAGGGCCAAATGGCCTCCTTCCTTGCGGAAAATTTCTATGATTTATTTCATTTCCTGCCACTGAACCAATTTTAGATCCAACTTGCCACTTTGTCTTGACTTTATTTTTCTGATCAAACTACCATGTGGAATTCCATCATAAGTCATGCTAAAATCCATGTAGGCTGCATCAAATGTGCTGGCTTCATCAACCTTCCTTATTAGCTCCTTAAAACTTCAAACAAATTACTCAAGCACAACGTTCCCAAAGCAAATCCTCAAATGTAGCCAAACAACTGAGAAGATGGCCTAGAGAACTGAGACAGGCCTTTTAACAAGCCCACCTTGACACACACCCACCGCGTGGCCGTCTCGGATCTGTTTTGGGGGGTGGTGAGGGTCCGATTCTATCCCACCCTAACTCCTCAGCTCGAAAATAGTGCAAAACGAGCCACGCCACAGTGGCACGGTGGTTAGCACTGCTGTCTCACAGCAACAGGGATTCGGGTTCAATTCCGACCTCGGGTCACTGTGTGGAGTTTGCATATTCTCCCTGTGTCTGCGTGGGTTTCCTTCATGTGCTCCTGTTTCCTCCCACAGCACAAACACGTGTAGGTTAGGTTGATTGGCCATGCTAAATTGTTCCTTAGTGTCAGGGGGACTAGCAGAGTAAATATGTGGGATTACGGAGATAGGACCTGGGTGGGATTGTTGTCGGTTCAGGCTCCATTTTCTGAATGACCTTATTCTGCACTGTAGGGATTCTATGATTCTATGATTTATACCAAGGCAAGTCTACCGATTCAGGAAATTTTCTGACTCAAGCTATCCTCCTCATGACCAAACATCCAGTCCAGGCTGTTTGCCCTTAATTAAGTTGTGTTTTTATAAATGGCGACACAGAGTGTCCCTATGAACTTTTTTCCAATTATTTGCCCACCTTCAAGGTTAAAGATTAGTAATTGCTTGGTAATATTTTTTAAAGTAGACATAACCAGTCCATCAGTTAAATGTGTTGTCGAATCAGATAAGACCATTGTGCATGATCTTATATGATGATTTGATTAGATTACTGCCGTGATTTCTTCCATAATGCAGTTAAATCAATTCTTTTCAAGACTGATTCTGAATCTGATCGCAGCTGAAGAATTTTTGTTTGTAGGTGCCAACTGAACTGCACTGCTGCTGTGGCGTTGTGTAGGAGGCATTCAGTAACCATAGCAACCGAGGTCATGCAAGTCTTGATCTGATAAACAAGGCAAGTGTGCCAGGCAGGCTGCACTTTATAAATAGATATGCAATTACAATATTACAATCTGAATATTTGCAAGTGTGGTACATAACTAGTTTTAGTTGAAAGTAAATCACTGCGTATCTACGATTAACTTCCAACCACGTATGTACATGTTTGATTTAACCCAGGTGACAGACAGAACATCTGACAGCCAGATGTAAACATGAACTAAATGGCAGCTGGTTGTCTATCAGCATATGGACAACTACAGACATCATTGCTCTCAATCATCATTGAGCTTCCTTTGTTTCCATCCATTCTGTGCATTACTTTTTCTTTTTGCACAGTTGAAGCAGGCTATTTTGCAAGATTTGGGCATGAAACAAAGCTGTTAGCCAGGACTTTGCACCCCCGTTTGCCATGGATGTGAACAGCAGGTTGAGAGACAAAGATATTGCTCGAGGCCAAAAACGCCTCTTGCCCGAACAGGATTTCTAACCCACATCAACCCCTGCTCCGCCAATGACATAACGTACATTATACTATCATTAGTGGGCCTCCCCACAGCAATCCTCCCCCAAACCTGGAAAGTGCGCCCACGGCGGCGTGATGTCACATCCGAGGAGAGTTTAGAGGTCATGTGGGGTACAGTTCATCATGAGCCACCAATAAACACCAGGGGAGCGACGGCACCTGGAAGGTCAAGAGGGGAAGTTGGCTATGGGGCTTGGGGTTCAGGGTCCTGGTTTGGTGGGGGGTTGGGGGGGGTGCAGGGTGCAGCAGGGGGTTTGGAGGCCTGAGGAGACTGTGCTTTTTGGGACAGTGGGAGTGGAGTTCGTTGAGGCAAAGGGCCTTAGGGCATTGGGGCTGAATCAAGGGATCTGAATCGGCAATCAGGTCTGGGGGGCAACTAGTTAAGTGTGCGATAGTTGGGGAGGGGAGTTCATTGGCGGAGTAGGCAGGGGCTGAAGGTGCAGGGGTGGTTAGGTGGATTTGGAAAGTTTTGATTTGATTTATTATTGTCACGTATTAGTATACAGTGAAAAGTATTGTTTTTTTGCGCACTGTACAGACAAAGCATACTGTACACAGAGAAGGAAAGGAGAAAGTGCAGAATGTACTATTACAGTCATAGCTAGGGTGTAGAGAAAGATCAACTTAATACAAGGTAGGTCCATTCAAAAGTCTGATGGCAGCAGGGAAGAAGCTGTTCTTGAGTCAGTTGGTATGTGATCTCAGATTTTTGTATCTTTTTCCCAACAGAAGAAGTTGAAAGAGAGAATGTCCAGGGTGCGTGGGTTATGCTGGCTGCTTTGCCGAGGCAGCAGAGAGTGTAGACAGAGTCAATGGATGGGAGGCTGGTTTGCACGATGGACTGGGCTTCATTCATGATCCTTTTGTGGTTTCTTGAGGTCTTGGACAGAGCAGGAGCCATACCATGTTGTGATACAACCAGAAATAATGTTTTCTGTGGAAGTTGATGAGAGTCGTAGTGGACATGCCAAATTCCCTTAGCCTCCTGAGAAAGGAGAGGCATTGGTAGGCTTTCTTAACTATAGTGTAGGCAAGGAGGGATCAGGAACTTTTGGTGATCTGGACACTTAGAAACTTGAGGCTATTGACCATTTCCACTTCATCCCCGTTGATGTAGACAGAGACATGTCCTCCACTGCGCTTCCTGAAGTCAATGACTATCTCCTTCCTTTTTGCTGACATTGAAGGAAAGATTATTGTCGTCACACCAGTTGAGATTGTAGGCCTATTAACACAGAGGGGGAAAGCCAGTGGGTGTGGGGGAGGGGGGTCAGACGGGAAATGGACTCTTTTAGAGAAGGGGACTTGGTTTGGCTCCTGAGGGGAGAAGGACTCAGATCCAAGAGAGGAAGGAAGCCACTTTTAAAGCTGAACCATCCTGAGGCTGACTTTTCAGTTGATGGGTCTCTTCCTCCTTGAAGGGTCCTGACACTTTGAAGAGAAGCCTGGGCTGTTGGATTGGGTGGGTGTCCAGTAGATAGGACATGAAGGATTCGCTAAGATGGAGCGGTTGTGCCTGTGAGTTCATGACTGATTGTATTAACTCTAATAGAGAGGCATGACATCAATAAGCATACCTTTGGCTATCAGATCATTGAGCCGCTATTAACATTCCTTTACTCGAGAGCTGAGCCAACTATGCCCACTTACTCATCATTGATGTGTGTGAGTGCCACTGATCACTGATCAGCAGTTAATCCAGCACGCACGGTGTTTCCAATTCTATGAGTACCATAGTTTCCCTACACCACTCGGTGCGAAGATAAGCACATACACCCTCTCCAACAAAGGGGAAAGACTAAAAGACTTGCAGAGCACCCTGCTCCATCAGGTGTAGGTGCTGCGGTGTCCTTACAGGGTCTTTCTGCACCACTCCGCCCCCCCCCCCCCCTCATCCCCCCCCCCCCCCCACCCCCTTGACAAGGTTGAGTGCAGTGCTTTACATTGATCCAAGGGGCAGAAGTTTGCACCTTACATGAGAGCTCAGGAGACAGGAGGATTTCAAAAGCTTTAGCCACTCAGTCAGGCTGAGTGAGAAAAGGTGGTGTGGGGTCTTGTCCATTCTGGGACATTGTTCGGGAATGCCTAGCACAGTAGTAAGTGACCATTGAGACATTGCTACCAGCGGTGGATGGGCAAAAGGTCACCCCACGGAGGCCATTCCAATGCTCATTCTGTCTTTCTCCCCTTACAGTGAGTAGTGCAAGAGAGACATGGAGCATGTAGAATTGGTTATCATTCTTCTAATATGGCGAGAGGAGAGAAGATGTCAATGGATCTGACACTGCAGAGGCAGGAGCGGAACCCTGAAGAGGAAGGGGTGGCCTGGTCCACTGCTGCAGGAGGGTCCCCAGTGAGTGGCCAGTCAGAGACATCTTCTGCAGCCCAAGGTCTACAGACAGCACCTGACCTTTCTAGAGATGAGCGAAAACCGGTGTCGACAACGTGTGTGCCTGTCCAGGGACATCGTGGCTCATCTGTACCACCTGACCCAGGAGTTGGCACAGCATTGGAGGGCACACACTGTCTTTGGCTTTGAAATTCAGAGCTGCCTCAACTTTTATGCATCTGGCTCCTTTCAGGGCTCCATGGATGACAGTTGCAGAAACTTCCAAGCCTCCGCTCATAAGGGCATCAGGGAGGTTGTAGGTGTACTCTTTGCAAGGGCTCATAATTACATCAAATTTGACCAGGGCCAGGCTAGCCAGGAAGCAAAAGCCATGGGATTCGCCCACAGAGCAAGCTATCCACAAGTGCAGAGAGCCATTGACTGCACTTATGGACTATCTGATGTTCATGGTATCAGGGAGTGTAGTTGATCAATCACAACGGCTTCCAATCCCTTAATGTTCACATAGTCTGCAACCACATAAGTCACATCCTGCAGGTGTGTGCTTGGTTCCTGGGGAATGTCTACAATAGCTTCATCCTTAGGCGCTTTCAGATACTCAACGTTTTGGAGGGAGTGCAGTGGCTACAAGACTGGCTCCTCTGGGACATGGATTACCCACTGAGAACGTGGCTGATGACACCGGTGCAGAGGCCACAGACTGCAGCAGAGACCAGATATAATAAGGCTCATGCTGCTACTCACTTTGGTGGAGCAGACCTTTGGAATGCTGAAGATGTGGTTCTGGTGCATGCTGGGTCCCTGCAATATAATCCACAGAGGGTGTCACGTGCCATCGGCAGCTGTGCCCTGAACAACCTGGCTACAAATGGGTGAGGAACTGCCTGAGGCGGAGATGGAGGAGCAACAGATTTCCTTTGATGAAGAGGATGTTGAGGTGCTCAATGAAGAGGAGGTCCTAGAGGGAGGGAAGGAAGACCATCAGGCAGTGTTGATGGCCCAGAAGCCTGGGATGCTCCCATAGCCTCCTACTTCATGGATGATCAGGATGGAGACCAACGATAATGTCCTCTCAAGCTGAAGTCCCTTCTCATTTGATCACTGGCAGCTCACATCCTCATTGAAATGGCTCTTGTCATGGAAAGAGAGCAATTGCCCATAGTCCCACCGTTGTAGTAGGATGATGATGGTTCAAAGAGCTGCTGCTAATGTCTGACTCCTGTTTGGCTGAAAGCTCTCCTGTCTCGCTTACTCTCAGTGAACAGGGTCTTTTCAGGGCGATATTGCGTGGACAATCTCATCTCTCCTGGTCTAGGCTCCTCCTCAGTTAGGTGTGCCCCTGAGGTTAAGTGTCACTGGAGGCAGATGCACATTTTTGATAGGGGTCTAGCCACTGGGATCCAAGAGTTGAGATTAGACTTCCACAATGACTGAGTTGAGTAGTGGCCCTGAACACTGTGGGGGATGTACTCATTAGCAAGGAGAAACTAGCATGATTGATGCATTCTGTCACTGTGAGGGAATGCCAACCAATGAGTTGGCAGCCTTGCAGAGAGCAGATGGAGGAGAGCATCCAGCCTTTAGTGGAACACGGACGCGGCACGATATGAAGTCTTATGAGAGCAGGGAACTATAGAGCGGTTGCTATAAGTGAGATTCATTTCATTTACATAGGTGGTCACTATCTACAAGTGCCTCACACCTGTGCCCACACTGTGCAACTAAACTTTCTTAATGTTTCTAACCCTGCCACTACATCTATCCCCACGATCCACAGCAGAGGTGGGGGAAGCCTGCTGTCGCTATGCCCTGTTGCTGTGATGACCTTGGTGGGCATTCTCTGGCGAGCTGAGATCTGGAGGGCCCCGACTTGCTTTCAGGGTGCTGCTGTGTGGTGGTGCCACTCCTGTCGGCCTGAGAGGATGGAGCTGATTAAGTCACGGAAAAAGGGGAATCAGATGGACTGGGCACTTGCATGTCTCCTGGGTGGGATGCCCTAGGCTGTGCACCAGCTTCTCCTCCTCCCTATAGGTGCTTGAGGGCCCCTAGCTTCCTCCTAGGGACAGAGGAGCAGCTAGAGTGAGGTCGAGAAGCATTGCTGTCCTCTATGCATTGGCACTTATGGATGCCCACAAGTGCCTGCGCCATGCAGTGCTGCAGTGCATGTCAGTGCAGGACACAGGTCTCGCACCAAGGTCTCCACTGCGTCCATCATCCTCGCAGCATTGACCTGGCTGTGCTGGAGTACTGGCACTATCCCCTCAGACAGAAGGTGGCACTCCCCCATTCGGCTTCTCAATCCAAGAAGTGTACCTTACATCCCTTCCTGATTTTCCCGAATTTGCCTTTGGAGCTTCAGCAATTGAGGCACAACCAAGTCCAGAGGCTCGTCATCCGACTGGGACTGAGCAGAATCCTGTCTCTTAGCAATCCTCTGAGTGCGAGCTCCCTGGACATTCGTGCCTTTGCCTGCTGTAGATCTGACAGTGAGGTGCTCACCAGACTGTGACCCCTAGGCTACTCTAGTACAACGTTCCACCGTGGTGTGTGTCTCAGCATTGGTAGAAGGTAAGGTGAAAGCAGTGACATCTCTTTGATCTCCACTTCAGAGAATTAATCAGAACTGGTGTCAGGGATGTACCTCGCTGGTGGAGGCACGGGGCTCCTTCCCTGATGTGCCTGTAAGAGAAAGAAGATGTTGTTAGCTCTTGGCAGGGACATGAGGACAGAAGAGATGAGACTCACGTTAGGTTGGTGTTGGATGATGGTGTTCTGGGTCCTCATTTGGATTTTAGCAGCCCACCTCGCCTTCAGCATGTGAGCGCTCCTCTTCCTCCCTGGCCAGCTGGAGGGCTCTCTCCTCAAATGCCAAGGACACTTAAAACTCAGGCACTCCTCCACCAGTCTGAGCTCTCCCATTTATTGTGAGTCAACTTGTCCTGCAAGAAGACAGATGGGGAGAGTGTAAGCAGACCACGTGCTGGGTCAGATGGTAAGGATAGAAACATTGAAACATAGAAAATAGAAACAGGAGTAGGCCATTTGGCCCTTCGAGCCTGCTCTGCCATTCATTTTGACCATGGCTGATCATCATATTCAACATCCTGATCCCACCTCCCCCCATATCCCTTGATCCCGTTAGCCCCAAGAGCTATATCTAATTTCTTCTTGAAATCACACAACATTTTGAACTCAATTACTTTCTGTGGTAGTGAATTCCACCACTCTCTGGGTGAAGAAATTTCTCCTCAGTTCAGCCCTAAAAGGATTATCCTCAATCAATGACCCTTAGTCTGGATTCCCTCACTGTCGGGAACATTCTTTAAGAATCTACCCTGTCTAATTGTGTTAGAATTTTAGAGGTTTCTATGAAGTGGGTGCCGGGCATGTGTAGTTGGTGAGTTGGAGCTAGGATGTGATGAGCAGAGGAGCCACAGGGCAGATGAGGAAGTGTGTGAGATTTCGAATGGTGGGGCCCAGTGAGGTGGCAGCGAGGTGAGATCCCTGTGGATGTGTGATGGGTGTGTGAGTGGTGACAGGTACAAAGAGTGAATTACCCTGGCAGTACGGAGGAGATCATTCATCGAATTCACATCCTCCTGTGCACAAAGGTAGCACTTACCAACACTGCACTGTGTCTCATGCGGTGTTGGTGATCTTGTTTGAGGGGTTCCTTTTTGTGTAGGTAGAGGACATCTTGGTGTTCCTGCATGGTATCCAGCAGGCTGGTGAGGGAGGTCTCTGAAAATTGAGGTGCCGACCTTCTTTTTAGCCATTGGATCTGGAAGAAGTGGCTGGCGAGTGCTGGGACAGCCTTGAAATGGAGTGCCCCGGTGATTGAAGTGCTCTGCTGATGGTGGGGCGGGTGAATCAGAGACAGCCCGCCAGGGAAGTGGCATGAAACCTGTGCAAAAAAATCACCCCACAAGTAGCTAAAAATACGATGCAAACATCCACCACCACCGGCAGGCTGATTACTGACTTTCCCGCCCAAAATGACACTTGGCCAAAAGATCAGAAAATTCCACCCATTGTCTTTGCTGTTTTGGTGACCTTGAGGGAAAATCCTTCACAAATCAACACTGATGTACCTTGTTGATGCGCGATTAATTCACTCGGGAGGCTGGATCGTACCCGGGAAATAAAGGCTTTTATTAGCAACACGAATAGAGCATACTGCTTAACAATACAATGATGTGGAGATGCCGGCGTTGGACTGGGGTAAACACAGTAAGAAGTTTAACAACACCAGGTTAAAGTCCAACAGGTTTATTTGGTAGCAAAAGCCACACAAGCTTTCGAGGCTCTGAGCCCCTTCTTCAGGTGAGTGGGAATTCTGTTCACAAACAGAACTTATAAGACACAGACTCAATTTACATGAATAATGGTTGGAATGCGAATACTTACAACTAATCCAGTCTTTAAGAAACAAAACAATGGGAGTGGAGAGAGCATCAAGACATGCTCTTGATGCTCTCTCCACTCCCATTGTTTTGTTTCTTAAAGACTGGATTAGTTGTAAGTATTCGCATTCCAACCATTATTCATGTAAATTGAGTCTGTGTCTTATAAGTTCTGTTTGTGAACAGAATTCCCACTCACCTGAAGAAGGGGCTCAGAGCCTCGAAAGCTTGTGTGGCTTTTGCTACCAAATAAACCTGTTGGACTTTAACCTGGTGTTGTTAAACTTCTTACTAACAATACAATCCCAGACTAAAGGGTCACTGGGAAGTGCAGTGACCTTTATACTCCTATAGGAAGGTGGAGCCAACCGGAGTGTACCACAGAACAATGCCAACAGGTGGAACACCCCAACCCTAACCCCAACAGTAACAAGAGTAACATATGTACAAGTACCCATAGTGATAACCATCTATGGTTCAGTACCCATAGTGGTAACCATCTATGGTTCACCACACTTGTACAAGGAATAAACATAGCACTTGAGTTACGAAGATTATAAACATCTCACCTGTCTCACATGCTGTAATAGAGAAAACAAATTGCTCTCTGGTTTGGGGGAAATAAGGAGATGTGTTTACACAGCAGTTTGTTATGATCTGGAGTACACTGTCTGTTAGTGTGATAGATGCAGATTCAATAGTAATTTTCAAAAAATAATTTGATAAATACTTGAAAAGAATAAAATGCAGGGTTATAAACATAGAAGCATAGAAAATAGAAGCAGCAGTAGGCCACTTGATCTTGATCATTGATTTTGATCGTGGCTCATCATCAAATTCAATCCCGCCTTCTCCTTTGAGGGCGGCAGGGTGGCACAGTGGTTAGCACTGCTGCCTCACAGCGCCAGGGACTCAGGTTCGATTCCTGACTTGGGTCACTGTCTGTGCGGAGTTTGCACGTTCTCCCTGTGTCTGCGTGGGTTTCTTCCAGGTGCTCCGTTTTCCTCCCACACTGCAATGATGTGCCGGTTTGGTTGATTGGCCATGCTAAATTGCCCCTTAGTGTCAGGATAAGTAGTAGCAGGGTAAATACTTGAGGCTAAGTGGTCGGTGCAGACTCGATGGGCCAACTGGCCTGCTGCACTGTTGGGATTCTGTGATATCTCCTGATCCCTTGAACCCCAAGAGTTTTATCTAATTTCTTCTTGAAATCACGCAATGTTTTGGCCTCAACTACTTTCTGTGACAGTGAATTTCATACATTCTTCACTCTCTGGGTGAAGAAACTTCTCACCACGGGAATGAGAAGTGGAACTAATTGGATATCTCTGTCACAAAGATCTGACATGTGCACAATGGGCTGAGTGACCTCCTTTGGTGCTGTATGCTTAGACGCTGTAGAGCACCACATTAAATGGCTGTGTCACTGCAAGCATTGCACCATAGACTCTTGGATGGTCATTGGTTACACTGAATTTTGGGGGACGATTCTCCCCCCAAAAATTCTAAGTGTCGAATTAACGTAAAAACTGGAGTAAATCCTGCTGGTTTTTCAAAACGAATCTCCCTCACCCTGAGCACTGCAGAGTGTGCTAGCGTGAATCACACTGAAATTCAGTGGGCGGGGCCTATCCCCGCCAGAGAGGCCGACAGCATAGCGCGGAGTGGGATACTGCGCATGTGCCAATCTGTCAGCGCCGACATTGGCGCATGTGCTGTAGCCCCACATCGCTGGCCTCCCAATCGCTGGCCAGCCCCGCGACCCCCCCAGATGTGTCCAGGCCAGCCTTACTCACCTCCCGCCCCAACCTGGCTCGATCTCCCTCACCCCCGCAGCCTCAATCTCCCGATCCCCTCCACCAGCAGCCCCAACCCCCCCGCCATGATACCCAAGCCTGATTGCTGGCCTCCCTTCCAGTGTCACTCAGCCCGAGTGCAGAATGGCAGCAGGACCACCTACCCCCCCCCCCCCCCCCAATCGCTCCCCACCCCATTAGGACCCGTCCCTTGCCACTGACAAATGCCTGGAGGGCAGTGCCAATATGTCCCCTGGGCATTGGCACTTTGCCCCTTGGGCAGTGCCAAGCTGGCAATACCCAGGCTGCACCCCTCCGCCGCCCGACCCTCTGGGTGGCCTTGATTGCCCCCCTTCAGTCCAGCGGGGTTGGGCCGCCAACTCCCCAGTTGGGGAGCTATAGTAATCCCCGCTGGAGTGAACCACTCCTGGCAGAGAGAGAGAAGCTAGCGGGCCCAGAGATTTCAGTTTAAATTGTATTTAAATTAGAATCTGCATACATTAAGCAGCTCCGTATGATTTCTGACGCGCTGCTGACAGTGCCAGAAACCTGGCACTCGGAGACTCGTGGAGGCTGTTGCACCCAGCGGTAAGCCCGCGAAACAGCCTCCACCCGAGTCTCCCAGCGCGCTACGCTACAAAAGCAGTGCAGTGGGCTGGGAGAATCGCATCCCCCCCCCCCCCCACCCCCTCCCCCCGCCCCGTTCTCTCATGTTGCTGCTGCTGCTGCCAAAGATAAACTGTGATGAGGTTGATTGCCGTCTTGAATAATGCATTTGTCAGCTCCACGATTCTCTTGTGGGTAACAAGCTGACTGACATTACAGGTACATCCGCAGAGGCCTGTCAGGATTCAGAGGCATAAAACTGCAGGGCAGTGTCTGCCTTAATGTCTTCAGATTCGAAGGTGTCTGTGATCTTGAACTAAAATGTGCAGCTCAATATCTGACTTCTGGCTAAATCTGACATACCAGATGCTGAATGTGCTCCTCAGTCATCACCCTCCTGATCGCTGCTCCTGCAGTTACAAGGAGTGGCACTGCAGCAGGCACAGGCAACATCTCTGGCACATCTAACCACACTGACAGCCCTTTGACAGCTCCTATATTTCCCTTCTTTGGAGCACTGGACACATTGTCCATTATTGTGGGCTTTCTGACTGCAGAACCTCATTAACGGTTGTGTGTGGTTGCCTCCTGATTCATGCTTTGCTTAAGGGCGGCACGGTAGCACAGTGGTTAGCACTGCTGCTTCACAGCGCCAGGGTCCCGGGTTCGATTCCCGGCTCGGGTCACTGTCTGTGTGGAGTTTGCACATTCTCCTCGTGTCTGCGTGGGTTTCCTCCGGGTGCTCCGGTTTCCTCCCACAGTCCAAAGATGTGCGGGTTAGGTTGATTGGCCAGGTTAAAAAAATTGCCCCTTAGAGTCCTGGGATACGTAGGTTAGAGGAATTAGCGGGTAAAATATGTGGGGGTAGGGCCTGGGTGGGATTGTGGTCGGTGCAGACTCGATGGGCCGAATGGCCTCCTTCTGCACTGTAGGGTTTCTATGATTCTATGATAAGCTGTAAAGTCTATTTGATATGGACGAGGTAAGCGCGTGATTGGCACAGAGTATGAGGATGGCGATTTTGTGGCTGTGCCACTTAACGAACAATGTTCACTAAATTAATAAGAACTGAACACAGTATTTATATACTCCAGCTACCATCGGCACAAATGCCCTAGAACAATTGAATGACATGTTCAGCAGGTAGGAGTTGCACAGACTCATAGACCAGTGAAATTGCAACCCTTTATCACACATTGTCGATATGGGCAATGATTTATGAATTATGCCAACAGCACATTGTGGACTATTTTGTCTGCTTTTCCTCAGTCTTTGGCTGTGTTTTGACTTTGGCACATGTGCACATTCGTCCTAAAGTGCAGGGCCCAGAATTGGAACCATTCTTCCAATTCTTCTGAGGTCACTCCTGTGTTTTAGACTGAGCCTGTTGCTTTGAACGTTTATGGTTCCTGTGGAGTAAGCGATTGTTGTGTTTGAACTCACCACACAATGGGCTGCATTTTACGGGTCACAGAAGCCTCGGCCCTCCTGGTGAAAATGTCAGCGGCTCACCCCCGCAGGGACCTAACGCTCTGAGGGGTGTTAGTTGGTTTATGGCGTGACTTCTTCCTCCATCTGGACAGGCAGTCATATCTCAGGCCAATCAGCTCTCTACAATAATGAGGAACCTGGGCCAGAATGAAAGGTAAATGGGGGGGTGGAGGAGGGATATCACCAAAGCCAGGCTGGAAGGCCCGGTGAGGGATTGAAGTCGGGGTAAACAGACTGAGGAGGGGGAGGGGATTCAAGGGAGGAAGGACGTAGGGGATCCTCCCCTCCAATGGACCTATAGGAGGCTCATCGAGGAGGCACAACCTCCTCCCAACCTTGCTTGCCACTGACCCAGGGAGTGAAGGATGCTAGGCTGGATGCTTGGAGTGGGTATATTCTTCCACTGGTAAAATCCTAGCCAGTGATGAGATTAAGGGCCTCTATCGGCCCGTGAATGGTTGGGCTGCCTGACCCCTCCTCCACGGCAGCTAAAATTACAGTGGGAGCAGGGACATGTGGTCATGGCACCAATGGCATTTTACAGACCCCCCCTCCCCAATCTCCCAATCAGCAAACATCCCCAGCTACAGGGCTGTAAAATCCAGATCAACGTATATGGATCAAATTTCAATTTGCTTTGGATCACAGAATCTTATGTCACAGATAGGGGACTTTCAACCTATCGTAACGTGTTTTGTTCAGTCATTCGGTGTTGGATTATATGTGTTATGGTGGCCATGAAGGACATGGGGAGGGTCATACATTGGTCTCCCCATGAGCTTTGTGGAATACGACCTTCCTTATTGGGCAAGCCTTCGCTTGCTCAACGAGAAATAACAGCGGGGACTTAAAAACCTGTAGCTTCAACCTGAACCGTTGTTGTAGGTCCCAAGGTACCAACTTGCCAGTTGTAAGCCACAGGTATAGATCTTCCTTTTGGTTTCTAATAAAGGGTTACTGGTGACGGGAAAGTGGCTTTGGCTGAATTGCTACAGTGTGTTTGTTGACTGTTCCCTTTGCTGTGTGCCATTAGTCAAACCTGTGGGTGTCTTTATAGAGAAGGAGAAATGTGAAAGTAAGCTGGAGGCTTGTGACTGCAGTCATTTTGAAAGCTTTTGGCAATAAAGAGCTGTTCAAATACAGAACCCGATGTATATCATCTCTCCGTATCTCCGAGGTACAAAACACAATTGCACCTATGACTGCTCTTTGAAAGAGAAATCTAGTTAATTCCATTCCTCCACTCTTTCCCCAGAGCCCTCCAGTTTTTTGCCCTTCGAGTATTTATTGATTCCCCTCTTAAAAGTAACTATTCAAACTGCTTCCTTTCACAAGATCATAACAATTTGCGGTGTAAGACGAAAATATCACCGATATACAATGTCAAGCACAAGTCACTGAAGATGTGAGGCATCCACATAAAAATTACTTCCACAGAGATAAGCACAACATGAAAACAATGCAGAGAAAAACGTTTAGGATCATACAGGGACATGGAATTATACAGTACAGATATGCCATTGTTCTGATAAAAGGTGTGATCACACAAGTCTGTGAGTTCCAGCAAACAAAGTCTTTATTCAAGCATTTGCTGGAGAGAAAGAGAATTGTGGCTTGCCTTGGTGCCTCTCTCTAAGGATTTGAAGCACCTATTGATTGTTTGTATCTTCCTTCTTTTCATTATAATGTTCCCCATTAATTTCTTAACTAACCATCAGCAGATATTTCCATTATCTCACCATCTCCTTGGTCTTGTTTTGCAATGAATGACTGTGAAAACTGTTACTGTTATAACTGCTATGCCAGCCACCTCAGGAACTATCCTTGGAGCCCATCATACCTTTTCGTATTGGCTAAATTTCCCATCAAGCTGAGAAAGACCTCTCATAACCACTCTTGTCTACTTTTACAGCTGTTAATGCACATCTTAATAGCAACTCTGATATCACATTATTTCAATTACTCCACTTCACCATCAAATTGATGGTTTACAGAGTTGGAATACAGAGCTGGAAATATGAAAAGTACCACTATCATTGTAGGTTTAAAAGGAAGAGAGACTTTCAGCTACATTGCACATTTCATGACTTCTCAGCAATCCAAAGGGCTTCCCAGTCAATCAAGGGCCGTTATGAAACATAGTCACCATAATAGTGTATAAAAACATAGCAACTAATTTGCTTCCACAAACACCAATAACGTTGGTTGAGGGATAAATGTTGACTGGGACATCAGGAGAACGTCCCTGCTCTTTCTTAAAAATGGTACCATGAAATCTTTTACAGTCACCTGAAAGGAAAGATGGGACTTTGTTTAAGAGCTCATTCTGATCGTGTAGCTGTAGCGGGATCCCCTTTTTAACTCCACCCAACGGGCTCACTTTGGGCTTGGCACACCGATTGTCCAAACCCCACCACTGCCCGGGTGATCCTGTCCCTCTTACCGGTGGACCCACAGCCACCTTGCGCCTACTCCGCTAGAGTAGCGCCCCCGAGAGAGAGAGAGAGGAAAGGTAAGCCTCTGCCCACCTTTACCTGGCAGCCTTTCCTGAGTATGCCCTTTCGAAGCGCCCTCAGTTCTCGACTCCGGAATTATGGTGAGGGATATTTAATATTGTGACTTGGTCAGAGATCGTTGGTGAGAAATTGAAAAGATCAAAACGGACTCCAATGGAAGTCAAAGATATATATATATATATATTTATTAAAACATCAAGGTCAAGATCACCAAACACCAAGAAAACAACACACAATGCCTTATGCTCTATAAGACTATAGCTATGGAAGGAATACTAAAACGGGCACAATGAGAATGCTTACTTTACACAGGTTTACCAGTGTCTTAAACTATGAAAGGTGCATGCAAAAGCCCCCCCTTTCTCCAAAGCCTCATCCACTATGATGATCTCGGGAACTTCGTGAATTACCAGAGGATACTCACAATCCTAGTTTAAATTGCTCAGTGGACTTCGGGCTGCGGCTGGAGATGAACGAGAGGCAGGCAGGAACAGGAGAGAGATCGAGATGGCCGGCCTGACCATCCTTTTATATTGTAAAACTTGAATTTTTTTCCTGCCAACTCCGCCCCCTTCCAACCGGCAGTTCCACAGACAAAGGCTTGCTAGTGTTATCTGTAGCTGCGATCTTACAGTCCATAGAGACCAGATGATCCCATCCCAGGTAATAGGTATCTTGCTGTCCTTTATTGTTCCATCGGAGATCGTTTAATCGTTTTCCCATTATGGAAATCGGCTTCTCCTCACTCTGGGACAAGGCCATTATCACCTGCATTGAGTCCAGACCAGGTGTATTGTCTTGCTGCCGGCCTAGTCTGGCGATGTCGTCAGTTCCCTTTTGTGCTGCTGATAACCTAATCAGCAGTCCGTCTGGTTTCTGGCTGTTTGCAAGTTTTGGACTGGGCCCCTTCACAGACACACACACACACACACACACAGGCTGGCTGAGCTCCCTGGGAATTTTTTGGTCAAGTCCTGCAGCCAAATGTGGCCACTTTCACAGTTCTTTAGGGTTCAAGTCCTTTTCCCAGCTCATAAAAAGGCCTGAGTTGCCCGAAAAACTTACAGATGCCCCTTCGATACGTCCAGACTCACTCGGACCGTATCGACATAAACGTTGAGGGGCAACACTTCTCCTCCTTCATGACTATAAGCACCGCCTACTAACCCGCGAAGCTCTGTGTCCCGAGGAGTCCCCTTAATCTGACCTACACCTTTTACATACAGCAACACAGAGAAAGGTGATACAGGTAGATACATTGCAACAATCCCTTGTGAGATGTGGGATGGAAAAACGTTAAATACAACAAGTACAGCAATAAACCAGCGGCCCCCAAACGTAGGGGTTACCGCATATATATATATATACAGAAACTTCACAGCATTGGGATACAGTAGCGGTTTTTATTAAACTGGTGAGGTTCGGTTCTGGCTGTGGAGGTTTGATCGAGTTAATAACTTCCGCAGCTCCGCGGTCTTCCTTCGGTTTTGGAACTTGCAGTTAACGTATAGTAAATAAAACACAATAATTAGTTGACACACAATTAATAGATGGGAGGCTATACGGATCCAGGCTGGGATCACTATCCAAGAGCCTAAGTTCCACCAATCGGGGGATCTAATATCTTCTGTCTCCCTATCAATATCCTGGGTCTTTTGCTCCAGGGAGAAAAAGTGTTTTTGGGACAGTTCTTACTGCTGCTAACAATACTTTTAAATCTTCCTTAACTGGGGGAATATTGTAGCCGAACCGGGCCACATACTGGTGTAAATCAGTAATGTTTTCTCGTATCGAGAGGTGAACTGAGGAGGGTTCTGGAATGGGTAATATCCGCTGCTGTGCCACATGGACCTCTGCCTTAGGTTTAAACCAGAAGCTGCTGTGCAGTATCGGACACCACTGCTGTGGTCTGTGTCGATACCGCTGGGCTCCAGTGGTTACACAATATGTCCCACTCCCTATATATGCCACCTGTGGCTGGACATGGCTCGCTGCCATCGCCTCCATGGTGCAATTTATAGGTTCTGCCCCAACAGTCCTGAACCCGCACTGAGGCCGCGCCTCAGCGCCCATGTGCTGGGGACACAGGATCACCTGTGCTCCCCGGCTCTGACAACCCGAGAGGTCAATACCTGCCACAGCTTGCTCCCGCACTATGACATACGGCGGGACCTCCCCAAGCGGACATGCACCCCCCCACGAATGACCCCCAACATTCTCCACTCGATACAGGGGCGCTGGTCGTGCCGAACTTCCCAGGACTGGGATCCTCACGACCACCCCCAAGATTGTGTGGTTGGACTTCCCACAATCTACCGGTACCGGATAGGCTTCTGATGCTACACAAAGCTGACAAGGACTCAAAATGTTATTAAACGGGTGCAGCACTGCTAGGTGCTGGTTACTTATCCATGAGGGGATCTGGCCTAGTCTCAGGTCCTCCAGATTGCTCCTCCCCTCCCCCAGCAACCAAGCCCCATACAGCCCACACACTTCGTTTTGAGCAGCCTGATCGGACGTAATCCGATCTTCCCGAATCAGCGCATTAATCGTTTTGGCATGGTTCTCCAATTGCGCGATTATCTCTTTTACGCGGAGAGTCATTGCCACCTCTTCGTGCAACCCAGAGCCCATTATTGCATTCTCATCACCCAGTACTTTCCTTAGCTGTCCTTTTAGCTGATTTATTTGCAAGGCCAGCTCCACAGTATCCATACTAGCCACAGCTGCCATCCAAACAAACGATCAAATGCTACCTGTGTAAGTTATTCACCCAAGTCAGCATGACTCTAATATCATGTCGGCACTCCCGGTGTGGACAACAAGCTCTCCCATATCTGAGTCAGTGACTCAGCATGCACAGGGCATGATCTTACTGGCCATTCATGTCACACTCCCGCTGCAGCGAGGTCGGAGAATTTGGCATTTAGGCAAATCTCCATTCATAAGAACATAACATAAGAACATAAGAAATAGGAGCAGGAGTAGGCCATCTAGCCCCTCGAGCCTGCCCCGCCATTCAATAAGATCATGGCTGATCTGACGTGGATCAGTACCACTTACCCGCCTGATCCCCATAACCCTTAATTCCCTTACCGATCAGGAATCCATCCATCCGCGCTTTAAACATATTCAACGAGGTAGCCTCCACCACCTCAGTGGGCAGAGAATTCCAGAGATTCACCACCCTCTGGGAGAAGAAGTTCCTCCTCAACTCTGTCTTAAACCGACCCCCCTTTATTTTGAGGCTGTGTCCTCTAGTTTTAACTTCCTTACTAAGTGGAAAGAATCTCTCCGCCTCCACCCTATCCAGCCCTCGCATTATCTTATAAGTCTCCATAAGATCCCCCCTCATCCTTCTAAACTCCAACGAGTACAAACCCAATCTCCTCAGCCTCTCCTCATAATCCAAACCCCTCATCTTCGGTATCAACCTGGTGAACCTTCTCTGCACTCCCTCCAATGCCAATATATCCTTCCTCATATAAGGGGACCAATACTGCACACAGTATTCCAGCTGCGGCCTCACCAATGCCCTGTACAGGTGCATCAAGACATCCCTGCTTTTATATTCTATTCCCCTCGCGATATAGGCCAACATCCCATTTGCCTTCTTGATCACCTGTTGTACCTGCAGACTGGGCTTTTGCGTCTCATGCACAAGGACCCCCAGGGCCCTTTGCACGGTAGCATGTTTTAATTTGTTTCCATTGAGATAGTAATCCCATTTGTTATTATTTCCTCCAAAGTGTATAACCTCGCATTTATCAACGTTATACTCCATTTGCCATATCCTCGCCCACTCACTCAGCCTGTCCAAATCTCTCTGCAGATCTTCTCCGTCCTCCACACGATTCACTTTTCCACTTATCTTTGTGTCGTCTGCAAACTTCGTTACCCTACACTCCGCCCCCTCCTCCAGATCATCTATATAAATGGTAAATAGTTGCGGCCCGAGTACTGATCCCTGCGGCACGCCACTAGTTACCTTCCTCCAACCGGAAAAACACCCATTTATTCCGACTCTTTGCTTCCTGTCGGATAGCCAGTCCCCAATCCACTTTAACACACTACCCCCAACTCCGTGTGCCCTAATCTTCTTCAGCAGCCTTTTATGGGGCACCTTATCAAACGCCTTTTGGAAATCCAAAAACACCGCATCCACCGGTTCTCCTCCATCAACCGCCCTAGTCACATCTTCATAAAAATCCAACATGTTCGTCAAGCATGACTTTCCCCTCATGAATCCATGCTGCGTCTGATTGATCGAACCATTTCTATCCAGATGCCCTGCTATCTCCTCTTTAATAATGGATTCCAGCATTTTCCCTACTACAGACGTTAAGCTGACCGGCCTATAGTTACCCGCCTTTTGTCTCCTTCCTTTTTTAAACAGCGGCGTAACATTAGCCGTTTTCCAATCAACCGGCACTACCCCAGAATGCAACGAGTTTTGATAAATAATCACTAACGCATCCACTATTACCTCTGACATTTCTTTCAATACCCTGGGATGCATTCCATCCGGACCCGGGGACTTGTCCACCTTCAGTCCCATTAGTCTACCCAGCACTGCCTCTCTGGTAACATTAATTGTATTAAGTATTTCTCCTGCTGCCAACCCTCTATCGTTAATATTTGGCAAACTATTTGTGTCCTCCACCGTGAAGACCGACACAAAAAACTTATTTAAAGACTCAGCCATATCCTCATTTCTCACTATTAACTCCCCCCCTCGTCCTCCAAGGGTCCAACATTCACTCTAGCCACTCTATTCCTTTTTATATATTTATAAAAACTTTTACTATCATTTTTTATATTAATTGCTAGCCTAGCTTCATAGTCTATCCTTCCTTTCTTTATCGCTTTCTTAGTCTCTCTTTGTTGTTTCTTAAATTTTTCCCAATCACTTGTTTCTCCACTATTTTTGGCCACTCTGTACGCAGCTGTTTTTATTTTAATACTCTCCTTGATTTCCTTCTTTATCCACGGCTGGTTCTCCCTTTTCTTACAATCCTTGTTTTTTGCTGGAATATATTTTTGCTGAGAACTGAAAAGGATCTCCTTAAAAATCCTCCACTGTTCCTCAGCTATCCTACCTGCCAGCCTGCTCTCCCAGTCTACCTTAGCCAATTCATCCCTCATCCTATCATATTTCCCTCTGTTCAAACAGAGGACACTGGTTTGGGACCAAACTTTCTCCTCTTCCATCTGAATCAGAAATTCGACCATATTGTGGTCACTAGACCCAAGAGGGTCCTTCACAATAAGATCCTTAATTCTACCTACCTCGTTACACAATACCAGATCCAAAATAGCTCGTTCCCTCGTCGGTTCCGTAACATGCTGTTCAAGGAAACTATCCCGACAGCATTCTAAGAACTCTTCCTCCATTCCACCCTTACCGACTTGAGTCTGCCAGTCAATGTGCATGTTGAAGTCCCCCATGATTATTGCCGTTCCGTTTTACACGCATCCCTTATCTGCTTGTTTATAGCCCTCCCTACCTCAACATTATTATTTGGGGGCCTATATACCACACCTACTAGTGTCTTTCTCCCTCTACTATTCCTCATCTCTACCCATAATGATTCCACGTTTTGTTCCTCTGAGCCTATGTCATCCCTCAGTACTACCCTGATATTATCTCTTATTAATAGCGCGACCCCACCACCTTTTCCTTCCTGTCTATTCTTCCTAAACGCCTGATACCCCTGGATATTCATCTCCCAGTCCTGGTCACCTTTCAGCCACGTTTCTGTAATGGCCACTAGATCATACCCACTTGTGCTGATTTGCACCATCAACTCATTTACCTTGTTCCGAATGCTTCGTGCATTCAGGCAAAGTATCCTTATTCCAGCTTTTATCTGGACCCGCTTTGATGAGTCACGAACACCCTCTCTCTCTACTCCCTTATCTGAATTACCGCCTTCATTCACTTGCACCCTCTCCTCTACCATTAATTTTGTAATTCCCCTTACCCCTGCATCCTCCCCCCCATCAATTAGTTCCTTGATCCTAGTCAACTCTTCTAGCTCCCCTCCCCCCAACCTATCTAGTTTAAATTCTCCCCAGTAGCCTTAGATCGTTGCAGCGGGAGGGGAAGATCCCAATGGTGTGAATGGCCGTAACATTCCTGCCTTAGACTTTCAAGCTTGTAAATTGATTCTTATCATTTCTGAACCAGATCACTTGGTTTTACTGAATTTATTGTCTACTGATGATTTGGCTGTTATTGGAATTTTGAAATGAACCAACAAAAATAGCCGCCCAAACCGATGAACGCCCGTTCATTTTTCTTCACTGTATGATCTGTGTCTCTCAACCGCATCGCGGCCAAGACGCAACAACTCACCACACTTTTAACTTGCATCCTTTTGCTACTACTGCTAACTCCTGCATTCACCCCCTCCCCCAACCCCTCGCCGCATCCAAGCCATGCAAGTTTTAGTCTTTGGTTTAATTTAGTTAATTTATCTGTGTCACAAGTAGGCTTACATTAATACTGCAATGAAGTTACTGTGAAAATCCCCTCGTCGCCACACTCCGGCGCCTGTTTGGGTACACTGAGAGAGAATTTAGCATGGCCAATGCACCTAAACAGCACGTCTTCCGGACTGTGGGAAAAAACCGGAGCACCTGGAGGAAACCCACGCAGACACGGGGAAAACGTGCAGACTCTTCACAGACAGTGACCCAACCCAGGAATCAAACCCACATCCTGACCTGGAACTATACTACTGTTCCTTCGCTGTCACGGAGTAAAAATCCTGGAACTTCCAAGCAGAACTATCAACAATAGATGGGCAGCAGCGGTTGAAGAAAGTAGCCCATCACCACTTTCTCAAGCAGTTAGATATGAGCAATGAACGCCAGCTTTGCCAATGATGCTCACATCCCATGTAAGTATTGTAAAAAGAGCATTGTCTATGGACATTAGTCCCTATGATCACTTTTTTTCTCATTGGCATGCACAAGGTACTTTACATGGAGAACACAATTGCACTTAGCAACTTCCACGTGAATCATGTTATCTTGACAGGAGAAGAAAAAAATGTCTATAATTGCAGTCAGGACACTGAGCAGCTATCATGCTGAAGGATCCATTCTACACAGGAGTTTGGTTCGCAAGACTTATTTGGAGGAGGAAGAGATGTTGAAACATAAGTGAGATTAATGAATAGCTTTAACTCCAACATCTCGCAAATAACTGCAGGCACATAAAACAACGTTGCGGCATTGTTATCCTCAATGCAGAGACGCTTTATTAATATGAATAGACAGTATTACACAACACTTAAATCTATCGCGGTGTCAGTATGTTGTTTTTCTGTCCTAATACCCTTTGAATGATCATGTAAAAGATGAACAGCACAAACAGTAATGATCACATATTGATGCGAAGAACACATTATTTTGCTTAACCAGCCATTGGACGCCTGAGGGAAAACATCACTTGGCTCACAAGTCTCCAAATGACTTAGGAATCCACATCAATAGAGTTTGCTTGATGCAGAGTATGTGCTCGCTCTCTCTCTAAGGTGATGCTCTTTCTACCCGGGGCTGAAGAATAGAGAGATAGGTTGTCAAGATCCATAGCACTTTGGGACCTCCGAATGAATGCCTGGCAGTTCTTGCCATAAACCATGCATCTTGTTAGCACAAAGCATGGATAAGAATCCCAAAGTTAGTCCAGCTAGAACACCTTCCCTCTCAGGGTATTCACCTGCCGGTCCTTGGGGCTTGAATGAATCTCTCATGAATAATAATACAAACAGAAAATGCTGTAAATACTCAGCAGGACAAGCAGTATGAGAGAAAATTACTATTAATGCTCCAGAACTGTGACCTTTCAAGAGAAGAATCTCACTGACTGGTCTACATCTTCAAGTTTCCTGAATGAGCCAGGTTGGTTGGTTGTAAAACCATCAGGCCCAGGTATCAGTGTTAAATTAAGATTCAGTACGAGTGTAAGTACAAATTTGTTGCATTCTGCTTTGGGTATTACTGCATGGCTAAAATTAATTGCATATACCCACAAAATAATGTTTTTAATATTGTCCATTAAGCAGGGAGCAGCCTTAGGGAGAGAGTAAATATACTTCACCAGGCATTGCTATCAATATTTTGGTTTCCTACCCATTTCTATTATGTTACTCTCTATAATTCTGAATATAAAAATTTTCATTATTAGTCAACATGTCCAGTCACATGCATCTACTTGACATTAACGTCATGTCAAAATTGTCACATACATTAGCAAATTTTCATTCTCTAATTCCAAGTCTGAAGCCTGCGGCCAATCTATCCCAATTCACACTGCACAAGGCACATATGTAACAGACACGATCAGGCAATAAAATACCCAGCAAAGACCATCAGGAAGCTGAATAGATGCCCAATGCCAGATTGCTAATGAGTCAACTGCATAATGAATAAGCAATCACAAAAATACACACTGAATACCAAAATGAGATTGAAGGAAATGCACCTATATTTTGGAGGTGACATTTTACTTCAGATCCAAGTGTATTCCTTATTCTAATCTTCAGATAATGCCAAGTACATTAGTTGTGTTGAGCTGTCAACCTTTAGATATATCTCTGCCTTTGCACATCACTACTCTATTGAAAGGAATAGATGTGATAAATGCAAACTGATTTCAATTAGGTCAAGGTAGCAATTAAATTAGAATTGAAGAATCTTGACTTAAAGGACTGGGTGAGATGTTCCATAAGATGCTGTGTAATGCAACAAGAACAGTTTTGTCTATGGCGTATTACTTCATTTTTGTTGGGCCACTGCACATGTTTGCTCTTGTTGAACAAAAGGAAGATTAAAATACCAATAGGCTAGATTGTGCACTAGGAATGATGACAAACCTGAGAGCCATCACTATCATTACCTGGTGAAATAGACGGCAGCCTCTGGGGCTGCACATGCACAAGTTAAACGTGAACACCCAGAAATTATTATCAGTGATTTCCTGCTCTTCCCTATAGAGTGTGCACTGTTGAAGCTGCCACACACAGCAATGTTTAAAAATCTCTGCATTGATGAGAACTTTCCTTTTCTTGCTGTAATATTGCTGTTGAAAATCCCCAAAGGTTATGAATTGTTAATGAGTTTGAACTGTGTGTTTCTAATGGTAAACTAAGTCAACTGCACAGCAGCCTCTCTGGCCCTGGAAGCCTAACTTTAAAGTTGAGTAATGTCAAAGTTTTCCATTATGATTAAAAGTTACAATTTTTTAAATGCAGTATTTTTAAGCCCATGATATTTCAGATTCTAATGTGTACATCCCAATATGTACTGTGAAATTTATAAAATACGAAGGATTTGTGTGAGCACTTGGAATATAGTGTTCAACTCTGGTCGCCACACTACCAGAAGGATGTGGAGGCTTTGGAGAGGGTGCAGAAAAGATTTACCAGGATGTTGCCTGGTATGGAGGGCATTAGCTATGAGGAGAGATTGGAGAAACTTGGTTTGTTCTCACTGGAACAACGGAGGTTGAGGGGCAACCTGATAGAAGTCTATAAGATTATGAGAGGCATGGCCAGAGTGGATAGTCAGAAGCTTTTTCTCAGGGTGGAGTCATCAATTACTAGGGGGCACAGGTTTAAGGTGCGAGGGGCAAGGTTTATAGGAGATGTACGAGGCAGATTTTTTACACAGAGGGTGGTAGGTGCCTGGAACTCGTTGCCGGGGGAGGTAGTGGAAGCAGATACGATAGTGACTTTTAAGGGGCGTCTTGACAAATACATGAATAGGATGGGAATAGAGGGATATGATCACCGGAAGGGTAGGGGGTTTTAGTTAAGTTGGGCGGCATGGTCGGTGCAGGCTTGGAGGGCTGAAGGGCCTGTTCCTGTGCTGTAATTTTCTTTGTTCTTTGTTCTAATCAGTGTACTTACTTCCTGGCATGTTGTCTGTGAGAATTCTTCAATTTGATTGGTTGCTTCGTGTGTTTAATGCCATTACTATTGCTGAATGCATAGAGATCTCCTTGACTTTGCACCAGGTTCAAACTGACATTGGGAAATGTGCAATTCACACAATGGAGATCACCAGATTGTCATGGGCAACTTTCTTTGAGGTCAGTTGTAGGCCATGGCACTTCAGTTTAAATTTAAAATTCATTTATTAATGTCACAAGTAGGCTTACATTAACACTGCAATAGAGTTACTGTGAAAATCCCCTAGTCGCCACACTCCGGCGCCTGTTTGGGTACACTGAGGGAGAATTTAGCACGGCCAATGCACCTAACCAGCACGTCTTTCAGACTGTGGGAGGAAACCGGAGCACCTGAAGGAAACTCACACAGACACGGGGAGAACATGCAGACTCCACACAGACAGTGACCCAAGCCAGGAATCAAACCCAGGTCCCTGGCGCTGTGAGGCAGCAGTGCTAACCACTGTGTCACCGTGATTTCTCCCCCCCTCCCCCCGAGCATCAAATCCAGGCCATTGTCTTTGGGTGCAGAATCATTAATGTCAATCTGTTCAACTATATCTCTGACAACTACTTGAACAAGTGGTAATTTCTTCCAATCACATATTGATGAGTCAAGTCATTCCATCCAATTGTAACCCTTCTCTGAGGTTGTTCACAGTACCTGGATGATTAGCAGTTGAAATTGTGTGAGGAAACCACCATTTTGATTTGATTTATTATTGTCACATGCACTGGGATACAATGAAAAGTATTGTTTCTTGTGCACTACACAAAAAAGCATACAGTTCATGGAGTACATAGGGGAGAAGGAAAAGATAGGGTGAAGAATATAATGTTGCAGTTACAGATAGGGTGAAGAGAAAGATCAGTTTAATATATGACAGCACTGTTCAAAAGTCTGATGGCATCAGGGAAGAAGCTGTTCTTGAATTGGTTGGTACATGTTCTCAGACTCTTGTATCTTTTTCTTGATGGAAGAAGGTGGAATAGAGTATGTCTGGGGTGCGTGGGGTCCCTGATTATGCTGACTTGCTTTTCTGAGGCAGCGGGAAGTGTAGACAGAGTCAATGGCTTTTGAACCCCCTTATGATGTAAATATAGTGGGAAAAGTGGTTTTAATGTGCGATGTTCTAGCTTTTCTTCAAAAGAATTTTGGCCATACCTCAGTTGAATTGCAGGCAGAAAGCAGTAAGACAGGGTTATGAGCTTAATTAGAGAAGCCCGGAGTGGTGATTAATCACATGAGAAGTAAACAGTTATGTTTTGGGTAACATAAAAGCAAAATGCTGCAATAAAATCTGACATGAAACGAGAAAATGCTGGATAAGCTCAGCAGGTCTGGCAACATCTGTGGCGAGAGAAACAGAGTTAGTGGCCGGAATATTATGCCCCAGTTTGCCACGAGCACAAAGGGCAATGAGAGCACAAAATCCCGAAGAGGCCGCAACTGAGATTAACCCTGAATGACCTAATTTTTATAGAGTTTACCCTTGTTTGGGCAGATCAACTTCAGGCAGTATGGGTGAGTCACACATCCATTAGAGCATTCCAGCAAGTTTAATGCAGTTTGCCTTGTTATCATGGAGGGGAAGGCAAGTCAGCACTTCCAGGTGTGCTGATGGGGGGAGAGGGGCGTGGGGGAAATGTACCTCTGTGATGATCGGGGCAGAGAAGAGAGAGGGTCATATCACTCAGCATTCGGGGCCAGGGGGTGATGTAGGGGCCTTGGGCAAACGGGTCCAGGGGGATGGGGGTGTAAGGGGGGGGTCGGTAATGTTGCAGAGGGGTCCAATGTCGGTGGGGGAACAGGGGTGGCTGTATCTGGCCTGGTGGAGGTTCTGTCAGGAGAGCTGCTGTTTTTGTACTTTTTCTGCGCGTGCGCAGTTTGTGGCTCCGATCTGCAATGAATACCTCATCTCCTGACTCCCCAAAGCATTTCCACCACCTCGAAGGCTCAAGGCCTTGTGATAGAATACCCCACCCACTGTCTCAAGTGGCTGGAAACGGACTAGCCCATATTTTGAATGACTGAGTGCGTAAGATTGGGAGTGAAAACCCACCAAAAATGGATCAGGAATCCTCCTGTTTTCATGTTAGCTGGACGCTTAGAAAAAAACTCATAAAATTCCGCTCATTGCTTACTTTCATCTTGATTTAAACCTGCTAAATGGCACTGAGACATGAGTAAATCAAATTATTTTACTGTTCATTCACAGGCTATGGGTGTCACAGGCAAGGCCAACATTAATTCCTAATTGCCCTTAAGCAGGTAGTGATGAGCTGCCTTCTTGAAGCGCTGCAGTCCATGATGCAAGTATATCCACAGTGCTGTTAGGTAGATAGTTCCAGGGTTTGACCCAGCAATGATAGGAATGCCGATCTATTTCCAAGTTAGGATGGTGTGTGATTTGAAGAGAAGATGGAAGTGTTTCCATGCACCTGAGACCTTTGATCTTCAAGATGATAGAGATCAAGGGTTTGTAGGTACTGTCGAAGAAACTCAGCAAGTCGCTGCAATGTATCTTGTAGATTGTAAGCACAGCAACAAAGTTGTGTAAATGGTGGAGGAAGTGAACTTTTGAAGTGATGGCTATAATGCTAATAAAATGGGTTACTTTTCATTGGATGGTGTTGAGTTTGTTGAGTGCTGTTGGAGTTGCACTCATTCGGAAAGTGGAGAGTATTCTATCTCAAGGCCTTGAGCCTTCTGGGTGGTGGAAATGCTTTGGGGAGTCAGGAGATGAGGTATTCATTGCAGAATTCCCAGCCTCTGATCTGTTCCTGAAAACATAGTATTTTTGTGACTGATCCAGTTAAATTTCTGGACAATGCTGACCCCCAGGGTGTTAATGGTGGGAATTCAACTATGGCGATGCATTGAATGTCAAATGTTAATTCTCTGCTGTTGGACAAAGTCATTGCATGGTACTTATGTGAAACAAATGCTACTCTTCAATTAACAGCCCAAACCTGGATATCATGCAGAACTCCCTCTTTGCAGACACAAACTGCTTCGTTATTAGGGGAATTGTGAATCGTACTAAACCACAATCACCAATGAGCCAATATCACTTCTGACCTTATGATGGAGGGTAGGATAATTGTACAACGTTTTGGTGAGACCACATCTGGAATGTTGTGTGCAGTTTTGGAATCCACATTTAAAGGATATACTTGTATTAGAGGCAGTATAACAATGGTTCATTAAATTGGTCCCTGGGGTGAGGGGATTGTTCAATGACAGGAAGATGAATAATTTGGGCCTATATTCTCTGGAGTTTTGAAAAATGAGAGGTGATCCCATTGAAACCTAAAAAACTTTGAAGGGCAGATTATGATAGATTGTCTTCATTTTTCGGGGAATCTAAAATAGTCTCATGATAGGGGGCCAATCATATAAGATTGAGATGAAGAGAAATGACACCACTCAAAGGGTTGTGGATCTTTGGAAATCTCTACTCCAGAGGGTTGTGGATGCGCCATTGCTATTTTCTTTCTCATTCCATCTAAGGCTCAGAGAGATTTGTGTGTCTCAGGGAATTCAGGGAAATGGGGAGCGAGCGGGAAATAGAGTTGAAGCCCAAGATCAGCTCTAATCATATTTAATGGCAGCGCATGCTTCATGGGCCAAATGGTCTACTCCTGCTCTTATTTCTTGTGTTCTTCTATTAATGAAATAGTTAAAGATGAATGGGCCTAGAACATTGTCCTGAGGAGCAGCTGTACTGCTGCTCCTCAGGACAAAAGCATGCGCTGCCATTAAATATGATTAGAGCTGATCTTGGGCTTCAACTCTGTGATTCTTTGGTGCCACACTCAGTCAAATGTTGCCTTGACGTCAAGGGCAGTCACTCTCCTCACTTCCTGAATTCAACTCTTTTGCCCATGTTTAGACCAAGGCTGCAATGAGGTCTGAAGCCGATTTGCCCTTGCAGAACCCTGTAGAGTTGCATATTTCATGCGAATAGCACAATGACTTTTTGGCTGAAAGGGAAAATTGATATTTGTGGTGAAGCATTTGTAGAGCTATTTACATTGTAATCTCATCACAGTCCCTCTGTAGGATTGTTGGTTTGTGTCATGTGTGTATACAGGGAAGGTGGGGCATACGCTTGAAGAACAATTTTCAGTTCAGATCCAGTGTTACATCCGCAGAAAAAAAAGGGACACAGCAGCATCTTACTTGCGATTCAGTTAATTAATACAAGGTCATCTGCTGTCAGCTTGCTTGAGAATTTTTCAAGGTGTGCAGAAGGAATTGTTCATGTCACACAATGGTCAGAAATGTGGAACTCTAAACTCAAAAAAGCAATTCATGAATTCATCTCCTTTCTGCTATATTACATCTTGACATTTACTGATGGATGTTTAGAATGCCTTCAGCCAACAGAAAAAAAGATGATTTCTCGTTATTCATACCGTTGCAGTCACACGCTATTTCCTTTTCCATTGCCTTATTGTATCTGACTAGGAGCAATATAACCCCTAATGCTTAAAGCTATGTTACATATATCATTAATTATTAGGTTTTAAGAGAGAACCAGTCGTGACAGATTCCTAGATTAATACATATCAAGAATGACATTGCAGGAGCCAATAAATCATCAGATTCTCTTTTTGTACAAAAAGTCATCTTTTATTCAGACATCAGGATACAAACTGTTATATTTTATTCTTAATGGTATGATTCCTTCATGATTCACATTACAGGTTAAACCATAATTTGGTGTAGAATCTGGCGTGCAAATACATTTATTGCGATTCTAATTACCAAGGGTGGCACAGTGGTTAGCACTGCTGTCTCCCAGCGCCAGGGACCCAGGTTCAATTCCTGGCTTGGGTCACTGTCTGTGTGGAGTCTGCACGTTCTCCCTGTGTCTGTGTGGGTTTCCTCCAGGTGCTTTGGTTTCCTCCTACAGTCCAAAAGATGTGCTGGTTCGGTGCATTGGCCATGCTAAATTCTCCCCCCGTGTACCCGAACAGGCGCCAGAGTATGGCGACGAGGGGATTTTCACAGTAACTTCATTGCAGTATTAATGTAAGCCTACTTGTGACACTAATAAGTAAACTAAATAATAAGTATTGACTTAAATCAATCAGGAAACCTGTGAAAAATACACAATCTGCAAAATTTGACACCATAGCATTGCTGGTGCTGGAAGCCTGAATCTCAAAACGTCTTAGCCAGTAGACTTTGGCATTGCTTCAACATGCTTGTTCAACCCACTCTGCCTGTCATGAGGGTAGGAACACAGGAATATCACGCGTGCACCAGATGCCTGCAGAGTGAAAGGATCATGACGTCAAACAACATCTAATTTGGAACCCATCTGCCATTTCTCAAGTCCTGTTAAATACTCCCAGCCAAACATGCATTCAGCTGGACAGGGGCCCCCTACTTGTGCTTTTTAAAGGAATCTGCATGTGACCTTCAGGCATGGTGCTTTTGACTTGCTTTTGGTGCTGCAGAGTTAGTGGGAGGACAGGTTGGGAGTCAGTATGGTTGACAGAAAGTTTAGATTCATTGCTGGACTCTGACAAGGTCAGGGGAATCATAGAATCATAGAAACCCTACAGTGCAGAAAGAGGTCATTCGGCCCATCGGGTCTGCACCGACCACAATCCCACCCAGGCCCTATCCCCATATCCCCACATATTTTACCCGCTAATCCTTCTAACCTACACATCCCGGGACACTAAGGAGCAATTTAGCATGGCCAATTAACCTAACCCGCACATCTTTGGACTGTGGGAGGAAACCGGAGCACCCGGAGGAAACCCACGCAGACATAGGAAGAATGTGCAAACTCCACACAGACAGTGACCCAAGCCAGGAATCGAACCCAGGTCCCTGGAGCCGTGAAGCAGCAGTGCTAACCACTGTGCTACCGTGCCGCCCCACGGAAGACCTGACAGCAGCTTTCAGTGATGGGGGCTATAGATACAGGCTCACTTGGGGTGCAGTGTGATTTAGAGATGGAATAGATGAGGCAAATGAAAGCAATGCACAGAGGGAAGAGAAGGAGGTGATCTTATCAAAAGATCATAGGGGGGTGATCTGAAGATCTTTGCTCATCTTCTCCTGCATGGCTCCAATGTCTTAAGTAATGGCCGAACTATCATCACATCCTTAAAACAGTTAATGGGCAAGGATACAAATATCTTCAATGGAAAGCTATCAAGTCACAAGGCCCATCTATTTTTTTTTTGCTTTCCACTAGAATGTTCTGGACTTCCTGGAAATTCCGCACTACATTAATTCAATAGTTTGAAATCTTTTTCTGGGTGACCCTTACCTAAATTATTTTATTAACTCTTGCTTCATCCAAATTTAATGTTACTGACATCATCTCGTGATGCACATCAGGATACAATATAATCCAAGTTGGATTTGTCACTGATCCTTTAACTTGTTTTAGTAACTAAACTGTGTATATCACAGGGCTGGCCTTGTCCACTAAATGGACTCTTGGAGTGGGTTTCAGACATTCGCCCTTGTTCAGTTGCATACCATCACCTAGACCATAAGACATAGGAGCAGAATTAGCCCACTCGGCCCTTCAAGTCTGCTCCGCCATTTAATCATGGCTGATTGGCTCCCAACAGTCATTCCTGCAGGTTGCACCGAGGTAATGTTTTCAATTCCCGTTTGGAAGGTGTGTTTTTGCTGTCTCGATCTTCTAACTTAAGTGGGACCTTCCATTAGTTGCCATTCAATCGCATTTCTGAGACCTGGAGGAAGTTTACTGCCTAGGACAATATTGTCACTACAATTTTGAAACAAAAAGCATGCGTTCCCAAGTGGTCCCAGTTATTAGCACAATGGGCGGGATTTTCCACTGCCCATGCCGGAAAATCGCACCCAAGGTCAATGAACCTTTGCATGGTCCGTGTCCCGCCCGCAATTCCCGTGGCAGGCGGGATGGGAAAATTCTGCCCAATGTGTTTGTTCTTTATTTTAATGTTCCAAAAGAACACGTTACATTGAGCCTGACATTTAATCATTTCAAAATGACCCCGCATTCAAGCGTTGTTACATTGAGAGCTTTTATCAATTTCAATTTGTTATGATCCTTGAACAGAGTCCCACATTTTTAGTGCAATCTGGTTAGGGACCAATAACATTTTGTTTCAAGAAGACTAAGTTTGTGATTTAAAAGACTAGCCAAAATAATAAATCCACAGATTCCACAGGTTTGGAACAAAGGTAAACTTTACTGTACAAGGCCAGAAAAATAGAACGATTTACAATACCTCTCCTATACTCTTATATTCAGGGTTAATATGTGGTATGTGTGAATAAACAGGAAAATAGTGGTTTAAAACACCATACTGCACAATCAATGGCAATTTGGCCAAATCAGAGCCTGCCGATTTCTCAGCAACCCACCCAAACACAATGGGCGGAGTTTTTCCACATTTGGCTCTGACTGAAAGCTGTTGGGTATCCGACTGCACAGCCGAGTTTTGAGACCAGATTTTATGGCATTGAGAGAAAAAAAATGAATGGGCAGGGTTAATGCCATCACTCTGGTGGGGCAGAGCCTGATAGAGCCAGAAAGTCGGGCTCCACAGAGATCGGGGCGCCAATTTTAGAGTGAAGTGGTGGATGGAATGCTGATAAAATGGGCTACTTTTCATTGGATGGTGTTAAGATTTTGAGTGCTGTTGGAGTTCCACTCATTCGTGCAAGTGGAGAATATTCCATCACAAGGCCTTGAGTCTTCTAGGTGGTGAAAAGACTTTGGAGAGTTGAGAGATCAGCTATTCCCAGCCTCTGATCTGTTCTTGGAGCCATAGCATTTTTGTGGCTGATACAGTTAAAATTCTGGGCAATGCTGACCCCCCAGGATGTTGATGATGGGAACTCAACTATGCCAATGCATTAAATGCCAAGTGCTAGATTCTCTCTTGTTGGAGATGGTCATTGCTTGTATGAAACTTGTATGGAACAAATGCCACTCTCCAATTAACAGCCCAAACCTGGATGTCATGCAGCTCTTGCTGTCCACACCCCACACACCACCTCGCAGCATCAGGGTGCCCCATCCCCCACTGCAACCACATTCTTAGGGGCACTCTACCCCACCCCCCACACTCTCAACACGTGCTAGGGTGCAGTACCAGGGCACTGCCCAGGCATGTCCCTCACCCCCCACCCCGGGGGGCTATATTTATGTTGGCTCCCCCTGGCATGTTTCCTGTCTTCACAAACCTGTTGTGGACCTTGCCAACATGACAGCATGTCGGTGAAGTTTCAATGTCTTGTGAGGGGGGATAATGTGGAGGGGAAGCCCTTTAAACAAATGGAAATGTAATTAACTGAAGGGTGGGAACCTCATTACATTACCGGTGACGGGCAGGAAAAATCTGGAAACGAGACCTCATCGGTCAGAATCTCGTTTCCTGATTCTTGTGAGATTTTATACCCGCGTTGCCATTACTGCTGACGGTGAACACAGGTGCAAAATCAGCCCCAGCGAGTCAACCAATCTTATTGAAACTCTGTCTCTCACACAAAGGACTTTACCTTTGAAAATATCAACTTGGAATTCTGTCCAAAAGTCGCTCCAACTCGGACAGTCAGTGACGGCACACCTTGCACGGTTTCAACCTCGTCTCCTGAGACTCTGCTTCCCTGGATTCCCGTGTCTGCATTCCAGCACCAACTCACAAGCACAACCTCAGCTCTACATCCACACTGAGGAAGAACATGACCTTTCCAGAAGGTTACTTCACCCCAAGGGCCAGCAGCACAGAATCACCAACCTTTTGCTTCCTCGTTCGATCACCAGGGCTTCTCTCAAGCCCTTAGCACTTAAGGGCTGTCAATCGCAGCCTTATTCAGCTTGGAGTCTCATTCTTTGTTCCACTCTCTTTGTAACTTTGGGACCTCTCTCTGGTCCCTCTTTCAGACTACTGTTTGGCACTCATCTCCACACAAGGCACGCCACTCCCTGGTCATGTGACCCTGTTTGCACACTTTTTTAAAGCATAGGCACAGGGTGCCTGTCCTTGACCCAGAGAATTCCAAATGCCGGATTGCGCATGGACCATCCACTCCTGGACCGTTCCACGTGCAAAACTCCTGGGGTGTAGTTGGGGTCTGGTGCATCTGGCCCCATTCCACAAGGAGCTAAGTCTGAATCTCATAACACCTTATGCCTTGGTAGAAAGAAAGTTTCATCATAGTGACGGTTTCTTTACAACGGGTTTACAATTACTTTACAAGAAGGACATAACAACATAAATTCTAACAAATAGCTTATCACATACTGGACAGGTAAACATTTTATTTTGTTCCATATTGACACATATTGTGTTACAAAGTAATAAATGCTTGACCAAAAACAGGCCAGTACATGTAACAAGTGAGATTAGCAGGATTTAATCATTGAATTATCATAATTCAGAAAATGCCTTTTGTTCTACACCCTTTCTTTAAGCTCTGAATAGAATACTAATAATTACATGGTTTTAATGGTCAAAGGTAGTGAAGATACATTAAAGTTTTCTTTTGACCCATTTTGACCAGCTTGTTCTCTACTTTGTACATGGGCTTTCTGACCACCTGAACACTGACCATCATCCTACTTATCACATCCCACCGACCACTCATCACCCCCACCCCCCAATTTTCATCTCACCACTAACTATCCCATTGTTCACCCTGCCCTCTGACCACTTGACACCTGCCATTGATCACTCAACAAACTCCTCCCACTCACCATCTGATTACCCCCACTGACCACCCGACCCCTGCTCCACTGATCACCAAACACCTGCTGCGCTGACCACTCCATTGCCCCCACTGACCATCCAACTTTCCACTTACCACCTGATACCTGAACCCCACCCCTCTGATCACTCAACTACCACCCACATATCCCCATCCTAAGCACTTCCCTTTCATACATATCTTCTCCCTGGTTTCTCAAAATGGCTGGGATCTTCAAACCTAGCTGCTTTATGGTAGCTAGTGGCTTCCTTTCAACAGACACCTCTGCACTCGACCGAAGGGCTCGGGAGCCCGCTGCACTGCACTATTCTCACCTGGCTCAAGTCTGGCAGTCGAGTGAGTTAAGTGTGCCTACATTTCAGTGTAAATTATTTTATTTTATTTATTAGTATCACAAGTAGGCTTGCACCAACACTGCAAGAAGTTACTGTGAAAATTCCCTAGTCGCCACATTCCGGCACCTTTTTGGAGGGAGAATTTAGCATGGCCAATGCACCTTTAGACTTAAATATAAGGAGAAATGATTAAGATGCTTGTGGACACAAAAGGTATCCATGTGGTTACTGCAGGAAGATAGCAAAGGACTGATCAGGTGATAGGAAGTTGCAAATAGAACTCATTCCAGAGAAATGTGAATTAAAGCATTTGGAGAGGGAAACCAATAATTGGTACATTAGTGAATAGTGTAGAGGAACAGAATGACATTAGAGTGCATGTCCACAAGCCCTGAAGATAACAGAACAGATGGTTAGGTGGTTAAGAAGGCATGTGTGATATTTTTCTTTGTGAGCTGAGGCATGGATTATATATGAGCAGAGAGGTAAATGCTGGTAATTTATAAAGTTCAGGTCCACTGAGGGAGAATTTAGCATGGCCAATGCACCTAATCAGCACGTCTTTTGGACTGTCAGAGGAAATCGGAGCACCCGGAGGAAACCTATGTGGACACGGGGAGAATGTGCAGACTTCGCACAGGCAGTGACCCAAGTCGAGAATCGAACCTGTGTCCCTGGCGCAATGTGGCAGCAGTGCTAACCACTGTGTTACTGTGCCGCCCTTAGAGTGGAGCAGAGTGGCAATCAGACTGAACTCTGCTCCACATAAGTTCTGGCCCAATGCTTTTCTTAATCTTTTCCTCTGTTAATGGAAACATGTCTTCAATAGGTCCTTTAAGTTTGCGAGTGAAAATGTGTACATCTGAAAGACAAGCAGCTTCAAAATTATCTTCTTCACCCACTTCCCCATCATAGATTTTGGTGTTTCATTGTTTTGTTCCAAACCAGCTGAATAAACCTGCACTGAGGGAATTTTCAAAGAACAGTACAGCACAGGAAAACAGGCCCTTCGGCCCTCTAAGCCTGTGCCGCTCCTTGGTCCAACTAGACCAATCGTTTGTATCCCTCCATTCCCAGGCTGCTCAAGTGACTATCCAGGTAAGTCTTAAACGATGTCAGCGTGCCTGCCCCCACCACCTGTCGTGGTTCCCCAGGACGACAATTTATTCACATCGATTAAAACAGAGAGTCTGAGCAGCGATCTTCCAAGCAGTAGACTTTATTTCCCAGCACAACAGAATAAAGTCGGGATGTCCGGAACAATCCGACGAGCCCTCAGGCTTACAGTCTTTTTATGTACATTTCAGCTCCATATCTCAAGATTCTTATCTTACTTTACAGCCCGACCTTGATTCTTATCTTACTTTACAGCCCGACCTTTCTTTGGCCACCATTGTTTTTAGTTGACTCTTTATTTGTTTTATTCGCGATTGGTCGCTCCCTGTTACATCTCTTTGTTTCTTAAACCATGGTGGTTATAATTCTTGCCCTTATGTAAACTTCTCTGCTTGTACAATAATCGTGGTTTTGCTGACTTAGGCCGAATGTGTTAGAAAAAACATGCTCACTTTATTCTCTCTTTTTATTATGGACCAACATTAAGTTGAACCACTGAGCAGTATTCATTGTTCTCCCAAGTGACTATTGTTCGCTTTCGTTAATTAGTGACTGCTATACTACTTCTCTGGGTCCTCTGCTTTGATCATATCAACTATACTTGATTACATTAGGTCATCCATTCTAGGTTTGATTACGTTAGGTCACACGAGGTTACTTTAGGTTACATTAGGTCACATAGGTTACATACCCATCTCACTACTCACCTAAATCTGTTTTATCATTTCACTAAGACCTAAATCTACTTTATCATTTCACTAAGACCTATGAATCTGAATTCCATACCTAACTCATACAATATCCAGTACAATTTCCCTTACATGTCCCCCCTTTGAGGCTATCCCCTAGCCTCATCCCGATTACCAAGCTCAAATAATCCCCTCGCTCGATCCCATTTGCATTTTATTTTAATCACTCTTTGCAGGCGATGTGGAGGAGCCGAATATTTTGGTCAGGGATCAATGTCCCTATTCTAACTTTATCATAATTTGTCTATCCAGGTTCTGATTCTTGGGTCGCTCCTCCAGATTGCCTGCTACTGACAGTCATCAGCCAAAAACCTTCCCACCCTTGTCTAGGGAAGGGAAAAAGACTGATTCCTGTGTACAGACTAAGTTCTCCTGGTCTCCCGCGGACTTCAGCAAGGTGCTATCGTTGTCACAAGGCGATCTTCCACTATTGTAGTTATTTTACAGAGTGACGAGTTTCAACTTCGACCAAGGTCATTGTAAATCCACTCAGCGGGGGCGGCTCAAGGTTTTCCCATTCCTCTGTTTTTTCTCTTGAGCGTGAGCTGCTTATCACCCGTGTGACCATCTGCCGCGCTGCCACTCGGGTAAGGAAGGATCTCAGGGCGGGTAGAAAACAACAAAATATCAATCCCAGAATGATTATTGTTGTGATTGCTACAGCTCCAGCTTTGGCAAACCATGCCCCCCATCTTCCTAACATTCTGTCCAGCCAACTCCATACCTCATGCCCAAACCCAGCATTTTCCTTCACTTCTTTCCTAAGATTCTTCAACTTATTCATGGCTTGTGTAAATGACCCCTCTGGATTAGTGTTATTAGGGATAAATGTGCAACACTGATCCCCAAACATAACACACACCCCTCCTTTCTCTGCCAGGAGCCAATCTAACGCCTGTCGATTTTGCCACGCCATTTTGCTGGTCGCATCCAACTGCTCTCCTAAGGCCTCCAGGGCATCATTCGAATAATTAATAAACCTCTGCTGATTATAATAGATGTAATTGATCCACTCAGTATTCTTGCTGGGTGTGATCCAAACAAAGAGGGATTCAAACCCTGCAGCTATTTCGTTCCTAGCTTTGAACTCATTCGGGATGCCTCGGGGCTGTCCGATTGCGTCCAATTTTACCGTAGGGTCAGGGGTATATGCCCTCTTAACTTTTTTTGATTTAATTTATTTTTCCACCGGTAGTATCACAGTGCTCTGGGCAAGCATAACTCGGGCACATAGTCCCTTCCAATTCAGTGGTAATCGTGCCAGCAGCCCTTTCTTCGGGCCACAAAGCCACCAGAGATCGGCCAGTTGGTTTACTTGAAAGTCTAATACATAAGGAGGGGGTGGCGTTCCCCCTTTGATTGGGATGATCAGACTACGGACGTCGGTTATATTCCAAATCCTTTCACACTCTCCTGTGTAGTTTCCCAAACTACTTCCTGTGCTGCTTTCCCTCCAATAGCAATCTTGGATTCGTAAGTCGGGCTCTACCCTCCATTCCTTTGGGGCCGCGTCCATTGCCGTTTTTGGCCACTTTGGACAATGGTGGGTCACATTGTAGGTGCCCTTTTTTACCCCAGCAAGCAGGATGCAGTGGTTTTGACACATCGGCGGCTTCCCTTTACAAAGGTTATCACATGCGGATCCTGAACAGTTTATCGTCTCATACGTGAGCGTCCGATTCCCTATTGTATATGTCTGTGTATATGTGGTATATGTACGGCAATTTTCCTTTTTCCAGCTTTGCTGCCTGGTTCTACAGTCTCCTGATCCCCATGGTATATCAGTTACTTGGGTGTTAGGTCTCTCTGATGCACATATCACACACTCTTTCCCATCACTGTTTTTCTGACCTGTATACTCAGCCCATTTCCACCATTTGTTTTTCTGCGCTTTCTCCCAAATAGTATTTGTGCTCACTAATCGTTTACGTCTTGTTTGTCTTAATACTCTATCTTCCTGATTCTGCACCCTTATGTCCTCTGTATCCCACTTTCCTTTTTTATGGGTCAAGGAAGTCCCTAAGGGAAATAGTTTCCAAGTCCCAGGTGGGGAACGAGGCCCCTTCCCTGTTCTCACCTCCCTCGGCACCTTGACTAATAGGCCCAGGCTGGGCATTTGTATCATCAGCCAGCTCATGCACAGAACCACTTTCATCATCCTCTACTCTTTCTGTTCTTCTTTGGCTCTGTTCCTCCTCCCCACGATTCTCCCCGTGTAGTTCTATCTCTTCCTCGCTGCTACTTCTATCCACACTGCCACTATCTTCAATCTCCCTTCTCTCCCCTACCCCTGGTACCGTTCTGGTACAATGGTTCAAGTGATACCACAGTGTACTGCCTTCTACTTGCAACGCCGTGGGAGACACTTTGGTGACTTCAAACGGTCCTTCTCGTCTCGGTTCGTTCCAACGTCTCCGGAACTTTCTGATGTATACTCGATCTCCAGGTTTGATCTGATGTTCTGCTACTGGATTCTCCTCCTCCTTGGCTTTCTCCTGTTCAAATATAGTTCTATGTATAACAGTTAATTGTTGTATATATTCTTTTGTGCTTTGATCTAAACATTCTAGCGTAGGACCTCCTGATCCCCTAATTTTAGGTACCGGCATTACTCTTCCTGTCATCATTTCATGTGGGCTCAAATGTGTGATTCTGTTTTCCTGACTCCTGTATTGCATTAGAGCCAATGGCAGAGCATCTATCCAGTTTTTCCCTGTCTCGCTGCAAATTTTGCTTATTTTAGCTTTAAGGGTCCCGTTTGCTCTCTCCACCATTCCTTGGGATTGAGGATGATACACACATCCAAACTTCTGCTTTATTCGGAGTGCCGAGAGTGTCTCTCAGTGCCCTTCCTATAAAAGCAGATCCATTGTCTGAACTTAATTGCATGGGTATGCCAAATCTTGGGATAATTTCTTTTGACAGGAAGTTAATCACCGTTCCAGATCCTTGGTCTTTGGATGGCGTTGCTTCTATCCATCTGCTGAATCTATCAATAATCACTAGCATGTATCTTTTCCCCCTTACCACCTTTCCCATATCCACATAGTCCATGCATAGATGTTTAAATGGTCCTTCAGGAATGGGTATATGCCCTATTGGGGCAGTAATGCCCTTCCTGATATTATTCTGAGCACACACCTCACACTGACTTAGTATGTAGTCAATTGAGTTTTGCAGGTATGGTGACCAGAATCCTTCCTTCTTGATCTTCCTAGCCACTTCTCCTCTTGCACAGTGGTCCACTCCATGCGCTTCGCTAATTAGTATGGTTAGTAATGATGTGGGTGCTATGACCAATCCCTCCCCATTTCTCCATATTTTGTCATGTTGTCCCTGTAGTGCTCCTCTATCTTTCCACATTGTCTTTTCAGCTACAGAGGTTTCCTCCTGTAACTGTGCCACATCTTCTAATGTGATCTGAGGTTCGATATTCCCCGCACCTGGCCCTGGGTGCGGCCTTGCTATTTCTACTGGGGCTATCGTAGCCTCAATGCATCCTGACGCTTCTTTAGCTGCCTTGTCGGCTTTGGTGTTTCCCTGTGTGATGCTATCCGTTCCCTTTTTATGCGCCTGACACTTAATTATGGCTAATTCCCTTGGACCCATCATGGCCCTTATTAAAGCCCTGATTTGACCTTCGTGTTGTATTGGTCCTCCTCCGCTTTTCATAAATCCCCTTTGCTTCCATATTGCCCCGAACAGGTGGCAGACCCCGTGGGCATAGGCCGAATCAGTATAAATTTCCACCGCTTCCCCGTTTGCTAACTCACATGCTCTGGTCAATGCTTCAAGCTCCGCTAACTGGGCTGAGCATGGTTGCTCACATTCTTTTGCCTCTATTACCTCAAATGTTTCCCCTTTCTGTTCAACTACTGCATAGCCAGCATGATTTCCCCTATGATCCCTATAACACGAGCCATCAACATACAACGTTCTCTTTTCTTCTGTGTTTAACCTATCTGCCTTCAGATCTTTCCTCAGTTTCATAAACACTTTTGTCTCTCTTACACACTCATGCTCCTCTCCCTCATATGGTAATGGCATATATTCAGCTGGGTTGGCCCTATTACACTTCACTATCGTGATGTCCGGGAATGTGGTCAGCATTTGAAAATGGTGAATTCTAGCCGGCGTCAGAACAAACTTCCCCTTTTCAATCAATTCAGCTACCTTATGGTATACATGTATGTTTATCGGATATCCCATTGTGACCGTAGCTGCCTTTTCGTACGCCCACCAAGCTGCTGCCAGGCCTTGATAGCACGGAGGATATCCCATTGCTACGTCGTCTAGCTTGGTACTGTAATATGCTACAGCCTGCCTTCGTCTACCCTTGCAATTTTCCTGCGTTAACACTGCTGTAGCAAATCCGGCTTCTCTGTTACTCACAAATAAGTCAAAGGGTTTGTCATAGGTCGGTAAAGCCAATGCTGGTGCCTGTGCCATTTCTCTCTTTATATTCTCAAATGCGTCTGAAGCATCTTTATCCCATTTTAGTTTGGCTTTTAATTCTTCGCACCCTGCCTCCTTCATTATCTTTCGTAGTGCCTGCGTTTTTTCGGCATAGCTTTCCACCCATTCTGAGCTGAATCCTGTCATTCCCAAAAATGTCATCATTTGTCCCACCGTCTGTGGTTTCGGAACTTTTAGTACTGCTTCTATTTGCTGTGAAGCTATCTCCTTCTGTCCTGCTGATATTTCTCTCCCCAAGTATTCTACCTTTTTCTGGCACAGCTGCAGCTTTTTCCTGGATACTTTATGGCCCCCTTCTGCTAGTCTTTCCAATAGTTTTAAACTATCCTTTCTTCATTGTTCTTGTGTTTCTGTGCATAATAATAAATCATCCACATATTGTATCAGTGTTCCTTCCAACTGTATTCCTTCTAAATCTGCTCTCAACACCTGATTGAATACATGTGGGGAATGTTTAAATCCTTGGGGCATCCTATTGTATGTGTATTGTTTCCCCTCGAACGTAAATGCAAAGAGATACTGACTTTCTTGAGCTAGTGGCACACTAAAAAATGCCGAACATAGGTCTATTACAGTAAACCATCTACTTTCAGGTGGTATATTTGTCAACAAGGTGTAAGGGTTTGGAACCTCTACTGGCATATCTTCCACTACCTCATTAATTGCCCTTAGGTCATGCACCAATCTCCATTTTTCTCCGTCCGCCTTTTTTACTGGTAGTAGCGGTGTATTACACCTGCTCCAGGTTTCCTTTAATACCCCTGCTTCTATCAATCCCTTAATCGTTCCTCTAATTCCTTCAATTGCTTCTGTCTTGATTGGGTATTGCGGCCTATACGGCCCCTGGCGTCCTGTCTTTAATCTGACTTCAACTGGATTAGCGTTTTTGACCCTCCCTACATCCGTGTCCTGTCTGGACCACAACTCCTGCGGGAGGGAGTTCAAATCCTGCTCTAACCTCTCTCTCCACTCCAGTTCCTGTTTCTCAATTTGCACTCCTATTGTTATCTGCTTTGGTTTCCCAAGCATCTTAACATCCGAAATTATTTTCGTCATTTGTCCATTGCTGGACGTCCAAATATCTACATTGTCTGTCTGGACAAATTCTAAGTCTTGTGCTCTCAACACCATTGGTCCTAGGTCTTTTGATCTATATCCCGGATTCACTTTCAATGTGACATGTGGCTCCGCCCCAGATACAGAGAACCATTTGTCAACCCATTCATTCCTAACAATTGTGAGGGCCACTCCCTCTAGTCCGATTAAAATACTTCCTGGCTTTATTTCCTGTTCTCGTCCCGCCTCCCTTTCCCATTTCTCCTGTATCTCAGGTTCCTGCCCTTCATCAAATATCATTGTACTGTGTAATTCTGTTCTTGGCCATTTGGCTTGTGGAACCCAAGTGTTTATAAGTTTTCCCCAAACTTCCCATATCTGTTTTTTAACTTGTTCCTCTATATCTCCCAACCAATATACATTAACCCCTTCCTTTCCTGGTATTTCAAGTGGATACATTCCCATCAAATCAATTCCTTGTTCAGTGCATTCGAATTTCAGTCCTAGACCTAGGATTGCATCCCTTCCCAATAGATTTAAAGGAGTTGTATCACATACTAAAATAGGTACATGGGTTGTCTTATTTCCAATGGTAACAGGCACCGGCGTCGTCATTCGAGCTAATGTTACTTTCCCCGAGAACCCCACAGTTTTTACAAACTGGTTTGACAATGGTAAGTGATCCGCATATTTCGTTTGTATGCACGTACATGTGGCGCCGGTGTCTATCATCATGGGGACCTCGATCCCTCCTACTCTAACGTTAACTATAGGTTCCTGCTCTGCAGTTTCTGTTATTTGTACGTACTGTCCTACCATTTCGGGGTTCTCTGGGCCTCCCTATGGGGAACTCTGATGGTTTACCGGCCCTTGAAACATCGGGATGCTGTTCGGCGACACTTGGATCAGTTGTTGGCCTGTCTGCTGCTGGTTTTCTCCCTGTCTGGGGAAACTCCGCGGGCAATTCCTTTTTATGTGCCCTGCCTCCCCGCACCCCCAACACACACCTGAAGGGCCAGGCAATGGTCCCTGTCTCGGAGTCTGATGATTAACCTGTCCCTGTCCTCTCTGATTCTGATAGGGTGGCCTACCACCTCCCTGTCCTTTCCCATTTCTATTCCAGTCAGTCTGACTTTGCAGGGCGTATGGGTTTTGATAATTTAGGCCATAGGCTCCTGGGTTCATGGACAGTGGGAAGGCAGAAATGTTATAGGTTATGATGGGCTGGCCTCCATCTCCGCTCCCCCCTATCATTAGTGCAGGTATTTCCTCTGGCTTTTGCTCCACCACCATCGGTGCTATTTTTCTGGGTGCGAGATCCTCTTTTGCCTTTAGCTTATCCTTGCTTTTGATCTCCTCCAATTGTGCCTGAAGGAGTTTACGTTGTATCTCCTTCAGCTGTTTGTCTGCATTCTTTTCATCTCTGCGATGTCTTTCTACTGCATGGGCAACATAATCCACAAACTCTCGGTAATTTTTTGAGTCCAAGCCCACCACTTCCTCCAGTCTTGTCTTAGCTGAGACTGGCAAGCCCTCTAGGATTGCAGCCCGGAACATGGAGTTGGTCAGCGGGTCTGTTAGAATGTCCCTCTCCGTGTCCCTTCTCCACCTTTTTAATTGATTTTCCACATACACAGCTGCATTCTCCTCCTCACCCTTTAGGGTTTTTACATCCATTCGATTGGGGTATATATCCCGCAGTGCCCGCTAGATGACTTGGCGGTACTGGTCCATTAGTATCCCATCCACCTCCGGGTCATAAGCTGCGGTCGGGATGCCAGCACGTCTCATTACTTCCGCCATTTGGTCCATTCCTAGCACCTTTGTCAGGAGAGCTTTGATGTCGCCCAGTGCCATCCTTTTTCCCACCATTCCTGCCTCCAACTGTCCAATCCACCTTCCAGCTCCATCCAAAATATTGGGTAATTCATTAATTAAATTAGGCAAATCCTGACCTGACCAAGGGATATACTGCGGTCTGCCACCCTTCAGAATCACCGGGAATACCCTTTTCCCTCTCCAATCCACAGCTGGAAACTTTACAGGTGGGTGTCTTTCCCGCGTTGATTTTCTTTGCTCCCCTAACACTGATTGCCTCCCTTCGTCTTCACTACTTTCTTCTGTTTCTCCTTCCATCTCTCTCGCCATTCTACTTTCCTCTGGGTGCTTCCACCTCCATGCTTTCCCCCATCTTCGTCTGTCTGCCCCTTTGTGCACTTCCCAGCGTATTCCCTCTCCGCTCCTTTCTCTTTCTTTTTCCTCTCTGCTCACTCCGACTCTCTTTCCTTCTATTTTTCCCTGTGATGTCTCACTTCCACACTCGTGAGGATCATTTTCTGTTTTCCCCTCATATTCTTTTCTAACATTCTTTCCTCCCTCTTCTCGTTCTTTTTCCTCTTTCATTACCTTCTTTGCCCATTCCAAAAGTTCTACCACATTTACTTCGTCCTCCAACTCCTTTCTCCTTTGGCTCAGCCCATCCAAATCCTCTTCTGTTTTCCTAGCCGCTTCCTCTATATCTTGTCTCTTTTCTCTCTCCCTTTGTGCCCATTCCTCCTTCGTCATCTGTTCTATGTCATATTCTCCCTCAAAATTCATTGTGCCTGATATAACTGGGTACAGTCCCGTGGAGCTCTGTTTCTCTAAGTATGGGGGTGGGGCTACGTTTGGATCTTCCAATTTTGCTTTTTCCTGAAGTTGCACTGGCATCTGCATCCTACCTCCCCTCCACACCCCTCTTCTCTCTTTCCCTTCTTGTTTGAATAGTGCTAATATCTCTAACTCCTTTTCTCGCTTCTCCCTTCTTTTGCTCGATCTATCCTTAATTTTATAGTTCTTTATCATTCCCTTCTGGTCCTCACACCTCTCTATGCTCCATGTGCCTTCCTCCGGCCACTGTGTATTGGTCTTACTTGTTCTTTTGGCCCACTTTTTAGAGACGTGTTCTATATCTCCCCTGAGGGCTGGGAACTTATCCCCTAATATCTCCACTGGTGTTTTAACTTGGTGTGCCATTACTCGTCTTTTTGGATCACTGTCACAATTTTTATCACTTAATCTGTCAGAGTTAGGTATCACAGTGATTATTACTTGCTGTATTGTTTTTCCGTGCTCACTCCCCTGTTTACCTTTCCTTTGGGTTTCCCTTGCCAATATCTGTAACTCTAACCGGGGTCCCGATATCCACTTCCCCGTAGTCCCCTGTCCCGGCACTATCTTCCTCTCCCGGGCCAGAGGGTAGTAGGTTTTCACTTGCTCGTCTATGTGTATAAAAACCCTGTATCGGTCAGATCCCTTTATTAATTTCTCTAGAGTTTCCAATTTTATTTCGTCTATCCAATTCCTATCGGCTACTCTTTCCCATTTTACATACGGCCACTCATTCTTTATCTCCTCTAAGTTAGTTATATGTGTAATCTTTTTCCAATCCAGTGTTGCTTCCGTTTTTGTTATTATCCTTTTTTATAATCTTCCTTCTCAACCGATGGTACCAATCTTGCCACCAGGCAGTTTTGTCAGTGTAATCTTTCCAAGTTGTTAGTTATTACCCTACCTATGTTCCGACTCTCCCTCTTATTTCTGTCCTCCACGCTGCTACCTCAGACCAGTTTGTTCAAATTGGTCTTTTACTTCCTCTATTCTAGCTGCTACTCCCCTTTCCTGGGGTTAGAATCCACTCCTGTGCTTTTGATTACTGTATTAGGTCAGAGAGTGATCTCTCACTGATCTCTCTCCCTCTCGGTTGACGTCCCTTACCCGAGGCCCTGGGTAGGTTTGGACTGGCAGATTTTCCCACACTTACTCTCTTCTGGGCAAGTCGTAACCTGAAAAACCCGCTCCAAACCGCTTGACTTAACCTAATTGCATTACTTTAGCGTTCGGCCTTTTTCCCGTCTCACTTTTTACCCATTCACAGACAATATAGTATTTGTAGCGCGCTTTTGCATGCAAAACTCTACTCTTCAGATCAGACTCAGTCTCTCAAAATATTTTACACAATTTGGTTTTACCTGTGCAGGATATCTTTTTGGGTTGGGGAGATCCAGGACCAGCAGAGAGCCGGGTGCGCCGGGCCTCGAGATCCCTTTTCCGACAACAAGGATTTACATGCAATACAAATCTGCTTACCTTGCTGTCGGAATGCCGGCTTTGGGATGTCCAGCCCCGGTCGGACCTCCGCCTCCGCCACTCCTTCCAGATGCTTTTCTGGGCGATCTCTCACCAACCCTGCTCGCAGCGCCAATTTTGTCGTGGTTCCCCAGGACGACAATTTATTCACATCGATTAAAACAGAGAGTCTGAGCAGCGATCTTCCAAGCAGTAGACTTTATTTCCCAGCACAACAGAATAAAGTCGGGATGTCCGGAACAATCCGACGAGCCCTCAGGTTTACAGTCTTTTTATGTACATTTCAGCTCCATATCTCAAGATTCTTATCTTACTTTACAGCCCGACCTTGATTCTTATCTTACTTTACAGCCCGACCTTTCTTTGGCCACCATTGTTTTTAGTTGACTCTTTATCTGTTTTATTCGCGATTGGTCGCTCCCTGTTACATCTCTTTGTTTCTTAAACCATGGTGGTTATAATTCTTGCCCTTATGTAAACTTCTCTGCTTGTACAATAATCGTGGTTTTGCTGACTTAGGCCGAATGTGTTAGAAAAAACATGCTCACTTTATTCTCTCTTTTTATTATGGACCAACATTAAGTTGAACCACTGAGCAGTATTCATTGTTCTCCCAAGTGACTATTGTTCGCTTTCGTTAATTAGTGACTGCTATACTACTTCTCTGGGTCCTCTGCTTTGATCATATCAACTGTACTTGATTACATTAGGTCATCCATTCTAGGTTTGATTACGTTAGGTCACACGAGGTTACTTTAGGTTACATTAGGTCACATAGGTTACATACCCATCTCACTACTCACCTAAATCTGTTTTATCATTTCACTAAGACCTAAATCTACTTTATCATTTCACTAAGACCTATGAATCTGAATTCCATACCTAACTCATACAATATCCAGTACAATTTCCCTTACACACCCTACTTGGCAGCGCATTCCAGGCCCCCACCACCCTCTGTGTAAAAAACATCCCTCTAATATCTGAGTTATACTTCGCCCCTCTCACCTTGAGCCCGTGACCCCTCATGATCATCACTTCTGATCTGGGAAAAAGCTTCCCACCGGTCACCCTATCTATCCCCTTCATAATCTTGTACACCTCTATTAGATCTCCCCTCATTCTCCGTCGTTCCAGGGAGAACAACCCCAGTTTACCCAATCTCTCCTCATAGCTAAGACCCTCCATACCAGGCAACATCCTGGTAAACCTTCTCTGCACTCTCTCTAACGCCTCCACGTCCTTCTGGTAGTGCGGCGACCAGAACTGGACGCAGTACTCCAAATGTGGCCTAACCAGCGTTCTATACAGCTGCATCATCAGACTCCAGCTTTTATATTCTATACCCCGTCCTATAAAGGCAAGCATACCATATGCCTCCTTCACCACCTTCTCCACCTGTGTTGCCACCTTCAAGGATTTGTGGACTTGCACACCTAGGTCCCTCTGTGTTTCTATACTCTTGATGGCTCTGCCATTTATTGTATAACTCCTCCCTACATTATTTCTTCCTCTCTTAACTCAAATTATTTCCTAGTCTATCCAAAAGATGTGCTCAGCCTTCTGCACACAGTCATTTTCTTCTCGTTGATGCTGGAAACTTGGAACACTCATCTCCACTTCTTTCACAATTTTATCCAAATATTTGTTTACTCTTATTTTCTAACTCTTTTCCAAGCTTATCAATCTTTTCATTCATCTCAGCAACTGATCTGGTGAGTTCAGTTACCATTGTTTCAGAATTGTCTGCGGAAAGCTGAACAATTTCATATGGGCATTCCATTCATTTTGGAATCTTGCCTCCATGGTTACTAACTGCTCCTGGGACTCTTGGAATTAGCTTGTTAGACCTTCACTCTGTTTCTTCAAATTGTCGTATCTGCTTTTCCATACTGCACATCTCATCAGTTTTGTTCTTCAGGTTGAATCGATGTTTTGAGAATTCGATTGCTCTTTTCGAAACACAAAGTTGCAACAGTCTTGGTTTTTAGTATGGCATTCAACCACATGTTCTGATTCATCAGTGATTCCTTTTCCTGTTCAAGGCATTTTTTCACAGCACTTAAAAGAGACTTCTGATGCATGAAATTCATTTAATTGAAGATCTATCTTTGTCAAATTTGCTTCACAAGTTCATCACTTAGACGTTTCAAGTCCTCATTCTCTACACCCTAGCTATGACTGTAACACTACATTCTGCACTATCTCCTTTCCTTCTCTATGAACGGTATGCTTTGTCTATGTAGCGTGCAAGAAACAATACTTTTTACTGTATACTAATACATATGACAATAATAAATCAAATCAAATCATTTATATGTTATACTTCCTGTAACGAACACACCAATGTTCTAATTTTTTAGTCGCAAATTCCTCTTTTGTGGGTGAAAGTTGGTTCCCTATATTAATCGGCCTTTCCTTCAATTGCTCATTATCAGCAATATTGATTATATTGGGGGTTTGGCAAGATCAGCATGATCATCCAACTGCTGTAACCCAGTCATCATCACGCCACTGCCGAAGCTGTCTCTAAATAATTACCCAATATAAAATCTAATAGGAAAAAATGCTTCAATTCTGTTCACCAAGTCACTTTGTAAAGTGACTTTATATAAGGGAACAGGTTCATAAATTCCAGGAATATCCCCTATTAATATTTTTTCCTTTACTGAAACATCTAGAACATAAATTGTATCATCAGCCACCATCTGCTCCAGTGTCTCTCAAAAGGATATTATTAAACTAGAAAGAATGCAGAAAAGATTTGCTAGGATGCTACCGGGACTTGATGGTTTGAGTTATAAGGAGAGGCTGGATAGACTGAGGCTTTTTCCCTTGGATCATAGGAGGCTAAGGAGTGATCTTATAGTGGTCTACAAAATAATGAGGGGCATAGATCAGTTAATTAGTCAACATCTTTTTCTAAAGATAGGGGAGTCTAAAATATGAGGACATAGGTTTAAAGTGAGAGGGGAGAGATACAAAAGGGTCCAGAGGGGTAATTGTTTCACACAGTGGGTGGTGAGTGTCTGGAATAAGCTTCCAGAGGTAGTAGAGGCATCTATTAAAAAGCATTTAGACAGTTAAATGAATAAGATGGGTATAGAGGGATATGGGCCAAATGTGGGCAATTGGGACCAGTGGTTAAAAAAAAGAATGGCATGGATAAGTTGGACCGAAGGGCCTGTTTCCATGCTGTAAACCTTGACTCTGTAAAATATTAATTTGTTCGCTAGTTTTGTTGGAGGAGTAGATAAACAGTTCTCCCTCTGTAACCTCCAACAATGAGCCTCACTTTATCAGTTTTCCAGGAAGAATCCCTTTGATTATCCAGAGCCACATTCCCCATCCTAGTAATTTCTGAGATAACACTTTTCACTTGTATCATTGCCACTGTTTTAACATCTATGTCCCTTTCTTGGAGAACCTTTTTCTGAAAACTCCTTGAGCATTCCTATTACTGCCAACAGTTTACTGTTCACCTTCCAGTCATTGGCTTTGGGATGCCTTGTCTTCTGGCAATAAAAGCATACTATACACCACCTTAATCCTTCACACCTTCAATTCTATTGGCTGGATAGCTCCAGACTTCTCCCTAAAGATAGAGGGGGTGATTTTCCCATCCTCCTGAGCTGCTTTTGTAGCACAGTAGGCTGGGAGTCTCGAGCAGAGGCCGTTTCACGGGCTCCCCATTGTGTACCAAAGCCTCCACAATTCTCTGAGCCGGATTTCTGGCACCGTCAGCTCCGCGCCAGAAATCGATGCGGAGCTGAATAATTTATTTAAACTAGAAATTAAATACTATTTAACTGCCATTAGCAGGCCCAGGACTGAAATTTCCAGGCCTGTTAGTGTCTCCTCCCCCAACAGGAGTGGTTCACTCCAGTGGGGTTTAGTATAGCTCCCCACTTGCGGGAAGCTGGCGACCTGAACCAACTGGAGTGAAGGGGGAGCCATAAAGGCCCCCACCCCAAAGGTCAGGCAGTGGGAGAGGTGACCCCTGGGCATTGCCACCTTGGCAGTGCCAGCCTGGAACCCTTGGCACTGCCCAAGGGGCATCTTGATACTGCCCATCGGGCAGTGCCAAGAGGACAGGGTCTAATGGGGCGGGACCTGATGGGGGGGGCAGGGCCTCTGGGGTCGATCAGTGGGGATGGGGGATCCCACTGTCACTCTGTATTTAGGCTGAGTGACAGGGGAGGGGGGAGGCGGGCTGGATGTGGTGGGGGCTGTCGAAGCTGGCCCGGGCATATTTGGGGGGATTGGGTCATGGGGGGGGGGGCACATGGCCAACGACGCGGAGGTCTGGGCTGGCTAGTGGGAATAGGCCCCACCAACTGATTTTTGGACTAATTCATGCTAGAGCACTCTGCCGTCCACAGAGTATGTGAGATTCTTTTTAAAACTTCCGCTGCAAAAGCCAGCGTAATTTACTCCAGTTTTTACACAAATTCGACACTTAAAATTTTTTGGGAGAATCGCCCCCAGACTCTTTTCTATTTCACCAGCATCCCTATGTTTTACAAATGGAGATCTACTGCTCCCTAGCCGCCTATGCGATATATCATACCCATCTGCCAGAACTGCTGCTTCCAGTACCTCAGAAACCTTTCAGTCTGCCAGGTGTGAACTAATAGCTATTGGAATGTTGTTTCAAAATTATTCCAGTGTTATGAGCTCTCTCATATTCTCAAATGTTTAAGTTTATTTATTGGTGCCACAAGTAGGCTTACATTAATGAAGTTACTGTGAAAATCCTCTAGTTGCCACACTCCGGCACCTGTTCAGGTCCACTGAGGGAGAATTTAGCATGGCCAATGCTAACCAGGATGTCTTTTGGACTGTGGGAGGAAACCAGAGCACCCAGAAGGAACTCATGCAGACACTGAGAATGAGCAGACTCTGCACAGACAGTGACCCAAGCTGGGAATCGAACCTGGGTCCCTGGCACCGAAGGGCGGCAGTGCTAACCACTGTGCCACCGAGCCGTCCCGTTTGTTCCAACTTCAGAGATCAAAACCACATATCAGGTGATGTTTCTTTCTCACTAGCAAATTCTACAAACATTTTGTTCAGTCTTTTCTTTTGAAGTCCAAAATTTTAACTGATATGCTTCAGTTTTAATTATCCCATAATCTGAGGTTTGTTCTTCCAAAAGGCTAGAATGCACATTCATTGGGTCCATTCTCAGCTGGAAGAACTAGAAATGCTGGATTACATCTGTGCCTCCTGCTCCTGGCCCTCATCATGTGCGATGTTGACGAGGCTTCTTGAGGCTTAGAGTTCCGGGCCTCTGCTCCACAAGAATGTAAATCTGCATCGCATTACAATTTTTTCTCAGCCTCTGATTGGCCTGCAGCTCTCGGGAGGGAACGTTTCTACCCCAGGATCCCCGATCCCAGCGGAGACATGCCGCTGCCCTGTTAAGTACGTAGTCTGCATTTAATTTGAGATGATTCCCCAAAAGGAAGCAATGCGGGGCTCTTGCCAGCTCTCCAGTTGGCAGGTGAGACACCAGTTGCTTCCATTAATTATGGCCCTATGTTACTGTTTAAAGTAAGTGAAGGGCCAATATCTGAACTAGCGACTATGAATGTCAGACAATGATTCTGACAATTGCTCTTGTGCTCCATTGTGAGGCTGCACTGGCAGCCATGGTGTTGTGAGACTTCTTACAATAAACATTAGTCAGCCAGTGATGCCCATGTCCTATGAATGAATAAAAAAAGGTGACCTAGGACAGGCTGCATGGAGTTAAGGGCCAGAAAGCAGAATAGATAGATGATAGCTTGTAGCATCCAGCTCAGTGTGAAATTTGTTGCTGAGGCTACATGTTTAGCAAGGGGTTCAGCAGTGTGCTTGGATAACACACTGTACAGCTTGCTGCACTTCGTGAAGACAGCCCACCTCTATGAGAGCACATGCAGAAGAGTAAGTTTGGGAAAGATGTGAGGAAGGGTGGAAAGCAAAATATCCATGGTAATGCCTCATGTCAGACAACAAGATGAGGGTGAAGTGGAATTTGAGAATGTGAACAAGGCAGGAACATACCATCATTTTGAATATTCTCAGCGATGCCATGTGGTTTCTTATAGAAGCATGAACTCTATCCTCCTCTCGACATCCATCATAAGGCCTCCAGCACCATCTGAAAACCTGAGAGTCCTCTCTCTCATTGCTCCACTACGTGTTCTCGTGTTCCCACCGAAGTCTTTCAGACACTGTTCCAGCAGCTGCCCTCTCATAGAGGTGGGTTGTCTTCACAAAGTGCAGCAAGCTGTACAGTGTGTTATCCAAGCACACTGCTGAACCTCTCGCTAAACGTGTAGCCCTAGCAACAAATTTCACACTGAGCTGGATGCTACAAGCTATCATCTATCTATTCTGCTTTCTGACCCTTAACTCCATGCAGCCTGTCCTAGGTCACCTTTTTTTATTCATTCATAGGACATGGGCATCACTGGCTGACTAATATTTATTGTAAGAAGTCTCACAACACCAGGTTAAAGTCCAACAGGTTTATTTGGTAGCAAAAGCCACTAGCTTTCAAAGCGCTCCTCCTTCGTCAGGTAAGTGGGAGTTCTGTTCTGTTTTTGTAAATTGAGTTTGTGTCTTTATATGCCCTGTTTGTGAACAGAACTCCCACTTACCTGACGAAGGAGCAGCGCTCCGAAAGCTAGTAGCTTTTGCTACCAAATAAACCTGTTGGACTTTAACCTGGTGTTGTGAGACTTCTTACTGTGTTTACCCCAGTCCAACACCGACATCTCCACATCCTAATATTTATTGCCCATCCCTAGTTGCCCGAGGGCAGTTGACAGTGAACCAAATTGCTCTGGCTCTGGAGTTACCTGTCGGCCAGACCTGGTAAGCACGGCAGATTTTCTTCCTTAAAGGACATTAGTGAACCAGATGGTTTTTCCAACAATCGACAATGGCTGCATGGTCATCAGTAAATTCTTAACCCCACATTTTTTTTATTGAATTCAAATGCCACCATCTGCCATGACAGGATTCGAACCCGGATCCCCAGAACATTAGCTGAGTTTCTTGGATTTATATTCCAGCGTTAGTACCACTAGGCCATCGCCTCACCTTACCTTGTTGACCCACCCAACATATTGCAGACACAGTGCAGCAGTGATGGAGGGGGTGACTATCAAATCTGTGGCACTGTTCAAGTAGTCTCCCATGTCTCACATGTTTTGAGGCATAGAGTCATAGAGGTTTACAGCATGGAAACAGGCCCTTCGCCCAACTTGTTCCATCCCGCCTTTTTTTTAAAACTCCGAAGCTAGTCCCAATTGCCCGCATTTGGTCCACACCCCTCTATACCCATCTTACCCATGTAACTGTCTAAATGCTTTTTAAAAGACAAAATTGTACCCGCCTCTACTACTACCTTTGGCAACTTGTTCCAGACACACCACCTTCTGTGTGGAAAAACTGCCCCTCTGGACACTTTTGTATCTCTCCCCTCTCACTTTAAACCTATGCCCTCTAGTTTTAGACTCCCCTAACTTTGGGAAAATATATTGACCATCTAGCTGAGCTATGTCCCTCATTATTTTATAGACCTTTATAAGATCACCCCTCAACCTTTTACCCTCCAGAGAAAAAAAGTCCCAGTCTATCCAGCTTCTCCTTATAACTCAAACCATCAAGTCCTGGTAGCATCCTGGTAAATCTTTCCTGCATTCTTTCTAGTTTAATAATATCCTTCCTATAATAGGGTGACCAGAACTGTACACAGTATTCCAAGTGTGGCCTTACCAATGTCTTGTACAACTTCAACAAGGTGTCCCAACTCCTGTATTCAATGTTCTGACCAATGAAACCAAGCATGCTGAATGCTTTCTTCACCACTCTGTCCACCTGTGACTCCGCTTTCAAAGAGTTATGAACCTGTGCCCTTAGATCTCTTTGTTCTGTAACTCTCCCCAACGCCCTACCATTAACTGAGTAAGTCCTACCCTGGTTCAAACTACCAAAATGCATCACCTCGCATTTATCTAAATTAAACTCCATCTGCCATTCATCAGCCCACTGGCCCAATTGATCAAGATCCCATTGCAATCCTTCTTCACTGTCCACTATGCCACCAATCTTGGTGTCATCTGCAAACTTACCAACCATGCCTCCTATATTCTCATCCAAATCATTAATATAAATGACAAATAACAGTGGACCCAGCACTGATCCCTGAGGCACACCGCTGATCACAGTCCTCCAGTTTGAAAAACAACCCTCTACAACTACCCTCTGTCTTCTGTCATCAATCCAATTATGTATCCAATGTATCATGCATTGTTTTTTTTTACCTCCCCACACTGGAAATTGGCCTAATCAAACATTCCCCTAAAAATGTGCTAGTTAAGTGCATTGGCTATGCCAAATTCTCTCTGTGTACCCGAACAGGCACCGGAGTGTGGTGACTAGGGTATTTTCACAGTAACTTCATTGCAATGTTAATGTAAGCCTGCTTGTGAAACTAGTAAATATATATTTTTTTAAAACATAAATAAAGAACTGCACCCAAGTGTTGTGAAGTAAGCAATTAAGAACATAAGAACTAGGAGCAGGAATAGGCCATCTGGGACTTCGAGCCTGCTCCGCCATTCAATAAGATCATGGCTGATCTTTTCGTGGACTCAGCTCCACTTACCCGCCCGCTCACCATCACCCTTAATTCCTTTACTGTTCAAAAATCTATCTATCTTTGCCTTAAAAGTATTCAACAAGGTAGCCTCAACTGCTTCACTAGGCAGGAAATGTAACACTACATTCTGCACTCCCCTTTTCTTCTCTATATACAGTATGCTTTGTCTGTATAGCATGCAAGAAACAATACTTTTCACTGTATATCAATACATGTGACAATAATAAATCAAATCAAATCAGAATTCCAGATTCACATCCCATTAGGTGGAGAAGTTCCTCCTCAACTCAGTCCTAAATCTACTTCCCCTTATTTTGAGGCTATGCTCCCCAGTTCTAGTTTCACCTGCCAGTGGAAACAACCTCCTTGCTCTATCTTATCTATTCCCTTCATAATTTTGTATGTTTCTATAAGATCTCCCTTCATTCTTCTAAATTCCAATGAGTATAGTCCCAGTCTACTCAGTCTCTCCTCATAAGCCAAACCTCTCAACTCCGGAATCAACCTAATGAATCTCCTCTGCACCCCCAGTGCCAGTACATCCTTTCTCAAATAAGGAGACCAAAACTGTACACAATACTCCTGGTGTGGCCTCACCAGCACTTTATACAGCTGCAACATTACCTCCCTATTTTTAAACTCCATCCCTCTAGCAATGAAGGACAAAATTCCATTTGTCTTCTTAGTTACCTGCTGCACCTGCAAACAAACTTTTTACGATTCATGCACAAGAACACCCAGGTCCCTCTACACAGCAGCATGCTGCAATTTCTTGCCATTTAAATAATAGTCCATTTTGCTGCTGTTCCTATCAAAATGGATGACCTCACATTTACCAACATTGTACTCCGTCTGCCAGACCTTTTCCCACTCACTTAAACCATCTATATCCCTCTGCAGACTTTCAGTGTTCTCTGCACACTTTTCTCTACCATTCATCTTAGTGTCATCTGCTAACTTTGACACACTAAAATTGGTCCCCTACTCCAAATCATCTATGTAAATTGTAAACAATTGCGGCCCCAACACTGATCCCTGAGGCACACCACTAGTCACTGATCGCCAACCAGAAAAACACCCATTTATTCCCACTCTTGGCTTTTTGTTAGTTAACCAATTATAGTGACCCTCACAACATTTCAGATTAATTAAAGTGGTTTCAACAGTGCAATGGAGATTTATTTGAGTTCTAACTATTCTGGGTATTTTTCTGCTTCTCCTTTTGATTTCAAATGTTCGTCTAAAGATTTCATTTGCAGTTACATATGTTAAGCAGTGCATTTTCCACCTGTTACCAACTGCTGATCAACTTGAATAAATTTGTTCCAATGTATGAATAACCACCATGATTTATAATGATTTAGTCACATTAGACTAAGTGGAGCATTTCACACCTTGCTATTCTATCTAACGATTAATCAGCAGCATTATACCTCAACACTAGATGCCTGGCATGGCTTGTGCACTTCTTTTAAAGGGGCCACACACAGTAAAACTTTTTACACTGTTTTCCTTGAGTCACAAGAAGGCATTTTATTGTCCTCTCTATGAAGTAAATAAAAATTTCTGTCCCTAACTAGCAACTAGGGGAAGCAGTGGCGTAGTGGTATTGTCACTGGATTAGTAATCCAGAGAACCAGGGTAAAACTCTGGGGACCTGGGTTCAAATTCCACCAGGGCAGATGGTGAAATTTGAATTCAATAAAAAAAAAATCTGGGATTAAGAATCTACTAATGACCATGCAGCCATTATCGATTGTCGGACAAACCCATCTGATTCACTAATGTCCTTTAGGGAAGGAAATCTGCTGTCCTTACCCAGTCTGGCCTACATGTGACTCCAGAGCCACAGTGATGGGGCTGACTCACAACTGCCCTCTGAAATAGCCTAATGGGACACTCAGTTCAAGGGGCAATCAGGGATGAGCAATAAATGCTGGCCGAGCCAGCAATGCCCACATCCCCTGAATAAATTTTTTTAAAGTGTCATTTTTGGCACATAAATATGATAGATTTTGAATTCCTTACTTGAGAAATGCTATATTTGTGGAACATAGCAGCACTACACTAACCCGAAGCTGCTTTGCTGAATTTTGTAATATCTACTGCTCTGGCTGTAATATTTCTGTTTGTTGTGGGGCAAAGAGACAACATAAATTAGACATTGTTTCCCACTTACGATGCTTCAAAAACGTGAATCAGTATTGCTCTTCTATACATTTTAAGACCTTTGCACCTCTTCAGGGGAGATTCATGTTGTGTGTAGTCTGTGAATACTAACCAGTTGTCTTATGCTGTCTAGAAGTTGATGCTGCACTACATCAGTGTAGTTTAAAATTGGCCTTGTGGATTGGAAAGATTTTATTGAGAATAACGTCCAAGGTTATGTGGCACTTCACTTTTGTATCAGCAATTTAAAAAAACGTTGTTGCAAATTCTAATTTCAGCTATTTCTCTTTAAAGAATTATTGGCAAAAATACCTGTTTAAGTGTTCCCTCATTGCGTTTAAGCATACCTTTATGTAATTCTAGAGTATTCCACTCTGAGGTTTTTAATGGGTTGCCTAACTCAATTTCCCTGCTCAGCTGAAAATGACAGTAAGAAGTCTCACAACACCAGGTTAAAGTCCAACAGGTTTATTTGGTAGCAAATACCATAAGCTTTCGGAGCAATGCTCCTTCGTCAGATGGAGTGGTCTCTGTTCTCAAACAGGGCACAGACACAGAAATCAAGTTACAGAATACTGATTAGAATGCAAATCTCTACAGCCAGCCAGGTCTTAAATGTACAGACAATGTGGGTGGAGGGAGCATTCAACACAGGTTAAAGAGATGTGTATTGTCTCCAGACTGTACGGGCATTCACGGGCATTCAGCCTTGGATCTTCAGGTAAGCGTTCTCCAAGGCGGCCTTCACGACACACGACAGCGCAGAGTCACTGAGCAGAAACTGATAGCCAAGTTCCGCACACATGAGGACGGTCTAAACCGGGATGTTGGATTTATGTCACATTATCAGTGACCCCCACAGCTTGCCTCCTGGACTTGCACAATTTCACAAGCTGTACTGTCTGGAGACAATACACATCTCTTTAACCTGTGTTGAATGCTCCCTCCACCCACATTGTCTGTAGATTTAAGACCTGGCTAGCTGTAGAGATTTGCATTCTAATCAGTATTCTGTAACTTGATTTCTGTGTCTGTGCCCTGTTTGAGAACAGAGACCACTCCATCTGACGAAGGAGCAGCACGCTCCGAAAGCTTATGGTATTTGCTACCAAATAAACCTGTTGGACTTTAACCTGGTGTTGTGAGACTTCTTACTGTGCTTACCCCAGTCCAACGCCGGCATCTCCACAGCTGAAAATGAGCCATCAGTAGTGGAGTGATTAAAATCAGGGATGTGGTGGTGGCCAGAATTGAAGGAGTATTGAAATCTCAAAAGTTTGTATGACCAGAGAAGGTTACAGCGATGGAGAGGAGGCAAGGCCATAGAGGAATTTCAAAGCAAGGATGAGAATTTTAAGCTGGATGACCTCCGGATCATTCGGGAGAATGAGGAGTTTATAGATAGTAGCTTCAGGGAGGCAGTTACGCCAAAGAGCACAGGTAATTGGGTTACCATCAAGCGAGGGAAAAGGAAAGGGCAGGCAGAGCAGGGTTCCCCTGTGGCCATTCCCCTCCACAACAGGTATACCGATTTGGATACTGTTTTGGGGGATGCCTTACCTGGGGCAAACTGCGGCAGCCAAATCTCTGGCTGGCACTGAATCTGGTTCTGCAGCGCAGAAGGGAGGGTGGAAGAAGAGGAGAGCGGTAGTGATAGGGGACTCGATAGTCAAAGGTACAGACAGGAGGTTCTGTGATTGTGACAGAGACTCCCGGATGGTTTGTTGCCTCCCGGGTGCCAGGGTCAGGGATGCCTCTGATCGCGTGCACAGCATTCTGAAGTGGGAGGGTGATTAGCCAGATGTCATGGTACACATTGGTACCAATGACGTAGGAAGGAAGAGTGAGGAGGTCCGGAAGAGTGAGTATAGAGAGCTTGGTAGGAAGTTAAAAAGCAGGACCCCGAGGGTAGTAATCTCAGGATTGCTACCTGTGACACTTGCCAACGAGAGTAAGAGTAGGATGCTCGGGCGAATGAACACGTGGCTGAGGAACTGGTGTAGGGGGCAGGGTTTCAGATTTCTAGATCATTGGGACCTCTTCTGGGGCAGGTGGGACCTGTACAAGAGAGACGGGTTACACCTGAACTACAAGGGGACCAATATACTTGCAGGGAGGTTTGTGAGTGTTATTGAGGAGGGTTTAAACTAGATTTGCAGGGGGATGGGAACCAGACTGCGAGAGCAGATAGTGGAGCGGGGGTGAAAATAAATGATGTTAATAGTTCATGCAAAATCACAAATAGAAGGGTTGTGTGTGGTGGTAATAATCTTTTGAGGTGTGTCTAATTCAATGCCAGGAGTATTGTAGAGAAGGCAGACGAGCTGAGAGTGTGGATTGACACATGGAATTATGACATTATAGCCATTAGTGAAACTTGGCTACAGGAGGGGCAGGACTGGCAGCTCAATGTTCCAGGGTTCCGATGTTTCAGACGTGATAGAGGCAAAGGGATGAAGGGTGGGGGGGTTGGCATTGCTAGTCAGGGAAAATGTTACAGCAGTGCTCAGGCAGGACAGATTAGAGGGCTTGTCTACCGAGGCCATATGGGTGGAGCTGAGAAACAGGAAAGGTATGACCACATTAATAAGGGTGTATTATAGACCACCCAACAGTCAGCGAGAATTGGAGGAGCAAATCTGCAGAGAGATAGCAGACACCTGCGGGAAACATAAAGTTGTGATAGAAGGGGATTTTAATTTTCCACATATAGATTGGGACTCCCATACTGTTAAAGGTCTAGACGGGTTAGAGTTTGTAAAATGTGTTCAGGAAAGTTTTCTAAATCTATAGAGGTACCAACTAGAGAGGATGCGATATTAGATCTCCTATTAGGAAACGAGTTAGGAGAAGTGACGGAAGTGTGTGTAGGGGAACACTTTGGTTCCAGTGATCATAATGCCATTAGTTTCAACTTGTTCATGGAGAAAGATAGATCTGGTCCTCGGGTTGAGGTTCTAAACTGGAAAAAGGCCAAATTTGAAGAAATGAGAAAGGATCTAAAAAGTGTGGATTGGGACAGGCTGTTCTCTGGCAAGGATGTGATTGGTAAGTGGGAGGCCTTCAAAGGAGAAATTTTGAGAGTGCAGAGTTTGTATGTTCCTGTCAGGATTAAAGGCAAAGTGAATAAGAATAAGGAACTTTGGTTCTTGAGGGATATTGGAACTCTGATAAAGAAGAGAGAGATGTATGACATGGATAGGCAACAGGGAGCAAATAAGATGCTTGAGGAGTATAAAAAGTGCAAGAAACTACTTAAGAAAGAAATCAGGAGGGCTAAAAGAAGACATGAGGTTGCTTTGGCAGACAAGGTGAAGGATAATCCTAAGAGCTTCTACAGGTATATTAAGAGCAAAAGGATAGTAAGGATAAAATTGGTCCTCTTGAAGATCAGGGTGGTCGGCTATGTATGGAACCAAAAGAAATGGGGGAGATATTAAATGGGTTTTTTGCATCTGTATTTACTAAGGAAACTGGCATGGAGTCTATGGAAATAAGGCAAACAAGTAGGGAGGTCATGGAACCTATACACATTAAAGGGGAGGAGGTGCTTGCTGTCTTGAGGCAAATCAGAGTAGGTAAATCCCCAGGACCGGACAGGGTATTCCCTCGGACCTTGAAGGTTGCTGAAGAAGATTCCCTCGCACCTTGAAGGTTGCTGAAGAAGATTGGGTCACACGGAGTTGGGGGTAGGGTGTTAGCGTGGATTGGTGATTGGCTATCCGACAGGAAGCAGAGAGTCGGAATAAATGGGTGCTTTTCTGGTTGGCAGATGGTAACTAGTGGCGTCCCGCAGGGATCGGTACTGGGGCCTCAACTATTTACCATTTATATAGACGATCTGGAGGAGGGGACTGAGTGTAGGGTAACAAAGTTTGCAGACGACACAAAGATAAGTGGAAAAGTGAATCGTGTGGAGGGCGTAGAAGGTCTGCAGAGAGATTTGGACAGGCTGAGTGAGTGGGCGAGGATCTGGCAGATGGAGTATAATGTTAACAAATGCGAGGTTATTCACTTTGGAAGAAATAATAGCAAATTGGATTATTATCTAAATGGAAAGAAATTACAACATGCTGCTGTGCCGAGGGACCTGGGGGTCCTTGTGCATGAGACGCAAAAACCCAGTCTGCAGGTGCAATAGGTGATCAAGAAGGCAAATGGGATGTTGGCCTATATCACAAGGGGGATAGAATATAAAAGCAGAGATGTCTTGCTGCATCTGTACAGGGCATTGGTGAGGCCGCAGCTGGAATACTGTGTGCAGTATTGGTCCCCTTATTTGCGGAAGGATATATTGGCCTTGGAGGGAGTGCAGAGAAGGTTCACCAGGTTGATACCAGAGATGAGGGATGTTGATTATGAGGAGAGACTGAGCAGATTGTGTTTGTATTCGTTGGAATTTAGAAGGCTGAGGGGGGATCTTATAGAGACCTATAAGATAATGAAGGGGCTGGATAGGGTAGAGATGGAGAGATTCTTTCCACTTAGAAAGGAAACTAGAACTAGAGGGCACAGCCTCAAAATAAAGGGGGGTCAGTTTAGGACAGAGTTGAGGAGGAACTTCTTCTCTCAGAGGGTGGTGAATCTCTGGAATTCTCTGCCCACTGAAGTGGTGGAGGCTACCTCGTTGAATATGTGGATAGATGGATCCCTGATCGGTAAGGGAATTAGGGGTTATAGGGATCAGGCGGGTAAGTGGAACTGATCCACTTCAGATCAGCCATGATCTTATTGAATGGCGGGGCAGGCTCGAGGGGCTAGATGGCCTACTCCTGCTCCTATTTCTTATGTTCTTATGTTCTTATGAGACTATTGTTGAAATTGCAGGGGCCCTGGCAGATATATTTAAAATGTCGGTATCCACGGGTGAGGTGCCGGATGATTGGAGGATAGAAATCATAGAAACCCAGTGCAGAAAGAGGCCATTTGGCCCATCGGGTCTGCACCGACCACCATCCCACCCAGGCCCTACCCCCATATCCCTACACATTTACCCACTAATCCCTCTAACCTACACATCTCAGGACACTAAGGGGCAATTTTAGCATGGCCAATCAACCTAACCCGCACATCTTTGGACTGTGGGAAGAAACCAGAGCACCCGGAGGAAACGCACGCAGACACAAGGAGAACGTGCAAACTCCACACAGACAGTGACCCAAGCCGGGAATCCAGGTCCCTGGAGCTGTGAAGCAGCAGTGCTAATCACTGTGCTACCGTGCCGCCCCGCGGATAGCTCATGTTGTTCCGTTGTTTAAAAAAGGCTCAAAAAGTAATGCGGGAAATTATAGGCCGGTAGGTTTGACGTCAGTTGTAGGTAAATTATTGGAAGGAGTACTAAGAGATAGGATCTACAAATATTTGGATAGACAGGGACTTATTAGGGAGAGTCAACATGACTTTGTGCGTGGTAGGTCATGTTTAACCAATCTATTAGAGTTTTTTGAGGAGGTTACCAGGAAAGTGGATGAAGGGAAGGCAGTGGATGTTGTCTACATGGACTTCAGTAAGGCCTTTGACAAGGTCCCTCATGGGAGGTTAGTTAGGAAGGTTCAGTCGCTAGGTATACATGGAGAGGTAGTAAATTGGATTAGACATTGGCTCAATGGAAGAAGCCAGAGAGTAGTAGTGGAGGATTGCTACTCTGAGTGGAGGCCTGTGACTAGTGGTGTGCCACAGGGATCAGTGCTGGGTCCATTGTTGTTTGTCATCTATATCAATGATCTGGATGATAATGTGGTAAATTGGATCAGCAAATTTGCTGATGATACAAAGATTGGAGGTGTAGTGAACAGTGAGGAAGGTTTTCAAAGCTTGCAGAGGGATTTGGACCAGCTAGAAAAATGGGCTGAAAAATGGCAGATGGAGTTTAATGCAGACAAGTGTGAGGTATTGCACTTTGGAAGGACAAACCAAGGTAGAACATACAAGGTAAATGGTAGGACACTGAAGAGTGCAGTAGAACAGGGGGATCTAGGAATACAGATACATAATTCCCTAAAAGTGCCGTCACAGGTCGATAGGGTCGTAAAGAGTGCTTTTGGTACATTGGCTTTTATAAATCAAGGTATTGAGTATAAGAGTTGGAATGTTATGGTGAGGTTGTATAAGACATTGGTGAGGCTGAATTTAGAGTATTGTGTGCAGTTTTGGTCACCTAATTACAGGAAGGATATTAGTAAGGTTGAAAGAATGCAGAGAAGGTTTACAAGGATGTTGCCGGGACTTGAGAAACTGAGTTACAGAGAAAGGTTGAATAGGTTAGGACTTTATTCCCTGGGGGTGTAGAAGAATGAGGGGAGATTTGATAGAGGTGTATAAAATTATGATGGGTATAGATATTGTGAATGCAAGCAGGCTTTTTCCACTGAGGCTAGGGGAGAATAAAACTAGAGGACATGGGTTAAGGGTGAAGGGGGAAAAGTTTAAAGGGAATATTAGGGGGGGTTTCTTCACACAGAGAGTGGTGGGAGTGTGGAATAAGCTGCCAGATGAAGTGGTGAATGCGGGCTCACTTTTAACATTAAAGAAAAACTTGGACAGGTACATGGATGAGAGGGGTGTGGAGGGATATGGTCCAGGTGCAGGTCAGTGGGACTAGGCAGAAAAATGGTTCGGCTCAGCCAAGAAGGGCCAAAAGGCCTGTTTCTGGGCTGTAATGTTCTATGGTTCTATGGTAAGATCAAGACATTGCTCAACTAAGAGCTAATGTAGGTCAGCGAGCACATGGCTCTTTTTGAACTGGTCCTGATGTGATTGAGGATGTGAGTACGGGTTATGGATGAGCTCGAGTCTATGTTGGGTGGAGGACGGGTGGCAGAAACTAAAGACAATGGCTTCAGTTTTGCCAACTAAGTTAGAAAATATTTTGGCTCCTACAATTCTAGGTGTCAGACTAGTGTGACAAATCTAAAGATAATGAGAGAGGTAGTGGTGAGGTACATTGTGCATGTGAATTGGCATTGTGTTTTCAAATTATGCCATTCAGGGGGCATATGTAGATGAGATATAGAACTCAAAAATCTATTAAACTATATCAGTAATTATCTTACACAACTCTGGAAGATCAAGGATAACCTAACAATGTTGAAAGATTCAAGTTTCTCCAGTTTATCTTCCTACTTCAGTCCTACAAATTGGCCATGATCTAAATGTATAGTGGAACAGACTCAGTGGGGCCAGAATCAATGTTCATCTGATGCTAGAGACCCTCTGGCTTTTTCTTTCCTGTCTTTAGCATTCTATTCACTTCCTTTGTTGTTAAGATACAAGCATACAGGTTAGGAGCAAGAGTAGGCCATTTGGTCCCTCAAGTTTGCTCCATTTTGATAAGATCATGTCGATCTATAACCTCAACTCTACTTTCCTGTCTACCCACTTGTCCCCTTTGACTCCCTTGTCCATCAAGAATCCAACTCAGCCTTAAAAATATTCAGCAAGTCAGCTTCCACTGCTCTTTGGAGAAGAGAACTCCTCAGACTAATCATCCTCTGAGAGAAGAAAATTCGTCTATCTCCGTCTTATTTTTAACCTGTGTCTTCTAGTTCTAGTCTCTCCCACCAGAGGAAACATCCTCTCAGCACTTACCTCAGCACCTGACAAGTCCCCTCAGGATCTTGTATGTCCTGGACTCCAATGGATACAGGCCCAACCTATCCAACCTTTTCTTGTAGGGTAACCCCTTCACCCCAGGAATGAGTGAAGTGAACCTTTTCTGAATTGCATCTAATGCCACTCTATATCATTTCTGAGGTAAGGAGACCAAAACCATACACATTACTCCAGGCGAGGTGTCACCAGTGCCCTGTACGACTGCAGGAAAGTTTCCTTACATTTATATTCCATTCCCCTTGCAATAAATGACAACATTCCATTTCCTAATCATTTGTTACACCTGCATGCAAACGTTTAGTTTTTCATGAACCAGGACATCTAGATCCCTCTGTACCACAGAATCCTCCAATTTCCTTCCATTCAAACAATACACGATTGTTCTTTCTTCCTGCCAAAGTGGACAACTTCACATTTCCCTACATTACACGCCATCTGACAACTTTTACCACTCACTTAACCAATCTATGTCTTTTTGCAGACTTCTGACCAGGATTTTCACAGAGAGGGGAAAATGTACGACTCGGGAGAGTATGGCCCGAACAGTTGGATTTTCGATCTGGAAAGTAGGGTGCAGGACCCTCCACCCTCGGAAAGCATTTGGAGGCAGCCACTGGGGTTGCCAGGTGCCGAGGAGGGCTGGTTAAGACTTCATCCCACTTTTGAAAAATGCAGTAAAACCAAAAACAGCCCCTCACATCCCCTAAATACCCCACACCCTCCCCATGCCCATCTATGCCAACTCATTCCACTTCATGCCTTCTACCCGACCCTCAAAGCCCCCCATGACCTCCATGCATGTATGCATCTCTCCCCACACTCAGCCCCTTATTTGCTCTATGCCAACTTAGTGCCAACTCATGCCAATCCACACGCTCTTACACCCACAATGACATCTCACCCAGTGCCTACCATGGGCAGACCTCAGGAATCATGGTGAGATGAATTATGATAAAGTTGTAACTATTTATTATAGATTTCATTATATTTTGGAAAAAAAACACTCAAAGATAATAAATACTGATATATATTTAAACCCATTCAATTACTTAATCCTTTATTTAATAAACACATGTTCTTCAAGGACCAAATTCCTTATAAAAGCAACCATTTTTAAAATTCATAACCCCACAAGAATGATGATGAACTTCTTTATAACCACTTGTAGCTGTTAATCAAACTATGAATTTATAGCCTCCCCACCCTCCCCCTTCCTGAGATAATTAACAGTTGTGGAAACAGTCAAGAGGAAATAATACCATAGAGATAGCAAACTGACTTATAGAACATAGAACAGTACAGCACAGAACAGGCCCTTCGGCCCACGATGTTGTGCCGAGCTTTATCTGAAACCAAGATCAAGCTATCCCACTCCCTATCATCCTGGTGTGCTCCATGTGCCTATCCAATAACCGCTTAAATGTTCCTAAAGTGTCTGACTCCACTATCACTGCAGGCAGTCCATTCCACACCCCAACCACTCTCTGCGTAAAGAACCTACCTCTGATATCCTTCCTATATCTCCCACCATGAACCCTATAGTTATGCCCCCTTGTAATAGCTCCATCCACCCGAGGAAATAGTCTTTGAATGTTCACTCTATTTATCCCCTTCATCATTTTATAAACCTCTATTAAGTCTCCCCTCAGCCTCCTCTGCTCCAGAGAGAACAGCCCTAGCTCCCTCAACCTTTCCTCATAAGACCTACCCTCCAAACCAGGCAGCATCCTGGTAAATCTCCTCTGCACTCTTTCCAGCGCTTCCACATCCTTCTTATAGTGAGGTGACCAGAACTGCACACAATATTCCAAATGTGGTCTCACCAAGGTCCTGTACAGTTGCAGCATAACCCCACGGCTCTTAAACTCCAACCCCCTGTTAATAAAAGCTAACACACTATAGGCCTTCTTCACAGCTCTATCCACTTGAGTGGCAACCTTTAGAGATCTGTGGATATGAACCCCAAGATCTCTCTGTTCCTCCACAGTCTTCAGAACCCTACCTTTGACCCTGTAATCCACATTATGTCAAAAAACACAAGCCTAGTGAAGTTGCAAGTACTGATTTTCTTCAATTGCAGGTTGGCTGTGTTTTATTTCTCTAAAATTTAAAGGGCACGAGATTTAAATGACTTTTCAACTTTTCAAGCATATTCACTCTTAACAATCCCAAAGGCAACCTGGCCTATCTCAAAGTAGTATCCCATCTCTCCAAAAGATGATCACTTCAAAAAGCTCCGGTAATTCAGACCTTTTCCTGAAATGTCTAAAGCCCATGACTTGTCGTTTGATTACCAAAATTACTTCTGTTTGAAGACCGTTGCCTTACTGAAGTGTGGATGGGCCAAAGATGTCCCACCCCCATTTCACCCGAACCCCCTCCCTATTCCCCCAGTGCAGTTAAAAATTTGGCACCGTTTTGCTTTTATGAAAATGCAGGCCCTTATATTCTCTGCACAACCTACTCTCCAACCTATCTTTGTGTCATCAGAAAATTTAGCAACATTCATTTTGTCCCTTCATCCAAGTCATTGATGTAGATTGCAATTAAAGGCCTAGCACTGATCCCTGTTACACTCAACTAATTACAGTTTGCCAACCCAAAAATTGCCCGTTTATCCCTACTCTCTGCTTCTTGTTAGTTACCCAATCCTCTATGCTATATGGGCAGCACGGTGGCACAGTGGTTAGCACTGCTGTCTCACACACCAGAGACCCAGGTTCAATTCCTGGCTTAGGTCACTGTCTGTGTGGAGTCTGCATATTCTCCCCGTGTCTGCATGGATTTTCTCCGGGTGCTCCGGTTTCCTCCCAAAGTCTGAAAGACATGCTGATTAGGTGCACTTGCTAAATTCTCCCTCAGTGTATCTGAACAGTTGCTGGAGTGTGGCGACTCTGGGATTTTCACAGTAACTTCATTGCAGTGTTAATGTAAGCCTACTTGTGACACTAATAAATAAACTTTAATATGACACCCCCTACATCATGAGCTCTTATTTTGTGTTTAATGTTTAACCTTTAATGTTTAACCTTATTAATTGCCTTTTGGAAATCCGAATACAGCACATTTACAGATTTGCTTTTATCCATTTGTTATTTCCTCAAAGAAATGTAATAAATTTGTCAAACATGATTTCTCCTTCACAAAACAATGTTGACTCTGCCTGATTGCATTGAGATTTTTTAGGTGTCCTCCAATAACCTCCCTAATAATAGATTCTAGCATATTCCCTACAATCAATATTACGTGAACTGACCTGTAATTTCTTGCTATTTGTCTCCTTCCTTCCTTGGCATGTTATATTCACTATTTTCCAATCTGGTGGGACCTTTCCAGAATGCAGAGAATTTTGGAAACCAATGTATCTACTATGCTCATAGCCACCTCTATTAAGGCCTGAGAATGGAGTTCATCAGGTCCGGGGGCTTGTCAGCCTTTAGTTCTAATAGTTTTCTCAATACCCTTTTCACGGAGATTGTAATTCTTCAGTTCCTCTCTCCATTTTCCCCCTTGATTTGTAAATATTTCTGCAATGTCATTTGCATCTTCCACTATGGAGTCAGACACACAACATCTGTTCAATGCTTCGGCCATTTCCTTATTTGCCAATATTAATTCCCCAGGTTCTCCCTCTAAATGAGCAATCATCACTTCAGGACTTTTTTTTCCTTTTTGAAATACCTACAGAAACTCTCACTATCTGTTAATATATTTCTGTTTTTCTAGTTTTTTATCACACTCTGATTTCTCCCTTCTCACTCTTTCTTTAATCGTTCTTTGCTGGGTTTTTTTTGCTGTTCAATCTTCTGACCTGCCATCTATCTTCACAGAATTGTGTGCTCTTTCCTTCAATTTGATACTATCTCCAACATCCATAGTTAATCCCCACAGTGATCAGACAAATTGAGTACTGAATCAACAAGACTCCCAGATCTCTTTCAAATTCATCCTGTCGATTTTGTTGCCGCGTGTTGATAATACAAATGTGACACATTGCACCAGGTGGCTGCCTTTTCCATCAGGCAAGAGGATTACTGGAAAACAAGGTGTGTTCAGCGAGTCACAGAGTTGCTTATTGAAACAGTGGTGTAATTTTCTCACTCAAATCTCATTGCTGAATGTGATTTTCATCTTGCAAGTGTCCCCCTGGGTGATTCTCAACTCGCAACATGACAGCCTCATTGGTGAGACCTCTTTGAAAGTAGCTATGTCGGGATGGGATCCTTTAGGGTGCCGTTCATGTTGCCAAAAAATTTAAAGTTTATTTATTAGTGTCACAAGTACACTTACGTTTACACTGCAGTGAAGTTACTGTGAAAATCCCCTAGTCACCACACTCTGGCGCCTGTTCGGGGAAACTGAGGAAGAATTTAGCGTAGCCAATGCACCTAACCAGCACGTCTTTTAGACTGTGGGAGGAAAGTCCAAAAATGTGTGCGTTAGGTGTATTGGCCATGCTACATTAACCCTTAGTGTCAAGGGGACTAGCTAGGGTAAATGCATGGGGTTATGGGGATGCGGCCTGGGTGGGATTGTGGTCGACGGGCAGAAAGGCTTCCTTCTGCATTTAAGGGATTCTACGATTCTATGATGAAACTGGAGCACCCAGAGGAAACCCACGCAGACATGGGGAGAACATGCAGACTCCACACTGACAATGACCCAAGCCAGGAATCGAACCTGGGTCCTTGAGGCAGCAGTGCTAATACAGTGTCACCGTGTGCCTTGAACAACTATATAACGCACTGTGCAGTTTAAAGTGACTACGGTAAAAAAAACAAATAAAAGGGACAAACTTTTCTGCTTGCTGAATATTCTAGAAACGTAATACATAAAGACACACATTGTAATTATTTTGAGGTCCTGCCTCTCTTTCACCCCATGATTTACAAGTATTTCTGGGAGGTTATTTGCATCTTCTACTGTGAAGACAGACGAAAAAATATCTGTCCAAGCTCTTGTCATTTTGTTCATTCCCATTATAATCCCCCAGGCTCTCTTGAGACGGCCATCGCTCACTTGTTGTTATTTCTTTTCCTTTTGACACTTTTATCACATCTGGAAAATCTAAAAATGTTGGGGGAGGGGGATTCACCGATCAGATCAGACGGCTGTGGGGAATCCTGATGCCCAGCTGAATGGGACATCGGCCAAATGCCATGATTCTCAACCTGCATGTTGGCTGTTGGGATTCGCCCGAGCTGCCACCTCCCCCACCGGTCCTTTGGGTTCCTGCCCAGAGCAGTGGCAACCCAATAACTGTGCAAAACCCCTCATTTCAATCTCATTAGTGGGAGTGAACCCAGGTGCAGTGGCCAGGTGATTTTCATCCATCCCCTGCGGGAAGTCATGCGGGCGTAGTTTGGTGTTACTCTTGAAAAGCGGGGATCTGGAAGCAAGGCATCCAAGGGAGAGCTGGGAGGGAAGAGGTCATTATTAAACTTTTCTGCCTTGCTTAGGGAGCATGTCTGTCTCAACGAGAGTTCGAGTCGGAGGGAAGGGGTGAGTCAGAGGGAAGGGGGTGAGCTGGGTTTGGGGGGGGTCCCGTAGAATGGGGAAGTCTTGCCTGACCGCTTCCATTGACTCTTTGAAGCTAACTCCCATTACAGCAGCTGCTGTCCACACCATCCAGCTTGCACGGTGAGGCCTTTGCCCCTTGTTGCTTCTTTTTGCCTCGAGGCCTCCCCATCATCCCTCCCTACACATCACTTATGGAATGCGTGGGCCAGGTGATTCTCATCCACTCTCTCCGCCGGAAGTCATGTGGGCGTAGTTTGGTGTTACTCTTGAAAAGCAGAGCCCATGTCAGTTTCAGGTATCTGAATGTTAAACAGTGTTGTTTCCTCTCCGTGTCCAATCTCAGCTCTGATCTTCTGACTCCATGGAAACCATGTACCAAGGACATGTGGAACCCTGCATACCTGCACCTTTTAACCTCTCCAACAGTCTGGCATCGTCTTGTCCTCGTGCAGACCAGCCCTGTCCTAACTCCCTTCATACACAGCAAGTATCACTGACCCAGGACCTCGCTCCCTTCAAACCCTACATGAGTGCTTGATGTTGGCACACCTCAGAACTCCCTTCGCTCACAGTCCCACACCAGATGTGGGAGGGGAATCAGAAAGGTGAATGCACACAAGGATCAGGTGCTCAGTAGCAGCTGAAAGAAGTGCTGCCTGGTAGCTGATATCACAGAAACAGCTGCAGTGCTGACACATACAAGGGAAACTTCATAAAGGATGCTGGCCACTGCCCCTGCATGCCAGCCGCTCCCTCATGTCTCATATTTATCCCACTGGATGAAATCAACACTCCTAGAAATTTGGATAAATGTAAAATACTGCAGATGCTGGAATCTGAAACAAATATAGAAAAATGCTGGAAAATCTCAGCAAGTCTGACAGCATCTGTGGAGAGAGAATAGAGTAAGCACCGTAAGAAGTCTCACAACGCCAGGTTAAACTTTAACCTGGTGTTGTGAGACTTCTTACTGCGTTTACTCCAGTCCAACGCCGGCATCTCCACATCATGACTACCATCGACAGAATAGAGCCAGCATTGGAATGTCCAGCTCTGATGAAAGATCATCTAGACTCGAAACGTTGGCTCTACTCTCTCTCCAGAGGTGCTGTCAGATCTACTCCCGGAAACTTGCTGGGACGCACAAAAGATCTCAATGGAAACTTGCATTTGAACCAGTGACTGTACCAAGCAGTGCAGCACAGCTTCCAGCAGGGTTCACATCACCTACTGAAGGAAACTTTCCATCTTCACCACTTGCATCACATCAAATTGCATTCCATAAGTGATGTGTCGGAAGGGATGAGAGGCAAAAAGAAGCAACAAGGGGCAAAGGCCTCACCGTGCAAGCTGGATGGTGTGGACAGCAGCTGCTGTAATGTGTCACCGCGTGGGGGTTAGGGGGTGGTGGAGGTGGAGGGGGATGTTGAGGTTCGGTGACCTTCCAGCCTCTGCAGCACATAAGAATGAGGGAGGATGTTGGAGTGCAAAGACAGATAACAGTGTTAACTGTCTCTCTGCCTTTTCCATGTCCTCACAGACTGAAGATAGATTTTGGATTGGAGCCATTCCATATTGCAATGGTTCTGATGGTTGATGCCGAGGCAAACAGAAGGTTGCGAGAGAACCCAGGGCCAGCCCAGGCATGACTCTGCACCACTGCAGCCGGAGCCCGAAGATCAGGAGGCTGCTGCAAGGGGTCAGGTGTCTGTCACTCATCAGGCCGAGGAAGGGACAAGAAGACAGCGAGGCCGTAGACCCCGGTCCACAGGAGGCACTGGCATTTTGAGGAGTTGTCGGACCACACGTGCTGCAGAAGACCGCCTGCAAAGGGAGACAGTGTGGCACCTGTGCCAGGTGCCCGATCACCTGGCAATGAGAGGAGGAGAAGACACCCACTCCCGGTGGCTGTGAAGGTCACTGTCGCCCTCAACCTGTTTGTCATTGGATTTTCCCAGGGCTCAAGCGGGGACTCTGCAGGATTTCACAGTCCATGCACAGGTACATCCACCAGGTCATGTGAATGTCCGGGCATCGTATTGCAGCAGCTTCAACCTGGACCAGGCCCATCAGGATGCCGGGGCTACAGGATTCATTACCATCACCGGGATGCCCCAGGTCCAGGGGGAGATCGACGGCACATGGTGCACGATGAGCACCGTTTCATCAGGGAGTACCCTACATCAACAGGAAGGGATTCCATTCCCTAAACATCTCACTGGTTTGCGACAACCAGCTGAATATCATGCATGTCTGTGCACGTTATCCTGAGAGTGTGCACAATACCTCCATCCTGGCAAACTTGGAGGTACGCAGTGCCTTCGTGGGTCACTCTGGCTGAGGGGTTGGCTAGTGGAGGACAAGGGTTACCCACTGAGGTTATGGCTAATGATACCTGTGCAGAGGCTCCAGACTGGGGCGGAGGACCGTTACAATGAGGCCCAATCTGCCACAAGGAATGATATCGAACGATGCATAGGCCTTCTAGAGATGCGGTTCAGGTATCTGGGCCAGTCTGCTAGGGCTCTGCAATACAGCCCAGAGGTGGTCCCGAAAACCATGGTTGCGTGCTGTGTGCTCTACAATCTTGCACAGCAGCAGGCAACATGATGGAGGTGGAGGAGGAACAGGAGGATGCCGAGGAGAAGCCAAAGGTGGACCCAGAGGATGTAGGACAGGCAGTGGCTGATGTGACTGGGCCAAGCTCTGAAGCACTGCTGCAATGTTCACCTGGGCCTTTCACATATCCGTGAAAAATCCAGGCTGCTGGAATCTTGATCCTCAGCAATGGACAACACAAAGTGAGGCAGCCCTTGGGCATCGTCGGGCTTACTCGGGCCTCTTGCCCCAGGCTCTCTACTGCGACCGCCACTATTGCAGTGTTGGCCTGGATCGCACACATTGCCGGCACAATCTCTTGCTACAGATGCAGAGGCAGTGCCTATCACTGGAGCCCATGCCTTTGGGGGTCCCAGGCCAGAACAGCACTGCCCCTCGCTCCCAAATGGTTGCCTGATGCCCTTGGGGGTAGTGAGTGTTGTGTGCCTTCAGGGGCCTGAGGTCCCCTGGGTTCAACATGCAGCTTTACTGGCAGTGCTGCCCTCCGCTCATGTGGCTGATGCCCATATCCACATCAGACTCTGAAACCTGGCCAGGGTTCCTGATTTAACACATCCTCTGGGCACAGCATCTCAGTTCACTGACAGCAGAAGATCTACCCAACAGGTGCACCAGTGGCAGTGCACCCCCATCCCTGGGCCTTTGTTTCCACAGATTCCTGGTTTGCCTACCTCTCCTGATTGTATTCCAAATGGTTCCAAAATCCCTCCAGTGATGGTCGGTGGTGGAGGCATGGATTTGGGATGGGTTTTGGAAACTTATATCACTGACTTTGAAGCAAATGCAGTCCATTTGCCTTTTTGTAGTATGCATGTTTCCAGACCTTTCTGTGAAACATCTATCTCCACGGTAATTATCACCCTAGAGTGGTAAAATTGCAATGTCAATGCTTCTGATAACAACTGTTTCAGTGCTTTGAAGAGATATTAGTGGTCTTCATACCACAAAATAGACACATCCTTTCTCAACAATTCCCTTAGTGATGAAGAATTTTGATCAAAATTGGGGGAAATAAGAAATCAAAGAGGCCCAGACATCTTCAAAGATTGTCCATGAGCTTGAGGAGTTGGCATGGCTTCAATATCCAACTTGAATCAGGTCATATGCCAGCACTGGAATAAATAGAACCAAAGAAATTGATCTGCTGCACATTGATGGCACATTTCAAGCTCTCTAACATCAATCCTTCATCACGTGTCACTTGCATCAATAAGTGCAGATTATATTCACATTCTTGCTTTGTTCATCCCCACACAGCTATTTGTGATACAGATGCATCTTGGAACAATGCACATAATGCAGTGTGAGCTTGAAAGAGATCTTGCCGAACAGATAGCCCAAAAGGATGTTGTTGAAAACGGTATGGATGAAATGGATCTGTAGGCTCTTGAGACTTCTCCACGGGATGTACTGACTCATACCCATTCTTGGAATCAAGCTTTGGGAAGAAGTGTGGGTATTTTGTAAGAACAATGTTGCAAGATGTGTTTAAATGTCATGGATCAAGGGATATTCTCAACGATCTGTCCTTCTTTATGCCACGTGATTGACCTACACCAGTCTGTGTTCTTGTGCTCTTCTAATGATTCAGACTTTCTTCATTTTGTCTAGTTCAACCTTCAATTTGTCTTGCATGTGGATTCTGTACTTACACAGCAGACTTGCATTCTGTAATGTGTAGTGTAGTGTTGCAACCCCCAATGAATTTATTAAAATTCTGATATTTCAATGTTAGGTCATGAACTGAGCTGATATAAGTAATGTCTGAGGTTGTTCTGCCTTGTGATGTCTGATTCCAGGATTGTGGCAAGTGTAAGGTCACAAAATGCTCGTAGACCTACAATTACTGCGCTTTTAGTTCCATGATGTAGAACATTGCTGACACCCAGGAGGATTTATTGTACTAGCACTCCAGGACTATGGATCCTGCACATGGAATGAGTGAACCATTGTATGTTGAAAGTTTTACAGTAGTAGGTTTTGCCATGGCCTTCCATGTCAGTAAATACGTGTCTTTTAGAATTTGTGGTGTAGTATGTTGGCACTTTGCCCTGTGTCAGTCTTGGTGAATAGCAAATAGTTACCAACTTTCTTAAGACAGAGAATTCAAATTTTGGCAAACACTTCAGAAGATGTGATGGTATCTACGTTTTTCATGGGACTGATAGCATGAAACATGTGTTCACTGCTCTTTAATCGTCATGCATATCAGTGTCATTTTCTGGTTCGTCAGTCATCTCCTATATGTTTCTAATGGGATACCAGATGATCATTCTTATTGTTTGAAGGAACCCATTGTATATGATCTGTTTGGATCAGTGCATGGTTCTTTGTAGCTGCATCAGCCTTTGCTCTAATACACTGCCGCTGCCAATGGCTCTCTCTGCCACATACCTTGTAAAATTAGTGAAAAGTTGATCATTTCCTTGTTTCATGCTGAAAGCCACATCTTGCTCAATTTGGGTATTCCAGTGAGTGTGTCAACAACTAGGGTTGTGCTTTGGACTTGTAAGCTTTGTCAACCTGTGAGGATAGCTTCATAGTACGTCTATCCTTGAGTAACTCCTTGATGCTATATGTTTTGGGTTTGTCTAGCAGACCTTTCTGCAATTCTTCCATGGGAGAAGATATGATTATCAACTCAACATTTTCTCTGCATCTGCTGACAAAGTAGTCTATGGATTCTATAGATTGTGTCAAAATGACATGAATTCTTGTTGATGAATAAAATGGATGTTTAACCTAATTCTGAACTGGCTTGACAATGTATTCCATATCGTTTGAGGATCCTTTAGCTCTTCTTCTGTTAATTCGGACATGTTCAGCCTGTGAAAAACTTCATTTTCAATTGCTTGGTGAATTCTTATGGCTTGCTTGCCTGGTTCCGACACACCTGAATCAAGAAACTATTGCTCTGTATGCTTCTTAAACATTTTGAATTCCAATAGTGGGTCAGCTGGATCCCAATTCAAGCTAGGGAATTTTATGGACATTCTGACTTTTCTTCTGTTGCTTCTGGGATGAATGTTGCTGTAGCTGCTTTCATGTGTCTTTCCAAAGCTCGACTCACAAAGATAAGCTGTGGTGGGAACACACCAGAGTAACGATGTTCTTGCTATTTATTCCATTTTTTGGTCAGCAACCACAAAGCCACCTGTTATAATTACAACTTTCTCTGGCCCAATTTTTATGATGTTTTGTGTTTTTCTTTACTCTACCCGGCTCGCTATCGATCTGGCCCACACCCTTGTCACTCACCTTTTCTGACTGAGCGCCTATGCTGGTCCTCTCAGTGCGCTGCCCCAATCATGAAACTGGCAGGCTATGCATTGCAATCTCACTTCTAGGGATCTATCTGTTTACCAGACTTTTATTTAAGCACATCCTTGGCACAGTGTCTCCAAACCTTTTTCTTTCAGTGACCCCATTGTGTTTTCAACACTCTCTGATGCTTTGACTTTGATGCAGTCTGACCAAAATGTGCTATGTAGCATGGTTTAAGGCTGCCCACGATGTTGCACCTGTACTTAATCTTGCTACAACCTGTCTTACCACCTCTGATCACCACATTGTCTTATTATAATGGCACAATACATTGGGCTTATTCACTGTCACCAATCATTCATAAGACTTTGGGCAAACACATCGTGGGTTCATTTATTAAGATTACGCACATACAAACACGGGTATAAAGATTGAAGACACCAGAGTTTTGGGTGTGTGTGCTCTATCCAAGCAAAAGTGAAACTAAGGGCCTGATTTTACCATTTTGATTCTAAGTGCTGAATCTGGGCGGAGTTCAGATCCGACTTGGAAACCTGCATTCAGGCGCCCCCATACGCACTTCGCCTGAAAAAAAAGTCATGAGACTGAATCACGCTGTGGGCGGGGCTTAGTGTGCCCGAAACGATTGGAGCTCTGAACTGCGCATGCGCAGTCAGAAAAAAATTTGAAAAAGCGCACCCGTGTCAGTTCGCTCCCGGGCCGCAGAAAGCAGACAAAGCGGCTTGGGAGCAAAAAGCGTGAGCGATGGCCACCACAGACATCACTGTTCCCCTTATCCACCCATCCCTCCCGCTACCCAGACCGATCGTGACCCCCTGCCCCCTTCCCCCCCATCAATTGCCCGCAGAGTGGCAGCGGACCCCGCCGCCCTCCCCTGTTCCCCCCCCAACCAGAGATACATCTTACCTGCCTCCCTCCCCTCCCCGGGAATGATCTGGCCTCACTCCCTCCCCCACCTCCCCCCCCCGCCCCCGAGAATGATCTGGCCTCACTCTCCCCCCCCCCCCCTTCCCCCAGAGAATGATCTGGCCTCACTCCCTGCCCAGAGAATGATCTGGTCTCACTGCCCCCTCCCCTAAGAGAATGATCTGGCCTCACTCCCCCCCCCCCACCCCAGAGAATGATCTGGCCTCACCCACCCCCCCCCCACCCCCCCCCCCCTCCCCCACCCTGAGAATGATATGGTTTCACTTCCCCACCCCCTGTCCACCCAGAGAATGATCTGGCCCACCTCCCTCACCCCGACCCCCCAAAACAAACCTGAGTCAGAGAGCTGTTGGAAGTGCTGAACACGCCTCTTCAGCAGCTGGAGCGCCCGATTCAGACTTTTATTCAGCATATCCATTTCGACACGATTCCTGATCGGCGAACGCATTGGTAAAGGGGGAAATGCTGATAAAGTTGGGCGGGCAGTTCATTAATTCAATTGAAATGCATGCAAATGTATTTAAATCGCCGTTGCGCCCGGTTCGGGCACGAATCGGATAGCGGCCATTCTCGGGTCTCGGTAAAGTGGCCATCTACGTGGACGCAGGCGCGGATCGTGTTAGTGGCCTCACACCCGACTTTACCACGTTTTTGCGTCCGAAAACGGGCCCTAAGACTGGATCAAATGACACATTTCCCTTCTAGTGATGTCATACTGATATCCCTTAAAGGCATATCACATTGTTTGTTCATGTCAGTGACTACTCTGCTGTCTGCTGATTATGGAGTTCAGAGGGTAGGCTAGTGGACAACTTTGGTGGTGGTAGGATCAAGTGCCCTCTTCATTCCGTTGTACATAGCAGATGGATTCCTGTTATCACCGGCAGTTTGAATTTCTTGACTTGGGTCGATCCGATGTTTATATTCATAGTATCTCCCTGTCTTTTGCACAACTCTCTTGGCTACTTTCAAGTCATGCTGTGCTCTAGCTGTTGAGTTTTTGTTGTGTATCCGGCAGGCTTTGCGTTTTGCCCCACTGACAAATATCATCTCAGCTGACTAGGTCTCAAACCTGTCTTCCTTACATGTTCCACTTTTACCAAATGTTGCTACTGTTGTTCCATGAATGATTGAACTTAGTCACTTCCGAGCTTCACCAATAATAGAATTGGCATTTTCTGGTTAGCCTTTAGTGGGCAACAAACATTTGAGCAGCCAATGCGAGGAGCTGGTATTTGGCATCATCACTTGTGAAAGGATGTTGATGCATTGCAAGTTGTAGTGTTTGGAGCTATGAAAGCTGCAGCAAAAACAGAAAATGCTGGAAAATCTCAGCAGGTCTGACTGCATCTGTTTTGAGTCAAGATGACCCGTCGCCAGGGCTGCAGGGTTACTGAAAAGAGGGTGGTCAATATGGAAATTTGCACTGTGGTAAATGCAAGTATGGAGAACACTGGGCAGATCACATCTCCTCATGATAATCAGGCCTAATGTTGGATGGTGCCATGATACCTTGTGATGATGTTTGCCTTGAAAGAAATTGTTGGTGATGCAAACTTCATTCAGGCTCAAGGAGCCATTGTCATTGATCTTTTTTTAAGTTTAGTTTATTTTTTGTGTCACAGGTAGGTTTACATTAACACTGCAATTAAGTTACTGTGAAAATCCCTGAGTCGCCACACTCCGGCGCCTGTTCGGGTACACTGAGGGAGAATTTAGCATGGTCAATGCACATAACCAGCATATCTTTCAGGCTGTGGGAGGGAACTGGAGCACGGGGAGAATCTGCAGGCTCCGCATAGAGGGAATTGAACCCGGGTCCCTGGTACTGTGAGGCAGCAATGCTAACCACTGTGCCACTGTGTGATTTTGTCCCACTCCATGATGACTGAAGTACATCGGTCATGAATTGCTGTCTGACACAACGCATGCATTGAAATCACCTAATTTCTTTCCATTTGGAATGTGCCTCGATTGTTCCTTCAGAAGGAACCTCACTTTAGTATCATTCTGGGCACTACGTGAGAGGACTCAGATTAAGGAGCAGAGCTGCCAGGGCAGTCGGAATTCCAATCTATAGATGCAAAACCTGATCACCTTGCGTCTGCAGGAAACCAGGTTGCATAAGTTTATTGTGTAACTATTATAATTACTGTATTTTGTGTTTGAGTAATAGTCTTGAATTTGAACAACCCATCCGAGCCTTAACCACTGAATAATCATTTAACTAATTAAAGGAGAATTCTTTATGTGGTTCACAGGGGAAATTAAGTACAGGCGATAAATGCTGGCCTAACTAGTGATGCCTACATCCCTTGAACAAATGAAAATAAATTGAGCTTGCTGTGCTATAAAGAAGGGAATAAGTAGAATGGTCCTACACTGATGTGATGAAGGGTGAGAGGTGATCTCATTAAAACCCAAGGTTCTGAGAGGGTTTGACTGGGGTAGATGCTGAGGCACAGCTTCCCCTGGCTGGAGAGTCGAGAACTAAGGAGCATAGCCTCAGGATAAGGAGTTGGCCATTTAGGACTGAGATTAGGTGGAATTTCTTCACCCAGAGGGCTATGAATCTTTGAATTCTCCATCCCATGGGTTGTTGAGATGTTCAGTCATCGAATACATTCAAGATAAATATTGAAAGGTTTTTGGATACTAAGGGGTTTTGGGGGATAATGTGGGAAAAAGAAGTTGTAGTAGAAGATTATCCATAATTTTATTGCATGGTGGACCAGGATCTAAGGGCCTTTGTAAGGGCCTTTGTACCTTCTCCTGCTCCGATTACTTCTGTTCTTAAGTAATAGCTCATATTCATCTGATCAGATATACTTATTTATTCATATTGGTGCATCTACTCTCTACACTGCACAGAGGTACCCCGCTGATGAAGCAAAAGAGCTTTACTCACCGGTGAACGCCCTGCCAGTTGCTCAATTTCACCCATTAGGAGTCACCAGTTATATGACGAGCAGCTGAAAATCCTATTAAATAATCAATAACTTTTGAGCAAAACCTCAGCGATGGCGGACTTCCAGAAGGATAATGAAGACAGCAACTAGACAGTGGTTCAGTGATCCTGGCAACGGAGGGCATTGATGATGCTGTTGTGGAATAAAGAATCCAGCTGGAAAATGCCTCAGGAGTCAGTCATGCAGCTTGTACAGTGTGCTCAAAGCAACGAGACAAGCATGAAAAGAATGCAAGAGCCATTCAAAAGAGTCCAGAAGGTCAAGTGGAATGTGTCAGATTAAGATGCTCATTCCAAGTCGTGTGTAACTTTTGAACCATGTCTTTGCAACCTTTGACTCAATTTCTGATACGCACACTGCTTCAACTTTTATAATCATTACTCATAGAACAACTTGTATTTTTCAGAATGCATACCTCGTTTGCATCAATGTCATCAACTGCAATGTTAAAAACATTAAAAAACTGTTTCACGTGCTTAACTTGTAAATTAAACTCTGTTGTGCTTTTCTTTTTGTTGATATGAGGACAGATTCCTTTTCATCGCTGTTCACTTTTATTTTTGATCCACTGAGTTTGCTCCTCCCATCTCTGTCTCGGCCCTTACGGTGGAGCTGAAGTCATCTTAACAACACAGGATGAGGAAATCTGGTGAAAGATGGTAGAAGCGAAAATATTTTTTTAAAAAAGAAAAAAACTCCTCTCCGCATTTTCCACTATTTGGTTCTCTCTGAAGAGTGGTCCCTTTCTTCTTCCATCTCACTCACACGGTCTGTTGACAGATTTCTCTTGGGATCTCTATCACAGAATCTCTGGAGACCACTCTGTCAAGGTCTCTCTTCAATTGACAGTTTATCCTGACCGACAGAAACTGTGGCGCCACGAAGGTTTGAACTTTTAACATCATTAGATAAAAATGAACACTTTTCTGTTTAACCTTGCAAACTCACATTATTTTATTCATTTTTGGGCAAAAATGCTACTTTAAGACTGATGGATTATCATATTAAAGGAAATAAAAGATGATTATGAATTCTAATGTTCTCATGTTTAGTTTGCTGCCTGAAGGCAAGTCCTGGACAATTATTCGCGACTGTGCCTTGTTCTTTTTTCACTACGGGTGGGGTGAGGAGGCAGGCCCAGTGTCTATCTCAGCTGGGATGGGGATTGAACCCTGTGCTGTTGGCAATTAATCTGATCCGCACACAAGCCAACAGAATTAACTACCACCAACCCCACCCCCTCAAATGATCTACTGAAATTAAGTACTGCAGATGCTGGAAATCTGGAGGGGTGCAGGGGGTGGAAGAAGTGCTGGAAAAAAAATCAGCATGTCAGGCATTGGCTGTGGAGAGAAGAAGCAAGTCGGAGGCAGGGAGGGGGTCAGATTGGTGGAGGAGTGGTGAGGGGATGTTGTGAGGTCAAGAAAAGATTCCCGGAGGTTACATTAAATTCAACAGAAGGGTTGATGTGGTGGAAAAGGGGAAGATCAGAGAGGTCAGGAGTAGACGGGAGGCCAAAGCTTGAAATATCAGGGCAGTTGGCAGGCGGAATGTGGGAAGGGAGGAATTGGGTGAGATCAGAGGTGCAAAGGGGAGAGGTAGGGGATTGGAAGGATCAGGTGGGTAGAGAATGGAACAGTTGGGTGACAGTCAGAGAAAGATCTGAGGTTGGGTTGGGGGGAGTTTGGGATGTTCATTGAGTGGACTGTAAGTGACTGCATCAGGCAAGCACAGAGGAGGGAGGGAGGGAGGGATTGAAAAGTCTTGGGCAGGATGGGAGATTGTGGCTTGGGGAGGACGTTCAATTGCAAGGTGAGGTGGGAGGGGGAGCAGGAAAGCTGGATTCAGTGGGAAAGTGGAAAAGTACTTGGACCAACAGCTTTTGTCTCCCTTTAGCTGATGGGTTTCCTGAGGCTCAGGAAACGCAATAGCAAGGATTAGATTTAAAATGGAGATTAAATCTGAGACATACAGGCTCATTATAACAGTTAAATGTTCCATTAGCCCTGGGAATGGAAAATGGCCATCGTACCAACTCCCATTCCATCTCTGTTAAAACTGGAACAGGGTGGGTTTGAAATGGGTTAAGGTTCACATTTTTAAAATTCTCAACATTTTAGGTCCGACAAGTAGTTGGCCTGAGATGTTGGGCTTGATGAGCAGGTGACCAGCACTGAAGGCTGGCTTCCCTGTCTGCCTGGATGCAACAACAGCTGCAGGTCACCTTGTGGAGAGGTTCCCCATACTCTTCCCCACCCCGGAGCCTACAGTGGTGCCCTAACTGCAGATGGTCATTTTTCTACCTTAAATTTAAAAACATTCAATAGGGTGCCTCCATTTTGGGGCACGCTCTCCCTCCCCTACAGACTATGACATCCTATTCGAGCTTTTAAGCTGGAAGGCCCTGAATTGGACCTCCAGTTTCAAGAGGCCACCCACCCTGTCATGATTGGGTGACAAACCCAACCTCTGGCCATTAATTGGCTTCTCAGGGCAAATCTCAATGAGTATTTCCCACACTGAGTGGAATTCTCCCAAGCCTCCATCAGTGGGTTCAATGGTGGGCGGCCGGAAGAAAATTCAGCGGGAGGCGCAGAAATTGTTTTTACACCAGTATGAATTTACAGCATGATCTTCTGCTGGTGCCCACATCGCAGATAGGGAAACCTGGATGCCTCCAGACTGGGAGTTAAAAAAGAAGAAAACTGGGAGGCTTGGATTTATCTTTATAACTTTGCTGCCACTAAAAGGGAACGTGAGCTGGGTTTAGACCATTGTGAGACAGGTTAATTTTACCCTACTGATGATTACAAAGTGTTGTTGTAATAGTAATCCCACTCAGTATGAGGGGAAGCACAGGTTTGGACATTTGGTGTATGTGCTCGGCCGAGGAGCCAATGGTGCGAAGCTACCACCTGTGGGATTATGACTGAACGTCTCTAAGTCAGAATTCCGCCTAAAAGTTGACCAATGGTGACTTTATGGCACAAACCTTCAAGTACTTATTTCCTTATTCATGACAACAAGGACAACTAATCTTTTAATATACTCTTTGATGTGTCAATGAAACTGTAAACTTACAACACTCCATCATGATAATGATCGGGACAGAAAGCAACCAAGCATTAATAATGCGATTGTAATAATCTCGCCAAGGTCAGTCTTCCATCACCATCACCCTTCATTTAAAATATACATAGAGTGCCGCTTGGCGGCTACAGCGTACAGGTCAAGCCCCAGACTCCTTTGACTGCTGGCCAGAGTGGAGCCAGCTGGTTTTAACCACCCCCCCCTCTTGTTCCTTCCCTATTGGGTGAGCCTCCACTCACCTAATAGGGGATCTCATATTCTACGAGGCCCATGGGGAATTCTATGGATGATCCCTTGCAGCCATCATAACATCCCTTCCCTCTCAAGTCTGTTTTTTCCCCAACACCCCCGCCATGAGTGTCAGCAATTGGCCAGGAGTCAATTGGAGGCAGGACCAGATTGGGGTGTGAAACGGATTGGAGACCTTCGCTTCCAAAGGGAGCACCATGAAACCACTGATACTGGTTCTTCATGAGGTCTTGCTTAAGCTGGGGCATCGATCTCTTCCACTTCAGAATCCTTGTCTTCATCACCCAGAGGGACAGACATAGGGTCGATTCCTAGTCATAACTTGACGCTGATAGTGGTCATCCTCATGGTTGGTAATGGGGCTTGCACTGGCATAGGCTCCCTACTCTGGAGATGGTCCAGGTGCTTCCTGACAACTTAGCCCTGCACTTGGATCTTATAGGACATGGGCCTCATTTTTTTCTATTATGATCCCAGGGACCCAACTGAGGCCGACCTCAAAGTTCCTCACTGGGTCGCTAGTTTTGAACATTCTTTTTGTCCTTATAGAATCCTAGTTCTTCTTCATGTTCTCTTGTTGGGGCTCCACCATCTGCCCCAGGTCGGGAACAGTAAGCTTAATCTTGTCCAAAATTTCCGTCCCATTAACAATTCTGTTGGGGTAATTCCTGTCGTTGCAAGGTGTAATAAAATTGAAGGTCATCATGAGCTCTTCCACAGCTGGTAATGAAGCTGAGTTTTCAGGCAACAGCAGACGACTCAGTGCGACAACAAATAAAACTGAAAGAATGGGACTTCATGTGCCTGTTAGTTTCGGTGCTGGAAAGGTTCACAGGTGCAATTAATGTCTTAAAATATTGGTTAAAAGAAAGTACTTGGAGTTCAGCTGACTTAATTTCTGTGGTACGTTTATGTTCTATCTGCAGTGCAGGAACACAAACTTGAAGCTGCTCAACGCATCTGAATGGGGAGACAGAGAGCAAGATGCCATTTTCAGGAAGCTGATCTCCAACAGCAACTTCTTGATTTCAGCGTTATATTGTGCAGCTGCCTTCCTTTCAAATAGCTGTGGCATTTGAACATAATTATCAGACATTAGCCACATCATTATTTTACCAGCAGATTTTAGGCCATAGTAGTTGCTTAATTTCTGGAAGGATATTGGGCAGAGTATAAATGAAAATCACCACATTCCCAGAGGACCATAGGCTGCTCTCCCCCTTTGAGAGAGAGTGCTGACTGCTGGTGAGTTAACCTGAGGGTCAGCACACCTCAGGCAAGGCCTTCATGGATAACCTCAGCTGGTGCCAGAAGTGAGCCCACACTGCTGGTGTCACTCTGCATCACAAACCAGCCATCCAGCCAACTGAGCTAACTTACGCCCCAGGGTATGAATAGCCCTAACATACCTACACGGTTAGCCCGATTCAAGTGATTTTTTAAAAATCTAGCTGCACTTAAACAAATCTGTGCTCCATGCATTTTTCAGGTTTTGTTTCAAAGGTCACATAATTAGATAATTAATATATACAATATATAATGCATAATACATAATGGCAGCGATTCTCCCATCCCACTGTGCTAATTTTTTAGTGTAAGAAGTCTCACAACACCAGGTTAAAGTCCAACAGGTTTATTTGGTAGCAAAAGCCATTAGCTTTCTGAGCGCTGCCTCTTCGTCAGGTGAGTGGGAGTTCTGTTCACAAGCAGGGCATATAAAGACACACTCAATTTACAAAATAATGGTTGGAATGCGAGTCTTTACAGGTAATCAATTCTTAAAAGTACAGACAATGTGAGTGGAGAGAGCGTTAAGCACAGGTTAAAGAGATGTGTATTGTCTCCAGACAGGACAGTTAGTGAGATTTTGCAAGTCCAGGCAAGTCGTGGGGGTTACAGATAGTGTGACATGAATCCAAGATCCCGGTTGAGGCCGTCCTCATGTGTGTGGAACTTGGCTATCAGTCGCTGCTCAGCGACTCTGCGCTGTCGAGTGTTGTGAAGGCCGCCTTGGAGAACGCTTACCCGAAGATCAGAGGCCGAATGCCCGTGACCGCTGAAGTGTTCCCCAACAGGAAGAGAACACTCTTGCTTGGTGATTGTCGAGCAGTGTTCGTTCATCCGTTGTCGTAGTGTCTGCATGGTCTCCCCAATGTACCATGCCTCGGGACATCCTTTCCTGCAGCGTATCAGGAAGACAACGTTGGCCGAGTTGCAAGAGTATGTACCGTGTACCTGGTGGATGGTGTTCTCACGTGAGATGATGGCATCCGTGTCGATGATCCAGCACGTCTTGCAGATGTTGCTGTGGCAGGGTTGTATGGTGTCGTGGTCACTGTTCTCCTGAAGGCTGGGTAGTTTGCTGCGGACAATGGTCTGTTTGAGGTTGTGCGGTTATTTGAAGGCAAGAAGTGGAGGCGTGGGGATGGCCTTGGTGAGATATTCGTCTTCATCAATGACATTTTGAAGGCTCTGGAGAAGATGTTATAGCTTCTCCGCTCTGGGGAAGTACTGGACGACGAAGGGTACTCTGTCCACCGTGTCCCGTGTTTGTCTTCTGAGGAGGTCAGTGTGGTTTTTTGCTGTGGCGCGTCGGAACTGTCGATCGATGAGTCGAGCGCCATATCCTGTTCTTATGAGGGCATCTTTCCGCGTCTGGAGGTGTCTGTTGCGATCCTCCTCATCTGAGCAGATCCTGTGTATATGGAGGGCTTGTCCATAGGGGATGGCTTCTTTAATGTGTTTAGGGTGGAAGCTGGAGAAGTGGAGCATCGTGAGGTTATCCGTGGGCTTGCGGTACAGTGAAGTGCTGAGATGACCGTCCTTAATGCAGATGCGTATGTCCAAGAATGCAACCGATTCCGGAGAGTAGTCCATGGTGAGTCTGATGGTGGGATGGAACTTGTTGATGTCCTCATAGAGTTGTCTCAGTGACTGTTCACCATGAGTCCAAAGGAAGAAAATTTCATCGATGTATCTAGTGTATAGCATCAGTTAAAGGTCCTGTGCGGTGACGAGGTCTTGTTCGAACCTGTGCATGAAGATGTTGGCATATTGAGGTGCGAATTTGGTCCCCCTAGCTGTTCCATGTGTCTGGATAAAGAACTGGTTGTTGAAGGTGAAGACATTGTGGTCCAGGATGAAGCGGATGAGTTGTAAAATTGCTTTGGACTCATGGTGAACAATCACTGAAACAACTATATGATGACATCAACAAGTTCCATCCCACCATCAGACTCAGCATGGACTACTCTCCGGAATCGGTTGCATTCTTGCACACATGCATCTCCATTAAGGACGGCTACCTCTGCACTTCACTGTACCGCAAGCCCACAGATAACCTCGCGATGCTCCACTTTTCCAGCTTCCACCCTAAACACGTTAAAGAAGCCATCCCCTACGGACAAGCCTTCCATATACACAGGATCTGCTCAGATGAGGAGGATCGCAACAGACACCTCCAGACGCTGAAAGATGCCCTCATAAGAACAGGATATGGCGCTCGACTCATCGATCGACAGTTCCGACGCGCCACAGCAAAAAACCACACTGACCTCCTCAGAAGACAAACACGGGACATGGTTGACAGTACTTCCCCAGAGCGGAGAAGCTACGACACCTTCTCCAGAGCCTTCAACATGTCATTGATGAAGACGAACATCTCGCAAAGGCCATCCCCACACCTCCACTTCTTGCCTTCAAACAACCGCACAACCTCAAACAGACCATTGTCTGCAGCAAACTACCCAGCCTTCAGGAGAACAGTGACCACGACACCATACAACCCTGCCACAGCAACCTCTGCAAGACGTGCCGGATCATCGACACGGATGCCATCATCTCACGTGAGAACACCATCCACCAGGTACACGGTACATACTTTTGCAACTCGGCCAACATTGTCTACCTGATACGCTGCAGGAAAGGATGTCCTGAGGCATGGTACATTGGGGAGACCATGCAGACACTATGACAACGGATGAACGAACACTGCTTGGCAATCACCAGACAAGAGTGTTCTCTTCCTGTTGGGGAACACTTCAGCGGTCACGCGCATTCGGCCTCTGATCTTCGGGTAAGCGTTCTCCAAGGCGGCCTTCACGACACCCGACAGCGCAGAGTCGCTGAGCAGAAACTGATAGCCAAGTTCCGCACACATGAGGACGGCCTCAACCGGGATCTTGGGTTCATGTCACACTATCTGTAACCCCCACGACTTGCCTGGGCTTGCAAAATCTCACTACCTGTCCTGTCTGGAGACAATACACATCTCTTTAACTTGTGCTTAACGCTCTCTCCACTCACATTGTCTGTACCTTTAAGACTTGATTACCTGTAAAGACTCGCATTCTAATGATTATTTTGTAAATGGAGTTTGTGTCTTTATATGCCCTGTTTGTGAACAGAACTCCCACTCACCTGACGAAGGGGCAGCAAGCGCTCTGAAAGCGAGTGGCTTTTGCTACCAAATAAACCTGTTGGACTTAACCTGGTGTTGTGAGACTTCTTACTGTGTTTACCCCAGTCCAACGCCGGCATCTCCACATCATGACTAATTTTTTAGTGCAGCAGGCCGGGAGATTCTCATGTCAGCTGATTCGCGGGGTTCACGTGAGCGTTCACATCCTGCTTGTGTCTCCCAGTGCAGGATTTCCGGCGGCGTCTCCTCTGGGGAGGCCCAAATGGTCATTGTAATAGAATTCAAATTCGATTAGCGGGTCTGGAATTGAAGTCTCCAGGCATGCTTACATCTCCTACCTCACCAGAGTATTTCACTCCACTACAGTAGCTCTCCACTTTTGGGGAGCTAATGGCCTGATCTCGTTGGAGTGAAGGGGGACAATCGGGGCCCCCCAGAAGGTTGGGCGGCACGGGGTGCTCCCTGGGCATTGGCACCCAGGCAGTGCCAGCCTGGGCCCCTGGCACTGCTCAAGGGGCAAAGTGTCAGTGTCAGGGGGCACCTTGGCACTACCCATCAGACATGGGGCAGTGCCAAGGGGACCGAACATTATTGGGACAGGGCCTGATGAGGCCTAGGGGTGATCAGTGGAGTTCGGGGGGGGGGTTCCTGCTGCCACTCTGCATAGGGATTGGTGGGGGAGGCAGGGAGGCCAGCAATCGGGGTGGGCTGGGTGGTGGGGTGGGGTCAGCCAAGTGGGGGCGGTCAGCCTGCTGGAGGGGTCGACACTGAGGGGAGGGGGGTTCTTGTCAGGGGGTGGGAATTGGCGAGGGGGGGGGAGCCGGAGATCACGGCAGGCCGGGAGAGGGGGAAGGTGAGACTGGGCCCGGGAATAGTCAGGGGGCCAGCGATCAGGCTGTGGGGTTGGGGGGGGGGGAGAGCCAGCATTGCGGGGGTTGCGGGACTGGCCAATGATCGCGCTGGCCAGCAATTGGGAGGCCATCAGTGCGGGGCCACTGCGCATGCACTGATCTCAGCACTGACAGATTGGCACACGTGCAGTAGCCCTCTCAGCACGCTGATTTCAGCCTCTCTTGCGGGAATAGGCCCTGCCCCTGGAAGTTAATGATATTCACACTGGTGGCCTCTGCAATGCACGAAGTGTGGGAGATTCTTCTCTGAATTCCCACTGAAAAACTAGCATGAAATACTCTGGTTTTCACATGAATTCAACACTTAGAATTTGTTTGGGAGAATTCCGCCCAATATATATAATTAATATATAAGATACAATAAAATATATAATTAAAGGTAATACATAATTCCACTGATAGTCGTGAAGAAAATAAAAGTTAATGATAAAATGCATAGAATAGCTTTAATGCAGCTGCAGACAACCCATGAACATTAAATCAATGCAAATCAGTGACCTACTTTAGCTGGAGAGCCTAGTTCCTGGTTTTAAACAAAATATACCCCCATGGCAACCAAGAAATAAAAATATCAAATTGAAATAATGGCTGGAAATCCCTGTACGATTAAATATTATGCTGTGCAACTTTGTGCTGTTTGTTTAATGTGAGAAGTGACTCGGAAAAAATCACAATATTTTGTTCATTATTTCAGTTTCAGATGAGATGGTTATCTAGTATATGAAGAAATAATTAACTGTGGGATTTGGGTCTGTGGATGCAAATCCTCTGCTGCCTCTCCAATTTAATAATTACCACATCTTTTTTTTTCTCTGTACTTCAGGTTATCCTAATAAAGATATTTTCTTCCACATAAATGACTACCTTGGATAACACAGAAAGGTTCACGCCGTGTCAAAATTGCTTGTCTTACTGATGACAACACATTAATCCCTCTCAAAGCTTTAGACATCCAAGTGGTCCACGCTGACATATGTATTCTTTCACTCCGCACACTGAAGGAGACCTGCCTGGATATTCTGAGAGCAAGTAACTCTGCAACTGTCCCTTGTCATAAATATTCCTGGCAGTTCTCTCCACTGACCCTGGAGCGACAATGTGTGTCGTTAAATGCTTTGAGGAAATTAAAATCGTTGGCATGTTACAGTTCAGAATCTAAATTAGTCCAGTTCCATGGCAGGACTTTGACTACCTAGCTGTGTAATCTATCTCTTGGTCTGATGATTCAAACTATTTCATTTTACCCCCACCTGCTCCCCAATCCAGTGAAATCTGACCTGCAAGATCCCTTATCACAGAGCAGCGGACAGCTGCGTAATATGGTTTACCACAATGTTTTCACAAATTCTTCTTCACTTAAGCTCCAGCCCAGTGTAAGAGCTTAGAACATATGATCATAGAATCTTACAAAACAGAAAGAGGTCATTATGTTTGTGTTTGTGCCATCTCTTCTGAAAGTGCAGTTCAATCAATCCCACTCCCTGGTCCTTTGCTCATGACCCTGAACTCATCTTTTCACTTATTTCTCTAATTCTTTCTGAAAGTTACTATTGAATGTGCTTCCACAATCCTTTCAGTTGGTGCATAAAACAAAAACAGAAAATGCTGGAAAATCTCAGCAGGTCCTGTGGAGAGAGGACTACCTCGTTGAATATGTTTAAATCACGGATAGATGGATTCCTGATCGGTAAGGGAATTAGGGGTTATAGGGATCAGGCAGGTTAGTGGAACTGATCCACTTCAGAACTGCCATGGTCTTATTGAATGGCGGGGCAGGCTCGAGGGGCTAGATGGCCTACTCCTGCTCCTACTTCTTATGTTCTTATGAGAGAATAGAGCCAACGTTTTGAGTCTGGATGACTCTTCGTCAGAGTTGAGAGCAAAGAAAATCAGACAAGATGTATACTATGAGGGTTGGGGGGGGGGGGGGGGGGAGGAGGGAGGGGGGGGAGCGGGGGGGAGGCTGTACTTGGACAAAGGAAATGTAAATGATGATGAAGAAAGCTGAGAAAGGTGCTAAAGTGTCCATTATGTGATCACTTTCTGTTTTTGTTTCAGATTCCAGCATTCACAGTATTTTGCTTTTTATCTTACTGCACAAGACAAACTGCGCAAATGAAAATGTTTCCTCTAGGGAAGGAAATCTGCCATCCTTACCCGATCTGGTAAGGATGTCTGAGCAAGCCACTCAGTCCAAGAACAAATAGGGGTTAGGCAGTGCCGGATTTAGACTTGGTGAGGCCCTAAGCTATATAAAGCTTGGAGGCCCCTTGTTAAAAAGTTACACCAAAAGGTCTCACAAAGGTGCGTACCAAAACAGGACCTTGGGTCGCCACAAAAAAATTGAAAACATAATTATGCCTTTTAACTATTTAATAGCAAGGTATTTAAAGTGAAAAATACAAATTATTTTCAAATGAATGCATTTACTGATTACATATTTATCATTTGGCTGGCTTGATCTCTCTCATAGATTTTGGTAATTTTTTGAGTTGCTCTTCAAGCTGGTGCTTTCTTTTTCTTTTCTGGTATCCGCTCTTACATGTTCTCTTCATTGTAAACATTCTGAAATTTTGTGAGGCCCCTGCGGATTGTGAGGCCCTAAGCTGTAGCTTGTTTAGCTTATGCCTAAATCCAGCACTGGGGATAGGCAGCAAATGCTGACTTTGCCATCAACCCCCAAATCCCATGAAAGGATTTCCCTTTGTTTCTTTGGCCAATTATCTTAAACTTGTGACCTCTGGTTACCTCTCCTGACACTGGAAATAGCTTGTTCATTTGTGGTCTTTTTTTAAATGTTTGGACCATTGAACTAAATTTAGATGCAGCACATTGTCAGAGCACTTTAATGCTTAATACTACTCCATTCACATTGATTGTGCATTAGAAATGTTGGGTTGAATTATATAATAAGGACATTGAAGAACCACAGAAACAGGAGTCAACTGACCAACCAGCCCCCCACACCTACCCCGACTGCCCCAATGCCCCCATTTCACATTAAATGAACATGGCTGGGCTGTATTAATCATGGGGAACAGATACCGTTGGGAGTTGGGTCTTGTGCAGTTTTATCATTTAAGGAGATGCAGCCATTTAATGGTGTATGATCGTACAGAGAGGAAAAGAAAAGATTCCGATTTTCCAAAAACATTAAAAACATTTTAAAAGCTTTTCTTCCAGCCTTTCTAAAGATTTTGTTGGCCAAAACAAAATGGTTCAGAAAACCTCAGGTAAATAAATTGGCCCTAAAATGAGAGTAAAGGAGAGAAAGTGGAGTCTGCGATGTGCCATTTTCAGGTCCCCGCAACCTGAAAACTGATGTAAGGGAAGATCATAGAATCATAGAATTCCTACAGTGCAGAAGGAGGCCAGTTGGCCCATCGAGCCTGCAAAGAACAAAGAACAGTCCAGCACAGCAACAGGCCCTTTGGCCCACCAAGTCTGTACCAACACAGATGCCTCTCTAATCTAACATTTTCTTATCTCTACGTGGTCCATATCCCTCTGTTCCCTGCCTATTCATGTATCTATCCAAATGCCTCTTGAACATTGTTATAGAATCTATTTCCACCACCTCCTCTGGCAGTGCATTCCTCATAGCTATCCTGACATTCCTACTCAGACTAGCACGTGGCACAGGTAGCAATCCTGAGATTACTATCTTTGAGGTCCTACTTTTTCGTTAAACTCCTAACTCCCTAAATTCAGCTTGTAGGACCTCATCCCATTTTTTATCTATGTTGTCGGTGCCTATATGGACCACACCAGTTAGCTGCTCACCCTCCCCCTCCAGACTGCCCTACAGCTGCTCCTAGACATCCTTGACCCTTGCCCCAGGGAGGCGACATACCATCCTGCAGTCTTGTTTGCGTCCGCAGAAACACCTGTCTATTCCCCTTACAATTGAATCCCCTATCACTGTCGCTCTGCCACTCTTTTTCCTGCCTTACTGTGTAGCAGAGCCAGCCATAGTGCCATGAACTTGGCTGCTGCCACCTTCCCCTGGTGAGCCATCTCCCCCAACAGTATCCAAAATGGTATATCTGTTTTGGAGGGAGATGACCGCAGTGGACCTCCGCACTGCCTTCCTACTCTTCCTCTGTCTGGTGGTCACCCATTTCCTATCTCCCTCAATAATTTTTATCTGCGGTGTGACCAGCTCACTGAATGTGTTATCCACGACTACCTCAGCATCGTGGATGCTCCAAAGTGAATCCATCCGTAGCTCCAGAGCCATCAAATGGTCTAACAGGAGCTGCAGTTGAAGGAGCCAGGGACACCCACATCGCATTAGAGGAGCAGACATGGGTCTGGGGTTTCCTGCCATGACTTAACCCTTAAGTTAACTTACTTTAACAACTACAATGCCAAAAGAAAAAACTACATACCAACCACCAGCCAATCACTTACTTCTGGCTGTGACGGCAGCGCTTGATTTCTTTCTACCTTTCACTTGCCCTCGAGTCTCCCTCGCAGGTCCATCTCTCCACTCCTCCCAAAGACAAGAACCTCTTTCCCCTCAATACCAAATTCCCACTCAGCTCCAAATTTCAGATACCCTCACTCTGGCTGGATCTCACTCTGGCTGCAGTCTCTCTCCCACTGGCGTAGGCACATTCACTGGTCAACAATGCACTGACAACGATCTCACCCAGACCCTATCCCCATAACCCCTGCAAATCCCCCTGACACTAAGGGGCAATTGAGCATGGCCAATCAACCTAACCCGCACATCCTTGGACTGTGGGAGGAAACTGGAGCAGCCGGAGGAAACCCACGCAGACATGAGGAGACTCCATGGACACTGTGCAGATTCCACACAGAAAGCTACCCAGGGCCAGAATCGAACCTGGGTCCATGGAGCTGTGAGGCAGAAGGGCTAACCACTGTGCCGCCATGCTGTCTAAAGATACCATCGCTCAAGGAAGCTTCTGGCAGAAGGTGGATGAAATATTGCAGCATGGTCTTGTTTCTGTATTATCCAGGCTCTCTTTATCATTGAAAGACAGTGTGGGACCTACTGCACAACAGACCTCCCTCTCTAAAAGACACCAGGCAGAGACCCTTGTACCGATGGCAACTGAATAGTATGGAGGATTAAAGGCTTCATGGTCAATTTCAGCTCCTACATTCCTGTGCATCAATCATCTATTTGAAATGTGTGTTGGCTGTATGTTGGCTGATAAAGTGCTACCAGGTACATAAATGCACTATATAAATGCAAGCTCCTTCTTTCTTTTTATCTTACATGCCCTGAACCATTAATAATCTATTTGTAATACTTCAAATCCAATGCTTCTCATTAATTTTAACTTGACTTGTCATTCTCCATAAGAATTTTAATTTCAATGTCTTGTCACTCCCTGCACTCCCATAGAAGTTTATATTGTAAGAATTACTTTATCGTGTTAGCACCTTTTATTCAGCTCTTCCTATTACACTGCAGTTTTGGAAATGTTTCAGTTTAATTGGGACTCAGCGAATCAGCAGGTTAAGCCATTTTTTTGTGTCTCTCCCAAAACTGAAGGGAAAAGAATATTTTCGAAAAAGCCTTCCTGACTATCAATAAAAATTAGAAGCAAAAACTCATTGCTCAAAAACATACGACTGGGATTTCAGCGGGTTTTCTATTACTTCATCAATCCCCAAAGGAAATCTCAAAAAATGGTGTAAAGGAATTTGAAAAATATGGAGCACTCCCTCAAAATGTTGTGGATGCTAGGACAACTGACGTTTTCAGGACTCGGATCAATAGGATATTTTAGGTTGGCCTACCAAGGGATATGGAGCAAAAGCAGGTAATTGGGATTGAGGTGCCAATCAGCCATGAACTAAGTGAGTGGCGGAGCTGGATTACCTGGAATTAAATGAACTATACATCACAGAAAGAGGCTATCCGACTCAATACATCCATACTGGCAATTACGCTCCACTCAAACCTCCTCCCATCTTTTCTTAAATCTACCATCATATCCTTTCTCCATTTTCTTTTCCCTCATGCTTCTATATCTCCCCCTTATGTGCTTCAACCACTTGCTCCGGCAGCGAGTTCCACATTTCTCACCACTCTTTGGGTTAAGAGATTTCTACTGAATTGCCTGTTGGATTTCTGGGTGATTATTTTATATTGATGATCTCCAGCTACACCCTTCCACCCAAAAGGAAACATTCTCTCTGTATCCACGCTGTCAAGAGCTTTCATAATTTTAAAGATCTTTTATTAGGTCACCCTTCAGCTTTCATTTTACAAGAAAGAGACCCAGCCTATCAATCCTTTCCTGTATGTGTACCCATACATTTCTGGCAATATCCTTGTAAATCTTCTCTGCAACCTCTCTGGTGCATCAATAATATGGCAGCCAGAACTGCACGTAATAGTTTGTGTTATAATCAAAGTTCAATTTCGGTTTAACACAAACTCTGTACTTTTCAATTCTACTCCTCTAGAAATAAAACTTGAGTGCTTGTTTTTTGTTTTAATGGCCTTGTTAACCTGTGGCACAACTTGTACTGATTGATGTGTTTGTGCTCCAAAGTTTACTGCACCTTGACTTGAACTGTCCAAATAACAGGTGGCATCTCCAACTAAATGTGCTCCCTAACAGTAATCTGTCTTAAACTTCATTGGCTAGTTATTTTCTAATTCTTCAAGTTTATTCATTTACTCCTATTTTTTTTTGCAGTCTTCCTCAGTATCGATTATCACCCCCCACTCCCCAACCCTCCCACACCCACCCCAATTTGGTTTGATTTTCAGTTTTTTAATCCCAAAGTCTGAATCATTAATGTAAATTGTGAACAGTGGTGGTCCAAGCACTGATCCTTGTGGAATATTTCCAACTTCTGCAGCTTTGAATAATTATCCTTTACTCCCACTCCCCGCTTTCTGTCTTGAAACCAGCAATCTATTCTGCCATTTATCCTCTGACACTCTCTCACCTCATTCATTGCTCCATTAGGGGGCATTTATTGAAGGCCTTTTGAAAGTCTAGATAAGTTACATCCATTGCATTAACAATGTCTGCTCTTTCTGTTGTCACCCCAGACATTTTCAATGAGGTTGAATGAGCAGGATTTTCCCATTTGAAATCCATGCTGACAATCATTATTATGGGGTGAATTTTATAGGGGGGGTGGGGGGTGGAAATTCCTTGTGCCCAAGTCCAGTAATCAGCCAGCAGCTTGCCAGCTTTAAATCTAACTGGAGACAGTCTCAAATACAGGAATTCCTGCCCGAGAGAGTTGCCAATCTGAATGGATGGCAACTCTGTAACCCCAACAGCCCCAGAAGCAAGTGGTGGCCATTGCTGAGACTTCAAAGATTCCCGAGGAGAAGGAAGATGGATGCATGATCTCTGGATATAGGGATTGGAGACTCTAGTGAGGTGGGTGAGGGTGGGGCGGGGGTGGTTTAGAAGCTGAGAGGGTGGCACAAAGGGGGGAGGGGATATCATCTTTGTGCCCCCACTGGGCATAGGGGACATCCAAAAGCAGGTACCTTCCCTTCTTTCCCGCCTTTAACCCATATTGTCAAAGCTACAGGATACCCTTCTTCTTTCTGCCTTCTCCTAACCAACTTATTATCATGGTGGAGATGGAATAAGATCCTTAAGTGGACATTAAGAGGGTTTCAATTGGCCTAAGCATGGATGGGCTACCTGATGACTGACTGCCTCCCTCCTCCCAGTGCACCACCCCCCCACCCCCCCACACCACCCCTACCATCCCCACCCACACCCCCATCTTCAAATACACAGTGGGGCCTGTAAAAGTTATCCTTATGGTTTTCTTTTACTAGGTGTTTTTCCAGTCTCTCTTTTTTAACTGTTCCATTATTTTTCCGACCAAAAAATGTTGAGCCGACTGGTCTAAAATTCCCCAGACATAAATACAGGAATTACATTAGCTTTCTGCCAGTCGTCGAGCACTACTCCCTTTTCTGAGAAGATTATTAAGTATGTGTAATAATGTCTCTTCTCTCTGTTCCCTAGATTCTTGTAAAATATGCGGATGCAATCAATTTCGACCATGGGGTTTTATCCTCTTCGAGTTTGTTTATTTTATTCAGTACTTCTTTCTTTAATTTTTAAATGCACTCATCTCATTGCTCATCTCATTATTCAATGCCATGTGCACCTGTTCTATCTCCCTGGTAATTACTGAAGCAAAATAATTATTTAATATTTCTGCCATCTCACAATCATTACGTGTGGTGTTGTACCATCTATCCTTAATAATCTAACTTCCATCACAGCCTTCCTTTTTATCGATGTGCTTATAAAATGTTTTACTCTTGTTTTATGTTCCTTGATGGGTTTTTTTTATAGTTCCTCTTTGCCTTCCTAATTGTTTTTTTTTACTTCTATCCGATACTCTTTGCATTCTATTTATCATGTTCTCCCCTACTGTCTATAGATTTAATGTATGCCTCTTTCGCAACTCTCAATGGTTTCTTTAGGTTCTTATTCATCCATGGAGTCTTACTAGTGTTTAGTCTGTTTTCTTTCCAATGGAATATATTTTTCCTGTGCTTTGAACTCTCTTTTAAATGGTTCCCATTTTTGTTCTGCAGCATCATTTGTCAATATTGTTGTCCATTGTACTTTAACAAGTTCTAATCTCAGCCCTTCAAAATCTACTTTTCTCCGATCTGCTAAAATTGATTTTCACCATACTTGCATCCTTTTCAATCGTGAGCTTAAAATGTATTATATTATGGTCACTATTACCTAGATGTTTTGCTACTTTTACTTCTCTTGTCGGTTCTGGTTCATTCTTTATTGCTGGATCCATTACGGTTAGGAAAAATAAATAGTTTTAAGTAAGTTATACTTGTATTTATGTATGTTGGGAATAAGATACAACTTTGACTTTAATTTTAAGCTTAGTTTATTTACTTCTACAGTTGTGTGTCAAGGAGATTTCAGTTTTAGTTTCACTTAAAAAGCTGCCGGTATGGTAGTGAGTGTTTACAACTCTAAAACACACACAGGGAATAAAGAATTGGGCTATTTCCTCGCAACCAGGGGCCCACAGACACAGCAAAAGCAGTTTGAGTTCAGTTGAAATAATGGAATCTAGAAGGAAGGAGATTTTCACAGAAGCTGCCAGAACAGACAGGCCAATGCAAGAGGACCGAAAGCAAATCCCAAACGAAAGAACAGAAGAAAGTCCCAGAAATTAAGAAATGGGACAGAAAAAAGTTCCAAGAAGATAGTGAATTCAAGGAACAAAGAACAGGCATTTTGGGAAAAAGCTCTGTTCAGTGAAGTTAAGAGTGAGGAGCAGAGACACCAAAAAGGGCAAAGCTGAAGGAAGAAGAAAAAAATTGAAGTGCGTTTGTGAGAAGCCAGAGATTCAAGGTGACCCAAAGGTTGGTGACAACTTAATATACCGTGTGAAGCAGTAGTGTTCTGTTGGCATGGCCTGGTACTTGACAGATTGTGTGGAAAGGAAGCTTGATTGCACATAGTGAGAAGTTTAACAACACCAGGTTAAAGTCCAACATGCACATAGTGATCCAGGGGAGGAATGCTGGAAGGAGAGATTGAAACTTTGGAGATAAATCATTGGTGAAGATATCAAGGCGAGAGAATTTCTTTGGGAGAAGATTCCAAGATGTGTTCTTTAAGAGCAGAGCAGAGATTGGAAACTCCTCTGAAAAACAGAGTTCCAGTGATTCCAAGACCAGTTGGCTCCAAGTGTGACAAGCACCTGAGGAGAATTGATGAGAAATTCATAAAAGTTGTTTTGGGTGACACTTGCCAGAGTGTGGGCTGTCTGACCACAGTTTGCCTATTGGTTTACGTGGACTGAAAACATTAGAGTACAAGATGGATCTTGCAAATTGCATTATTCTTATGAATCTGTAGATATCTCTGTAAAGGCATGGGTCTAAATCTTCTGGTCCTGCCCACCGCGTGAATCATGACAGACATGCCAAAGGTCCGTTGACCTCAGGTGGGAATTTCTGGTCCCAGGGTGGACGGGACTGGAAAATTCCATCTGTGGTGGAGTGAAGGAGCAGCTCATCTTTTCTTATTTAATAAATGTTTTATTTGTGTGTGAAAATTTCGTGAGCTGTGGCTCTATTCAGTAGCTACCATCCATGTAGCAAAACAAAAAGATACAAGTTAGGACCTATCAATCGGTTTCCACCACTGGATCGGACTTGTCCAGTAACAATATCAGTTGGGATCATAACATTGGTGCACCTTCCTTTGTTGACTTCTTACATATATGTTAGAAAGAACCAGCGTTCAGTTTGTAAGAACTCAAATTCCTTATCCCCTTTTACCTCCTTTTCTATCCAATTAATATCAGGGTAGTTGAAATCTCCAGGGATTATTGTTCCGTGTGTTTTACTCAGTTCTCTAATTTGTCTGCATATTTCTTCCTCCACCTCCCTTCCATTGTTGGGTGGTCTATAGACTAGACCTATTAGTGTGAGCGATCCTTCATTAGCTTTATCCCTATCCATGTGGAATATAATTTGCCTTGCTGATTGTTGCATCCCTTATTTGTACTGTGATGATATTATTCCTAATAATTACAGTCACTCCACCTCGCCTATTGTCCCCCCCCCCCTCTATGTTTTTTGTAAGTATGTTATGTGTGGCATAATTCCCAGTCCTGATTTTTCTGTAGGCATATCTCAGTATTCCCATTATGAATGATTGGTCTGCTCAGGTCCTATATTATCATTGATCTGTCATCAAAGTTGCAGTGAGAGATTGGAAGGACCCTTGCCAAAATTCCAACTGCAAAGTAAAAAGAAAAAATTAATTAACAGCAAACATCTGACCCTTCAAGAACTCCTTACTCTTATCCATGAATCTTCCTTTAACACCATTCCAATAAGATGAAGGAAGTACCCAATTCACTCCTGTTTTAGGTAGATGTAAAATCTTGCTGGTAGTCATTTAAATTCTTTCTGATAGTTTTGCATCTTTCAGGAAATGGATTGGAAGGCCACATTTTACAATCAGCGCTCTCTGAAAATAGCCAATCTTGCTGAACACTTAGAGGAAACATGACCTGCCTGAGGTGGGAATTTCAAAATACCTCTATTGGAACGCAAGACTGATGACAACAAAAGACTCATATTATTTTCCTCATACCTGTTCCATTTTTCCGTAACTCCTTCAATACTCAACTTATTTCCAAATACCTCTGCTGCCTTTACCTCTATCCCATCCCTTTGTCATACACACTCTACTCTCAACACTCATCCATTATCTCTCATCAAACTGTAACCACTGTTACAAAGATTTTTTTTTGAAAATCGCACAATTTTTAGTTTTCCTATTTCTGTCTCGATTTTTGTTTTAAAAAAACAATATCCTGTTATCCTATTCATACAGTTTTTAAATATTTATTTACAGGATGTGGGCATTGCTTGCTAGGCCAGCATTTATTGTCCATCCCAAGTTGTCTTGAGAAGGTGGTGGTGAACTGCTTTCTTGAACCACTGCAGTCCCCCAGAGGTAGATACACCCACAGAGCTGTTAGAGAGGAAAATCCAGGATTTTGACCAAGCAACTGTGAAAGAATAGAGATATATTTCCAAGACAGGATGGTGAGTGACTTGGAGGGGAACCTCCAGATGGTGGTGTTTCCAAGTATCTCCTGCCTTTGTCCTTCGAGATGGTCATGGCCGTGGGTTTGGTAGGTCACAGTATTTATATGGTTGGTCCAGTTCAGTTTAGTGTGGAATGGGGTGGGCAGGTGGAGAACAAAGTTAAGAGGTATGTTAACAGCATCTGCAGCTTGCATATCAAAATAAGTTTTTGGATGTGGGGGAAGTGGGATGTGAGAAGAAGGTTTATTTAGGAAGAAAAAATTAGCTTCTATGGCATCAGCCCTGCTGCTGATGATGGCTACTCCAATTATCCTCCAAGTAGGTGAGGATATGTAGCCACGTCAGTCCCACACTGATTAATTGCTGCTGCTTGTGGTTGTATGTCATCTTCACATGGAAGATAGAGGGAAGCGTGTCAGTGAGTGCAGTGCAACTGTGATAACCCCCATGACTTGCATGGGGAATCACTGATTAACCTCCCTGTAGGTCTCGTTAAATACGAGTTCCCTGGGGATTGGCAATTAGCCCACCAGGTGGAGCTCGTATACCAAGCCCTGTATAAATCAAGACCCTGAGTGGGTCCATTATCCCATTGTCCTGGTTGGGATTGGTTGTGTTCACCACAGGCTTGTTGTTTTTGCTTTACTTTATTTTGTGCAATCAAGCAGTGTTCCTTTACAGCCGACTCCTGCAGTTATTATAGCAATGTGTTTGGGTGATTTGGTTGGCATGGTTGGATGGCTGATATTGTGTACAAACAGTGAGATGTGAGAGCAGGGCTTGCAACAATGATGTGTGAGGATAGGCCTATACATTTTCTGCGTGGCTCAAGCTTGATAGAAGATGTTGGTATGTCAGTGGAGGGGGTGTGGTAAATTGAACAGGGTAGGAGATTACTGGTTCTGTTGTTGGGGTGTGACATTTTAAGATAGGATTGTTGACCTTGTGTGAGGTTATTAACCTTCTTTCAACACTGCATCAAAGTCCTTGACGTGATGCTGTTCATATTGACCTCAATGGTAATCTATTTTTGTTCCCTTCCAAACACTTTTTGGAGGTCCTCCAGGCCTCCTGTCAGAAGAGGACCTCTCTCCTATTGTCCATGTCTTGCATCAGGAATTTGTATGTTACATCAAAATATCTGAGAGCCCATCCTTTGCAATGTTGCACCAACATGGCTCTTCTAAAGATTAGACGCTTCTCTTCAATGCCACCCATCATATACTGCTGCCAGAATGTACCACCCCTTTAAGAGGTGCAGTCTGGCTTTATACAATCTAGCTTTAAATGAATGTAAGGTCACTGAGCTGAAATGTTAACCCTGTTTCTTTGTCCACAGATGCTGCCAGTCTTGCTGAGTTTTTCAGTGTGAGGAAATAATTTTATTGAATTTGTATAGATATGCCCATCGCTGTTTCTAAAAAATAACTGAACAAAGACCTTTAGAATGGCTGAAACAGTGTCTCTCTGTGACAGTAGAATAAAAGAGGCCACTTGGCAGTTTTAAGAATCCTCACACCTTGTTATCTCTGAGGAGCCAGAAATAACCACCTTTGGACTGCACAGCCCAAATTCAAAGAGAGCTACACAAAGGCTATCTGGACTTACTAACCCAGGCTGGCCAACAGAAGAACGATTGTCTATGTTATGGTGAAATTAAAGTGATGGACACAAAATGGTTACCTGGCACACAAGATGGACTCTGGGAAGGGACATTAAGAGGCACAGACATTACACAAAGAGTTAAAACCTGCAATATCTGAATTGCTGCAGGAAACTGGTCAGACCTGGGGCACTTTAAGACTTGAGATAAAGAGCAGACCCAGAACAATGAGTTTGATAACAAGGTCAGCCACTGATGGGGTCATAAATACATAAATGTATATATCGAAACCAGTCATTGATAGAGGACATAACTGCATAAATGTATCCATTCTATGTACAATGATGTGTTAACTGTCAATGTCCGTCTCTGTCTACTCAACTTGTAACGATGTGCTAACGACTAATGTCCGTACTGTCTATTGTCTAAAAAGTATAAAAGATGCTCAACTACCATTGTGTAGTTGAGAAGGTAGCTGCCAAGTACTGCGGAGTACCAGTGCTCTCTCCCAAAGCTTTGTCTGAAATAAAACCAAGTCTGACTCCGAAGTGGTAAATTTCCCTCAACAGTCTGCAACCTTCCTTTCAATTGCAAATGGCTGAGACATTTAACAGTCATTGGAATTCAAATGATGGATACGCATTCTTGGTCAAACACGGTGGAAGGTGGGAGTCATGTGACGTGGACCATTGGCTTGTGGAACAAGCAATATAGACTTGGTGAACCGGTAAGCTCAGTCTGCTGTTTAGCACCTGACTAGCAGGTCATATTGAAGGAGCGCTGGCCCAGGTTGCACACATGGCCCCGTCTACAATGCTTCTGCTGGAAACTCTGTACCATCGCCTATAAAACTGATTCATTTCTGCATAACTAACTCTTCACCTAAAGTCAACATCATGAGAAAAGTGAATTATCCAGCATCTTTGCATATCATTATTGAGTCCTGAATGCTATCTTCCCGGCTCACTTCTACCTACCCCCTCACTGGTCGAGGTCCTCGCTGGCGAGGATCATGTATAATCCCCAACAATGAAGACCAGGTGTGATGACTCTCTGGTGGGACTGGAAGCCATTAAAGCTCCCTGGGTGGTTGGGGGCAGGGCTGAGCAGTATCCATGGGGCAGTGCCAGCCTGGCAATACCCACCTGGCACCCTAGTACTGCCCACTAGGCATCCTGGCAATGCCCAGCAGGCACCCTGGCAGTGCCAGGGGCAGTGCCAAGGGGGAGAGTACCTGGGTTGGGGGGCGGCGACAGGAAACCTTCCCATGCACTGGGAGGTTGGAGCACCTGCGCAATGGTGCCCCTGGAGCTCAGCAGCTGGCTTCACTGGCGAGATTATGTTCTGGCCCCCCTCTACCGGCAGAAATCACATCCTGGCACTTTTTTCAACTAAATGCCATACGAGTGCGACTTGGAGCTTGCCCAAAAATTAGGCACGATTCTCTCCTGTTTTCATGGTTGTTTGGCACTTAGAATGTTTTCCGTAAAATTCCACCCTAAACCTTTGAGTTCATCCAACTCGAGTTTGTTGTGGGGCTAATGACGGAAAATTGGATCACTGAGGGGTCAGGAAATATATCGTGCTACTTCTAAATAAGAGGGAAACAAATCAAAACACCTTTCTATTTACTGGTGAGTGGATAAATTAATTAATGCTGTTTAAATTAACCCCCAGCATTTTCTATTTATTTCAGCTTTTATTTCAAATTTCTAGCATCTGCAGTATTTTGCTTTAATAAATGGTGCTAGTTGCACACAAACCTGCGCCTCTTGCTGAGGTATGCAGCCAATCAACAGCATATTTAGCGCTGGGCTGCACAGCACTGTCATTTAAATTTGTAGCATAAAATTTGCATGCTGCCTGCATCACTTTGAATGGGGCGCAGATTAATCGAACATTGCGATATGACATTAGAATCAGAACGGTTTCAGCTCCTGAAGGAGGCCATTTAACCTATTGTGTTCACGTCAGCCCTCTGCAAGAAGTACTCTGCGGTGCCACTTCCCCGGCTCTTTCCCCGTAGCCCTGCCAATCTTTTCTCTTTGGATAATTATCTTTTGAAAACTACGATTCAATCCGCCTTTACCACACTCTCAGCCAGAACATTCCAAATCCCAAACACTCGCTGTTTAAGAAAGGTTTTTCCTGATGTCACCTTTGATCTTTTTCCACTCATCTTCAATCAGTGTCCTCTAGTTCTCAACCTTTCCACCCGATTGGCAGTATGATGGCACAGTGGTTAGCACTGCTGCCTCACGGCGCCAGCGACCTAGGTTTGATTCCCGGCTTGGGTCACTGTCTGTGTGGGGATTGCACATTTTTCCTGTGTCTGCGAGGGTTTCCTCCGGGTGCTCCGGTTTCCCCACAGTTCAAAGATGTGCAGGTTAGGTGCATTGGCATTGCTAAATTCTCCCTCAGTGTACCTGAACAGTGCCAGAGTGTGACGACTAGGAGATTTTCAGAGTAACTTCATTACAGTGTGAATGTGAGCCTGCTTGTGACACTGATAAATAAACTCACTTACTTTGCTTACTTACAAATGGGGCCAGTCTCTATCTGGCTTCTCTAAATGCCTCATTATTTTGAATACCCCTATCAAATTTCTTCTCTAGGGAGATAGAAAACCCCAGCCTCTCCATTCCATCCACATAATCCATTTTAAAAAAATGTCTAATGGTGCTCAAAAAATGGACATCATTTTTTTTTAATGTGATGTGGGTGTCACTGGCTGGGCCAGCGTTTATTGCCCATCCCTAATTGCCCTTGGATTGAGTGGCTTTCTAGCCCATTTCAGAGGGCATTTATGAAGAGTCAATTATCTTAACTTCAATTATTTCAGCTCCAGGACAACACAGCAGGAGTTCCTCAGGATAGTGTCCAAGGTACAATCATCCTCCCTTACGTCAAAGGGTCAGACATTGTTTTATTTGTTCATGGGATGTTGCCCTTGAAAAGGGGCTTGCTCGGCCATTTCAGAGGGCACCTAAAAGTCACCCATATTGCTTTGGGTCTGGAGTCACATGTAACGATCATGTAAGGATGACAGATTTCCTTCCCTCAAGGGCATTGTGAACCAAATGGGTTTTTACGACAATCATTTCATGGTCACTTTTATATGGAATTCAAATTTCACCATTTGCTGTGGTGAGATTCGAACCTGGGTCCCCAGAGCATAACCTTGGTTTTTAGCCCAGCGGCAACACCACTACGCCATTGCCTCACTTGTGTAATACTCCAGTTGAGGCTGAAAATAGCCCAACAGGTTTGCAATTAGGAACTGATTTCCACTACAATTTACAACACATTACCAATAGCTGAGGGGTAGTATTCCAGAACAAGCAGCTCAGTTACTTACGATCTTCGAAACTTTAAAATGCAAGTCAATTAAGTAACTGATGTGCTATGAACTCTGTGGTCGATGTTAAGGTTATCTGCAAATGCAATGAATAATTGATCGCTTTTTTTTCAGGGGAACTATTTTAAATTATACCAATGTCAGAGTGCTGCAACGTTAGATTGGGTATATGAAATAATCAGTTGCGCTCTCTGGAGATTATTTTGTATTTTGCCTATGGCAAGAAAGCATCCTCCAAATCATAGCCCATGTAAAACAAAGTCAACTCAGAAGTCACAGATTTTAATGTTTCTGGAGGTTAACATCGCAGTGTCTCTTGCGAGAACGGTGGGGAATCTGATCATTCCTTAGTTGGTTGTGTGTGATTATTATCGCACTCTGGAAAACGTTAGCATCTGCACCTCCCAGGTATGTGGCAGTGTGTTCTGAGCATCATCACTAATCACAGCTCTGAAGAATCTGAAGAAATCAATTATTTCCCCAAACGTTTTGAAATGAATAATGTGTCATTTAGGCAACATTTCACAGTGTGTAAGAACTATCGCCAGTTAATTGCCGAATAAATGTTGACATGACCTCCAAACTTCAAACATTTGTCAGTTACTGGAGCATAAATGTAATGCTGCTCCACAATTTATGCAACCCTTTCTACATGTTCCTATTCCTAATGCTGTTATTAATTGACCTTTGCCAACATATTATTCGCTTTGCTAGCCATTCTTTGAGAATTCATCAAGTCTTTCGAATACCAAGTGATCATCAAATAACTCACTTGTAAATCTCACTACTGCCTTTGAAATAATACATTTAGATTTGCCAACACATATTTAAAGTATGACAAACTAATAAGTCATGGATATGACTTAAAAAGACTACTGTAACCAGAAGAGTTTACATTCATAAGATCAGTATTCACTATTCATGGATACAGATATTTTTCATCATATTACTTAAAATCCAGATCATAACAAATCTGAGGCCTATTTTAAATTTGTTTAAAATTTCCTCACAGTTGTCATGGCACTTTAAGGCGAACTGAACAAACTAAGAGATACAGATTAGATTAAACCAACTCCAAAAGGGAATCATCCTTGTTTACAGATCCCTCTATGGTCTTACCCCTCCTTACCTCTATGTTCTCTCCAGCTCTCTCCTCCAATTCTGGCTTGTTACGTAGTCCTGATTGTAACTAGTCCACTATTGGTGGCTGTGGCTTCAGCTGCTGAGACCCTAAGTCCTGGAATTCCCTTCTTAAACCTCCTGTGCCTCGTGGCAGCCATTTTTGTTTGGTTCAGGAGAAAGTCAATTTTTTTTGCCATGGCGAAAGAAATCAAGCAGTTTATATTTATAGTTGCGGGGGCAATCAGAGGTTCCGGCATTTTCTCTGCTACCTAAAAGATTAATAAGGAAAAGTTAGAGCACAGGAGAAATCAAGCTAGAAATATTTTTTTAAATGATAGATAATTTTAAAAAAGAGAAGACTTAACAAGATGAGCGTTGGTCCAATAGAAATTGAGTCTTGGGAATCAATAATGGAAAATAATGAGATGGCAGCTGAATTGAACAGATATTTTGCCTCAGTTTTCACTAGAGGCTACAAGCAAAATCCTTGAAATAGCTGTAAACAAGGAATTGGAAAGGAGGGGAGGAATGCAAGAAAATTACAATCGTTGGGGAAGTGATACTGAGAAAGCTATTGGAACTGTGAGCTGACAAGTCCCCGAGTCCTGAGGGACTTCATCTTTGGGTCTTAAAGCAAGCGACTATTGAGATAGTTGATGTGATTTTCCAAACTTCCCTAAATTCAGGGAAGGTTCCATTAAATTGGAAAATAGCAGAAAAACTCTTCCATTCATAAGAAAGGAGGAGTCTACAGGCCAGTTCTCAGTCATATGGAAAATATTAGAAACTATTATTTAAGACATTGTAGCAGGGCACTTAGATAAATCCATGGTCAACATAGTTCTGCGCAGCATGGTAGCACAGTGGTTAGCACTGCTGCTTCACAGCTCCAGGGACCTGGGTTCAATTCCCGGCTTGGGTCACTGTCTGTGTGGAGTTTGCACATTCTCCTCGTATCTGCGTGGGTTTCCTCCGGGTGCTCCGGTTTCCTCCCACAGTCCAAAGATGTGCGGGTTAGGTTTATTGGCCAAGCTAAAATTGCCCCTTAGTGTCCTGGGATGCGTTGATTAGAGGGATTAGCGGGTAAGATATGTAGGGATATGGGGGTGGGGCCTGGATGGGATTGTGGTCGGTGCAGACTCGATGGGCCGAATGGCCTCTTTCTGTACTGTGGGGTTTCTATGATTTCTATAAAGAGGGAAATCATGGCCTGAATATTGTGTTTGTTGTGTATGTGTGATTGGCAGGCCCAGAAGCAAACACCCGATATGCATTTCTGGCCATGCTCAGCCTCCAGCTGTGATTTCATGCTTGCCGGCCAGTGAACTTGCAGCCAGCATGAAAAGCGTGCTGCTGAGAAAGGCTCAGCACAGCTGGGTCCTGGGGTGGGGGTTGGGGCGGGGGAGGGGTGAAGAGAGCAGGTGCCAAGAGACATGAGGGTGTGGGCGGGCGCTCCCTTGAGGGCTGACAGCTGCTGTGGAGTTGCCCCAGGGAGCTGCGTTACTGTAAAAATGAAATTATCTCAAAAAGAAATCTTGCAAACTCTCTCTTTGCACTGCAAGTTCAAACATCTAACAGCTGCTCACATACTTCCTCATCCCTCAAATGTCTTCCTTTATTTAACTCCAGACATTTTATCCCACGTTGGGTGGAGTCTTGTGAAATTTGAAGACCGCCTGACCAGTTGACCCATCTGCTAACCGTAAAAGTGGACGGGCTATGTAAAATAATTGACAATTGATGCCTTAATGGGCATAATTACCCATTTGATTGTCAGCGGGTGCACTTCTGACTTCCAACCTTGCCCGCCAACTATAATGTTGCGCATGAACCCGATGACATCGGGACGTGTACCCAACATCTTCTTGGATGGTTTCATTTGATTCCAGGGCACATGCCCGCATATTCAACACAAAATCCTGATCTTTGTTTAATCAATTTATTGGAGTTCTTTGAAGAAGTAACTTGTGCTGTGGATAAGGAGGATGTACTGTAGATTTTCAGAAGGCATTTGATAAGGTGCCACACCAAAGGATATTGTGCAAAATAAAAGATCATGGTGTAGGGGGTAACATATTGGCATGGATTGGCTAGCAAACAAGAAACAGAGATTAGGCATAATTGGGTCAGTTTCTGGTTGTTAGGATGTGACGAGTGGTTTGCCAGAGGGATTAGTGCTGGGGCCTCAACATTTTAAAATTTATATAAATGATTTGGATGAAGAGATGGTTGTCAAAATGCCGATGACACAAAGATTAGTAGGAAAGTACATTGTAAAGAGGACAAAGGGATATAGATAGGTTAATAGAAACATAGAAACTATAAACAAGCGTAGGCCTTTTGGCCCTTTGAGCCTGCTCCGCCATTAATCTTCATCATGGCTGATCATCGAATTCAATATCCTGATCCCCCCTTCCTCTCATATCCCTTGATCCCTTTAGCCCCAAGAGCTATATCTAATTTCTTCTTGAAATCAGACAACGTTTTGTCCTCAACTACTTTCTGTGGTATTGAATTCCACGCATTCACCACCCTCTGGGTGAAGAAATTTCTCCTACCTCAGTTCTAAAAAGTTTACCCCTTGTCCTCAAACTATGACCCCTAGTTCTGGACTCTCCCACCATTGGGAACATTCTTTCTGAATCAACTCTCTCTAACGTCGTTAGAATTTTATAAGCTTCTATGAGTTAAGTGAGTGGACAAAGATCTGGCAAATGGAGTATATTGTGGGAAAATGTGAATTATCCATTTTGGAAGGAAGAAAAGAAGCAAATTATTTCAATGGTGAGAGATTGTAGAGATGGAGATGGACCTAGTGTATGAATTGCAAAACTTTAGTCTGTAGATACCGCAAACTATTAGGAAAACTAATAGAATGTTTTTGCTTATTGCGAGAAGAATTGAATGCAAAAGTAGAGATGTTCTGCTTCAGTTGTACAGGGCGCTGGTGAGACCACATCTGGAGCACTGTGTACAGTATTGGTTTCCCTATTTAATGAAGGGTGTAAATGCATTGGAAGCAGTTCAGAGAAGATTTACTAGACTGATATCTGGAATGGGAGGGTTGTCCTCTGAGGAAAGGTTGGAAAGATTTTAGATGAGTAAGAGATGACTTGATTAAAACATAAAATCCTGACGGGTCTTAACTGGGTGGATGTGGAGAGGATGTTTTCTCATGAGGGAGAATCTAGAATTCGAGGTCACTGTTTAAAAATTAGCGGTCACATATTTAAGACAGAGATTGGGAGAAAATCTTCCAGAGAGTCGTGAGTCTTTGGAACTCTCTTCCTCAAAAGCTGATGCAATCAGGGTCTTTGGATATTTTTAAGGCAGAGCTAGATAAATTCTTCTTAAGTAAGTGGAGGGTAAAAGGTTATCGGGATAGGTAGGAATTTGGAGCTGAGGTTATAATTAGATCAGCAGAGCAGGCCCGAAGGGCGACTGGGCTACTCCTGCTCCCAATTCATATGTTTGTATGTGTCTGAGGATTATCAGAACCTGATACCATCCAATTTAAAAGAATGATTAGATTTTCACTTACACTCCCCCCCTCCCTGTGTGAATTGAATGCAGGGGTTAAGGTATTACATTAATATTGTGATAAAAGCCTTTCTTAAACAGAAAATTAATGAGAAATTGGTACTGTAATGAAGGATATTGAAAGGTTCAGGTCTAGCGTCTCATGGAAGGTTAATGAACGGTTGGCAATGACGGTCGTTGGGAGGCTGAATAAAGATGTTAAAATTTGAGCAATGGAGAAGAAATATGCCATTAGCCTGTAGCCACCAGTTAGTAAGGAGGTGGTGTGATAGTATCGTAACAGTCATTGTACTCCCCCTCAACCACTATGCACAATTCATTACAATGGGAGTGGGTTTCTTTTTGCAAGCAAGAAATTCTACAATAACATCATAGCAATCTTCTTGTTTAGGAGTCCATAGCCTTAGTCAATAAAAATTGAATGACTTTATTGAGGTTTTATATCAGCATTTCCAGAAGAGGAGGCAAGGTGCCTTCTGATCCAACCTCACATTTACAGGAGTCTTTTATGTCCTTGCTATTTTATAATGTGATCACCTAATTTTTGATATTGGAGTGAATTCGGTCCTTTGAATACCTTTGTTGTCGGCATGCTTTATAAAAGTAGCATGTTGTAGCTGACTTCCCTTCCTGGGTTCATGCAGAGTTACTTCATATCCCTTTGCAGCCAGTAGCAAACTGCTTCAAAACCAATCAGACGCTAGGGTCATTTTCACCTTCAATGCTCAGGCAGTGAACAAGTAGAATGATTCTAGAAAGAGGTTGCCATCAATTCCTCCACTTTACCTCCCCAGGTAATGATGGTGAGGATTGCGCCCATTGCCCAGATTCTCAGACCTCTTCAGTGGAAATGAAACGACCTTAACACTTCACAGAAACTAGAATGAAGTTGCATTCATATAGCACCAACAGGCTTCGCAATCAATTAATTACTACTCAAGGGCAGTTACTGCTGAAGTATTTGCCAGACACAGCAGCCACGAACATCTTCCATCATCAAGCGGCACAGTGGCTGGCACTGCTGCCTCACAGCACCAGGGACCCGGGTTCAATTCCGGCCTTGGGTGGTTGTCTGTTTGGAGTTTGCATGTTCTCCCTGTGCCTGTGTGGGTTTCCTCCAAGTGCTGCAGTTTCCTCCCACACTCCGAAGGTATGTTGAGCAGGGTTGACATTACGGGCAGGGTTTTTTCCTGGGGGTTTCAGAAACCCTGCTCTCCTGAAGTCTGAGTGTGGTGGAAACTGTCACCCACCCCAACTCTCAGTTAATGGCTAGAGAGTGAGCTCACCATCCAATTAAGAATGGTGGGCAGCTCTCGCCACTGGAGGGCCTCCAGCACTGAAAAAGCAGCAGCCTGCAGTATAGGTAAGTGAGAAAAAAGGGGTCTTCATTTTGATGTCCCCTTTTTAAACTTTGAGTTGAAAAATGGTTCGATCTTCAGAGGCTGGCCTGTGGCTGCAGCTGAAGTCAGGCTGGCAGCCCAGAAGGGCAAAAAACCCTAAAAACTGGGAAGTAAGAACAGTGGTCCAAACTTTTGTTCCTTCTGGGATGGAAGCCCACCTGGAGTGCCAGCCTTTTGTTCTGATCCTAAGGAGTTGTCTGCAAGGAGCTATGACGTTCCCTAATACCTCTGGGGTTCTGGAGACTGACTGGAAGATTTTAGTCAGCCTCCAACAATTGGTCTTGTGAGTGGGTAACCCACCCTCCCCGCCTTCCCCCACAACCCACTGCCACATGATCCCAACTCAAAAGGACCCTGGGAGCAAGAGGAGCCCAAGAACCGTGCTTTCTTGTACTGTTTAAACATTGCCTTCAAATTCTTTTTAGGCTCGCTATTAAGAAGATGTTATAAAATTGTAGAATAGGGATTGAATTTGAAAATGAATTTCAACATAGATAAATGAGATGTATTGTGCCTTGGCACAAAAAATAAGGAACTTGCATACTCCTTGGAAATAATAATCCACATGAGGTAGAGGAGTAATGAAATCTGGAAGCATGAATATTTGAAACACTAAAATCTGCAAAGCGGGACAATTGGGCCATAACATTGCAAATCTAGCACCAGGCTTGACTTCTACAGTGATAGAATTGAAAAGTGGAGATGTTACACAAAACCTGTATTAAAACTTGGCTCAATCACACTTGAAATACTGTTCTTCCCTTTCCGCCTTCTGAAAGAGCTGTTCCATCAGCAATGCCCTGGTCCACTCCTCAGTTATCCTCAACACCACCCCCTCCACCACCCACCCACCCCCCTACTTCTTTTCCAACTGCGCCTTTCCTTCCAGCGAAGGAGATACAACACCAGCCCTTTTATCTGCTCCCTTCTCACCACTCAAGGTGCCAAGCACTCCTTCCAAGCGAAACAGTGATTAACCTGCACCACTTTCCGTTTGGCATACTGTAATTGCTGTTTAGGAGGTGCTCTCCTTTACTTTGGGGAGGCCAGATACAGACTGGGTGACCGCTCTGCAAAATATCTCCATAAAGTCCGCAAACATGACCTTGAACTTCCAGTCACTACAATTTTCCACCTAACTCCCATTCTGATCTTTCTGTTCTTGGCCTGTTGCAATATTCCAAGGAAGCTCAATGCAAGCTACAGGACCAGTACCTCATCTTTCGATTTGGCACTTTCCAGCCTTCGGGACTCAACATTGACTTGAATGGTTGTAGACCATTATCTCAGTCTCAGTTTTGTTTCATGCCTGTTCTTTTGCTGGTTTGATATTGTCTCATTTTGGTCTTTAATCCTGGATGCTGCATTGACAGCTGCTATTCAACCATTCACATGTGGAAACATCCTCATCTGAACTCCTCATCAAATTGTACCCATTCCCACCTCCTTTGGTATTTGTACCATCTAACCATTTGTCATTTAGTATCTCCTGCCTCCCACTCTTTCACAGATCTTCTCTTTCCTTCTGCCGCCACACACCCCACCCCACCTTCATTCCAGCCACTCCACCCATCACCCCCCCCCCCCCCCCCCCCCACCCACACACTTCCACTTTTCCAATGGTTAGCACTGCTGCCTCACAGTGCCAGGGACCCGGATTCAATTTCCGGCTTGGGTCACTGTCTGTGTGGAGTTTGCATATTCTCCCTGTGTCTGCGTGGGTTTCTCCGGGTTCTCCGGTTTCCTCCCACATTCCAAAGTTGGGCTGGTTAAGTGAATTGGCCATACTAAATTTTCCCTCAGTGTAACCCGATCAGGCGCCATAGTGTGGCGACTAGGGGATTTTCACAGTAACTTCGTTGCAGTGTTAATGTAAGCCTACTTGAGACTAATAAATAAATAAACTTCTTCCACTTTAACAAAACTCATTGCATTTCTATCTCTCCTCAATTCTGAAGAATATCGTCGATCTGAAATATTGGGTGGAATTTTACAGTCCCTCCCGTTGGTGGGATTTTCTGGCCCTGCCGAAGTCGATGAACATTTGAATATCTTACTGCATTTTACGGCCCTGCCCCCACCAGGGTTGTAAAATTCCGCCCATTAACTCTCATTCTAACTCCACAGATGCTGCCTGGTCGGCTGAGTAGTCCGAACATTTTCTGCTTTGATTACAGAAACCCCCACCACTTTCTTTCCTTCCCTGTCTTTCCGAACCCCCTTGCAGCCAGGAATATTTAGCACCCACTCACCAAACCTTTTTTAATCCAAGTCTACATTATCTCCATGGCATCGTATTCCCATGCGTGCCTGCCACTCACCACCCTTATTTACCATGCTTTGTGCCTTTATGCACTGCAAACCTAATTTAGACAAAAAGGCATATTCCCTCTTAGTCTGACTCAAATCACCATGCAGAATCTAAGGCCTATACTCCAGACGTGCCAAGAAGCGGAAAACAGATTACTCGCTTGGTTTTCAACGTAATTCCTTTGTGTAGAAATTAAGAAAAACATTTCAGCTTTGTAGGAGCATAATTTCAGGGCCTCTGGATAATTATTTCGCAGCATTATAAAAGATTGTGACCAGGGACCACCTTAGTCTGATAATATCTCTTTCCCCAGTGTGACTTCTTATTGGGGCTGTATCAGGTGTCCTTAAAAGCCATCGGATCTCTGACCGCCTGATTCGCTTTGGTTCTTATCCGTGTAGGTTAGATCATTTGTGCAGTATTGGTATTTTCACATTTCTGCAAGATTTTCATCACTTGTAACGCGTTGGAACATTTATTTATTCTCATCACCTGCACATTTTCTTTCACATTCTGATTGACGACTACAGAAATTACTCGGAGGCGCCATCCTTCAAGATGAACTCCCCAGAATTAGGTCAGGCCAGAAACCCATTTCAAATTTAAATGAAAGTCAGGAGATTTGCTGTCAAAGATTACATATTTTATTTTAGAAGAAATTTCAGGGTTAGTCAGATAAGTCGGCGGCATTATTCTACTCATCATAACAATGAATAGAAATATCCACCGTCAGTACAAAGCAAGGATGAAAATAGCACGCGTTGGCAATCAATTTTTATGAGTAGTTAAATGACAATTCTGGGCAAAGTCTTTCTGAGTATGGGAGGATGAATCAGTTCAAGCGACAGTTTGTAGTGGTAGATTTCTCCAGTAACCTTTTGCTTCTTACGTATCACAAATTAAACACAAAGAAATTGGATTTTGATTGCTGTACTGTTATTATGATCTTTTGTGCCTTTGCACGTGTACTTATATTGCATTAACCTTCCTCTCACTCTATGTTAGCCGATAGGACAAATAAGTCAACTCTCGAAGTCGTCCACAAGCCAGCAGCTGTAAACTGAGAATCCAGCGTCGCCACTCACAAGTTGTAACATCGGGGGCGACCTTGCCAGAATTTGACAGAGTGTTGGTTCTGGTGAGCAAGGCGGCGTGTTTTTCTCCAGAGGAACAGGTTGGTTTTCTCTTCAGATCTTACCACACACTGTCAAAAAACAATTGCTGGGCGAGTTTCACTTCGCTGTAGGGGGTGAGGGCCTAAACATGCCGGCAAATACCAGCTGCACTGACATCAGCATCGGGGTGCCATGTTTAAAGGGCACCCCGATCAGAACATGAATAAATCTCTCCCCAGCTCACCACAGACGTCTCAGAGGCTGCCCCGCATCCCCACTCCCCTGATCGAAGTTGGAACCGGCACCTTCCCCCACCCCGCATCCCCCACCACCCCCATCAGAGCCGGCACTTCTCCCCCATCAGAATTGGCACTGCTCCCCCACTTCCAAATTGGCATCTAGCCCCACCCTCACTAGTCACCACTGGCACCATACTACCTTCCCCCCAGGACCCCTTCCCCCCCAATCCCCCCACCCATTCAGTCAATGCCGGCACCCAGCCCGCCGCCTCCTCCTCCCCCACCCTCAAATGGCCATCACTGGCATCTCCAGCTCTCTTGTTCGTTCCCTGCCATCAAGTCATACAAATGAATCACCCCCACCATGAGCCTCCCACTGGGGTCTGCCCTAGCAAAGAGCCCTGGCACACCCCTGGCTCAGGTTGGCACTGCCAAGCTGGCATGGGCATGGTGCCAACCTGGCAATGCCAACCTGTGCCAGGGGATAGTGCTGGGGGCATTGCTAGGCCACTGCCCTGTGGGATATACTCACCTTTATGACCCCGGGTGGGGTCCACACGATGGCTTCATGTCTGGGTGAACCTGTTGTAAACCTCACCGATGTGATGTCACGTCGATGCAGTGTGAATATATGGAGGGGGGGGGTCAATATATGGCAAGGGTTCATGTTAATAATATTTAAATCCATTCAAATATATTTAAATCAGGTTCACACCCATTGTGGGCAAGGGGCAGCGAAAATCAGAAGGCGCGAACCCGCTGGCCAGATTCATGGCCATTGAGCCCCCATCGGCAATCTCACGGATGGCAAAGGTGGGCTCAAGATCTTGTCCATCTTCACCGATACATTCTGGAAAGAAATCAGAAATTGAATTTTAATTTTAATATTCTTATCCTTTCTGATACTCTTGCGTTACTGAAATTCGATTGCGTTTTAAGTAGAAATTGGTGGCAGTCCTTTCCCAGTGATATTCTGATGCCTGTGGAGAATAGTTATACCACACAGCAGAACTACTGCGGTGTGAGTCACAATTTACACTCTCACAAGTGGCTAGCCGCATGTGGCATGTTAGTCCATCTTCACTGTGAATCTTTACAAAAATGCTTGTTAGCGCTCTGCTCAAAGACAATGAAATTAATATTTTATTATTGAATCCTGCTGACAAATACAGTTGTCCTTACTGATTGGGGACATGTAGAAATGCAAGAATAAGAGTAAGACAATCGGCCCTCAAGCCTGTTCTGCCTTCAGTTGGATCATAACTAATCTGGATCTTAACTCCCTCTGCCCATCATTGCTCCTGTAAAATTTATTAATGTAATATCCTGTGAAGATCTAAAAAGGAAGTTAGACCTGAAGTTGCACTCAATTATATGCCCATTTTTACAATATTAATCAACAATTAAGTTTCCTGCCAATTTCATTCTCTCCTTCTCCCAGGGTTTTTGTGCCCTTTTGAGTTTTCGCTTTTTTTGCAGGCACATGGGGACCTTTGTCTTCAGCTCCAAGTCCCATTGGTCATGCACATCAGCCTGACCAACATAAAAAATCTAAACCGCGCATGTGCGGGAGGCACAAGATTCATCAGGTCTTGGAGATGTCAACTACAGAACTAAAGACAAAGTTAGTTTTAGTTTAATGACTTGAATTTTGAATCTTTTTTCAGGGCACGCTTCGGTGGGGGGTATTCATGGCATACCACTGAGCTATTTAACATTGTTTTCAGCTGCGCATCAAGGTGTTGGCTGGAGAGTAGAGTTCGAAAATGGCAGCGCTGGGGTTAATTTAGCCTTGCTCACTGATTGCTGCCATGCATTGCCTGCTCTGCAAATGGCTGTTCAGTCCAGACAGGCAAATACCATGATGGTACCCTGCACACTTCCCATCGGGGGTATGTGACATCCATTTTAAACCCTGTGTGGGCTGCACAGTAACTAAACACCAAGCACGACAGAGCCCAATTTAGCCCCCACATCATGTTATATTTCTACAGAGGCAAAAAGACAAAAAAATTGAAGTGATGACAGAAAAGCTGAGTAAAGAGATCATCAATAATAAAGATACTTATGTTAAAGCATCTGGCCATTAACTCTGTGCTCGAGCCTCTGAAAAATGATATTTGACTAATTGCTGAAACCTCACTGGGATCCTGAAGAGCAATGCACTGGGGCTGACAAAGTGATTTGAAAAAGGGAAAAAAAACTAGTCAGTGGTAGTACAAGTCCACTGTTCCACCATTGCCAGAATCTATCACACAATTTTTTGCTTAAAACATAAATCCTGCATCTGCTGAACCACAAAATGTCTCATGTGTATGTATTATTTCTGTGCCTCACCATAATGAAGTCTATTGAATGTGACTGAAGCCAAATTGTAGCTTATTTTTGATTCAAGTGTAATGATGAGTGTTCACTTGATGCCTGGAGTCTAATGGTGGAGAATGATGTGCCTGAATTCTCTGGCAGTCTCACTTTATCCTGTTAGTCCAGATGTTTCAGGCTAAAGGGAAGTTAATTAAACTTAATAATTGGGATCAGTCTTTGGCTAAAGGATTCGTCAGATTTTGGGCTCCCCAAAGCTGAAATTTTCATGAATTAGAACCTTCCACGATAGCTGAAAGATATGGGGCAGTTGGAACTGAATCTAAAATAAGATGGATGTATTCAGGGATGATGTTACAGGCAGTAATGATCTGAGAGGCAGAGGCAGTTTCAAACATATCATTGCCATTATGTTGTGAATGTTCTCATCCTACCAAAAATACACAGTTGAAAGCTGCTGCTGAGGCCTGGGAAGGTCGAAAACTGGCCTTAAAAAGTGCAGCATTGTCAACTCTCTGGGATTTCCATGATTACTCCAGGAATTAATCATTCACATCCAGGACAGTGCTGTTAGTAATTCAGGAAAGAAGTCATAGGAGTCTTTAAAATTGCTCTTTCTCATTTAAAATCAACTTCCATCTCGCCCAAGGTCAAAGAATCACAGCATCCCTACAGTACAGAAGGAGGCCATTCAGCCCATCAAGTCTGCACCAACCACAATCTCACCCAGGCGCTATTCCCGTAACCCCTCACATTTACTCTACTAATCCCTCTGATACTAATTTAGCATGGCCAATCAACCTAACCTGCACATCTTTGGACTGTGGGAGGAAACCAGAGCACCCAGAGGAAACACACACAGAAAACGTGTAAACTTCACATTGACAGTGACCCGAGGCCGGAATTGAACCTGGGTCCCTGGCGCTGTGAGGCAGCAGTGCCAACCACTGTGCCACCATGCCGCCCTCGAGGATTGAGGTAAATTTTCCAATCAATCCAAGTAAAATATAAATACTGATGAAGTGAAATACTCATTATTGACCATTCAAATGATGTCTTTACATTATAAGTGTTCAAAGTTTAATAGTCTTTCGAACTTATTCACTGTGCAGATGAGAGATGGTTTTGGACTATATTCAAATCTTTGTCATTTTGCTGAATTCAGAGAATTGTTTTGAGTTCGATAGCTGGCAGCTATGAGACCTGTCTGTGGGTAATAGTACCGAAGTTTGGAGTTTGGCATTGATCATACAAAGGAACAGCAGAGTTGATTGCTTCTGCTCTCGTGTGTCTTCAGACCTCAATCGTATAAAGCATCTGAGTAATTATGGTAATCGGGGCCAAGAATGATTCTGCCAGCCCTTTTCTGAATGCTTTAAATCACTTTACACTGCTGTTTTGTGATTCCACTCGATCACACAAGAATTACTAGCTGCTAGGCTGGACCCACGGCACAAGATGAGGGAACAAACGAGATGAAAAAAACTTACTTGACCTGTCCTCACCAATCTACCTGTCACAGACGTAGCTATCCATGATAATATTGGTAGCAGTGGCCAGCACACAGTCCTTGTAGAGATAAACTCCCTTCTTCACGTTGAGGGTATGTCCCATCGTGTGGCGTGGCATTAACACTATGCTGAATAGAATAGATTTTGAACAAATCCAGTGACTCAAAACTGAATGCTATAGGCTATCAGCAGCAGAATTGTACTCAACCACAATCTGTGACCTCATGTCCTGGCATATGCCCCACTCTACCATTACCATCAAGCTGGGGCATCCCTGGTTCAATGACAATGGCAGAAGAGCAAGCCAGGGCCAGCAACAAGGATACCTAATAATTAAATGTCAACCTGGTGAAGCTATAACAGGACTACTTGCATGCAAAGCATCAGAAGCAGCAAGATAGAGCTAAGCAATCCCACCACCACCGAATTAGATCAATTATGGGTCCTGACAATATTCAGGTTGTAGTACGGAACACTTGTGCTCCAAAATTAGTCACGTCCCGAGCCAAGCTATTCCAGCACAGCTACCACACTGGCGTCCACCCAACAATGTGTAAAATTGCAAGGTATGTCCTGGACAAATCATATTAGACCAATTGCCGTTCCATCAGTCTACTCTCGATCATCAGCAAAGTGATGGGAGGGGACTTCAACACTGATATTAAGCATCACTTACAGAACAGTAACCTGATCACTGATGCTCAGTTTGAGTTGCTGCAGCCACTCAGCTTCTGAGCCAATTACATCCTTAGTCCACACTTGGACAAAAGAGTTAAACTCAAAAGATGAGATGAGAGTGACTGTCCTTGACATCAAGTGGCCCTCGCAAATCTGGAGACAATGGGAATCAGGAGGGAAACTCTCCACTGATTGGAGTCATACCTGGCTCAAATGAAGACAATTGTACTTGGAGGTCAATCACCTCAACCCAGGGTATCTCTGCGGGAGTTCCACAGGGTAGTGTCCTAAGCCCAACCATTTTCAGCTGCTTCATCAATGATCTTCCTTCCATCATAAGATGCAATATGATTTTAGCTAATGATTTATGCTAATGATTTTAGCACGATTTTCTGTGCCATTTACAACATCTCAGTCACTAAAGTAGTCCGTGCCCACATACAGCAAGACCTGGACGACATTCAGGTTTGTAACACGTGTCACACAAGTTCAAGTCAATGACCAACTCCAACAAGGGAGAATTTAACCATCTTCCCTTGACCATACAATGTCATAGTCATCACTATCACAATGGCTGCCACCTTAGTTCCCTGGGGGACTCCAGCATGCACACACATTCACTCGGACACTTTGTCGGGGTTTTTGACACATGGGGGACAATTTTCCCCAAAACAATCCAAGTGCCCAACGTGCGGGAAAACCTTGTGCTTTCCCGCCCATTTTTCGGGTGAGCTTAATTAAATTAATTTACAGCACTCTGTGCAACACAGAGGCCATGAGGTGATTCATGCCAGTGGTGGAGGGAAGCCTAAACCCACTGGACAGGCTGGCAGCAGAGTGCTCAGGGGACTATTGGGCATGTGCCAATCTCCCAGTATACTGGGAGGTTGGGTGACATTCCTCCTCCCTAGTTGCCAGCCTTCCAATCACTGGCACCGAGCACCACCCCCTCCCCCACCCCCACCCACCAATCACCGGCCCTCAGCCCCCATCTAATCCCAATGGCCAGCACCAGCCTCCGATCACCAGCCCCATATCAGCCCCCACCCCCGATGCCGAGTTGTCCCCTCCCACCATCTACCAACACCTCCTCCACAATCATCCTCAACACAGGTGCCCCACAAGACTGTGTTCTCAGCCCCCTACTATACTCCTTATTCACCTATGACTGTGTGGCCACATTCCCCTCCAATTCGATTTTCAAGTTTGCTGATGACACCACCGTAGTGGGTCGGATCTCAAACAATGACAATCCAGAGTACAGGAATGAGATAGAGAATCTGGTGAACTGGTGTGGCAACAATAACCTCTCCCTCAATGTCAACAAAACGAAGGAGATTGTCATCGACTTCAGGAAGCGCAGTGGAGGACATGACCCTGTCTACATCAACGGGGATGAAGTAGAAATGGCGAAGAGCTTCAAGTTTTTAGGTATCCAGATCACCAACAACCTGTCCTGGTCCCCATATGCCGCACTTTAGTTAAGAAAGCCCTCCAATGCCTCTACTTTCTCAGAAGACTAAGGAAATTTGACATGTCAGCTATGACTCACACCAACCTTTACAGATGCACCATAGAAAGCATTCTTTCTGGTTGTATCACAGCTTGGTATGGCTCCTGCTCTGCTCAAGATTGCAAGAAACTACAAAAAGTTGTGAATGTAGCCCAATCCATCACGCAAACCATCCTCCCATCCATTGACTCTGTCTACACTTCCTGCTGCCTTGGCAAAGCAGCCAGCATAATTAAGGACCCCACACACTCCGGACATTCTCTCTTCCACCTTCTTCCTTTCGGAAAAAGATACAAAAGTCTGAGGTCACATACCAACCGACTCAAGAACAGTTTCTTCCCTGCTGCTGTCAGACTTTTGGATGGACTTACCTTGCATTAAGTTGATCTTTCTCTACACCCTAGCTATGACTGCAAAACTACATTCTGCACTCTCTCGCTTCCTTCTCTATGAATGGTATGCTTTGTCTGTATAGCGCGCAAGAAACTGTACTTTTCACTGTATGCTAATACATGTGACAATAAATCAAATCAAATCAAATCCCCCATGAGGCTCCGCCCCCTTTGCACTGCCAGGGTGGCACTGCTCAAGGGGACATTACATCCCCCCCTTCTCCTGACCTCCAGGGGGGCTTCATTGGCCTCCGCTCTCACCAGCGAGGCCATCACGTCAGGTCCTGATTGCTGGAGACAATCTATGAGCCCTGCTGGTGTGGATCTCCACCAGTGAGGTCGGAAACATAAATGAGCCTGGATGATTGCATTCCAGGCTCGCTAAGTAGATTTAAATCAGCTAATGAATATTTAGATCAACGTCATAAATAATGGCCTGGGAAGATAGCGACCAGCCGGATGCAATTCCTGCTTTTGGCCTCCCGCTGACATTTCCCACCCAGCTACGCTACTCAACCAGTGTAGCAGGGCAGGAAAATTGCGCCCATGGTTTGTGACTTTAAATGAGGACACTTTTCTTTGAATACTTCTCTTTATTAATTATACAAATATTGACCAGGGGAATTAACCTGTTGACTGATGGGGAATGAAACGTGTATTAATGGGGACAGTACGATGGCACAGTGGTTACACTGCTGCCTCAAAGCACCAGGGACATGGTTTTAATTCTGGCCTCAGGTCACTGTCTGTGTGGAGTTTGCACATTCTCCCCATGTCTGCGTGGGTATCCTCCAGGTGCTCCGGTTTCCTCCCACAGTCCAGAGGTGTGCAGGTTAGGTTGCACATTGGCCATGCTAAATTGACCCTAGTGTCAGGGGATTAGCAGAGTAAATCTGTAGGGTTACAGGAATAGGCCCTGGATGGGATTGTGGTCGGTACAGACTCGATGGGCCAAATGGTCTCCTTCTGTACTGTAGGAATTCTATGAAATCTATTCAATGAAATTTCTGATTGATGCAGAGGGTAGTGCAAAATGAGGAGAGGTATGTTGAGCAAACAATGGCAGGGGTGATGGGAGCAGGGTGGTTGAAGGCACAAAGTCATGTGATTTAACCTCCAAGAATATGTCCAACTAGAGTTGGCACCGCAGTCAAGGGGGCAAGTGGCATTTTCCCACTTTCCAACTGAGGGTTGCGAAAATTGGCCTTATCCCTCTGGGAGGTGGAATCCTGGGCATCTCTTGCTAATAGATTCAGGTCATAAACCATGGAACTGGATTCCAAACATTGTGCTGAGCAAAACTATAATAATAACTGAAAATGACAAAACAGAGGAAAATTCTTTCACGGCCTACAGCTGGACTGAACAAAGTAAATAGCTTGCTTCTGAGGTTTGCTTGGTAATCTTCTGAATATTGTGATATCTGCATTACCATTGGAAAACTCAAACCCCAGGCACTATTGGATTATCCTACAATCCCATCAGTGGCAAATGCACAGCACAGATGGTGCGGGAACATAATTTTGCAGGTTTGTTTGTACTTGTTTACAGCAGAACAGAACAGTTGCTAACGATGATCAGATCCACAGACACGATTCTGTTGGCTAGTGAGAATACAGAATGGGAACTCTGCTGTTCCCAATCATTTTCGGCAGTGTATAGAATGCACTGGGGAGAATTATGTACTTCCTGAATCTGCAAAGGTTTGCTGGTAAGCTATACATCAATCATACCAAATCATGTGAAAACAGGAGTAGGATGCAGCAGAAAAGTGCTGACAGTTGATTTGTCATAGAAATAAACTGAGTACTTACTTGCAGAAGCAAAAAGTAAAGTTTATTTATTAGTGTAGGCTTACATTCACACTGCAATGAAGTTACGGTGAAAATCCCCCAGTCGTCACACTCCGCCACCTGTTCGAGTACGCTGAGGGAGAATTTAGCATGGCCAATGCATCTAACCAGCACATCTTTCGGACTGTGCGAGGAAACCAGAGCACCCGGAGGAAACCCATGCAGACATGGGGAGAACGTGCAAACTCCACACAGTCAGTGGCCCAAGCCGGGAATCAAACCTGGGTCGCTGGCGCGGTGAGGCAGCAGTGCTAACCACTGTGCCATCCCTTACTGTGAAATACTGTGAATGTTCGAAGGTGAAATAAAAGCTAAAAGTGCTGGCAATATTCAATTGTGTAGCTGTGGTGAGAGAAACTGGGTTAGTGGGTCAGATCTTCAGTATTGGAAACACTAAACTTAAGTTGCTGCACATCAGGACCAGTCGTCCTCACACGCGCACATGCACTGCAATTGCCCAGGAAATTAACTTGCAATGGGCTGATTTTCACTGCCCTGGGTGACACAAATGTCTTTCCACTGATCTCAATGTCAGGGACTTGGGCTGGAGAGGTGTTACTTACCTGGATACTTAATCCACAATTGTTATGCTTTTTAATCTCCAGTTGACTAACAGTGTTAGTCAACCCATCACCGCCCATGTTCCACATCCACATCCCCAAGCAACTCCGACCCGAGTACCAACCATCCCCTGCCCCCCCAATCTTCAACGCCCACTCATCCACCCACTCACTGATCCACTCACCCACCCGCTCACCCTCTCATCCATTCACTCACTCCCTTATCCACTCCCTCACCCACTCACCCGCTCTCTCACCCACCCACTAATCCACTCACCCGCCCGCTCACCCACCTGCTCATTCTCTCTCTCATCCACTCACTCACCCCCTCACCCACCCACTCAGTCACTAACTCATCCACTCACTCATTCACCTGCTCACTCACCCATTCATTCACCCGTTCACTCGCTCCCTCACTCATCCACTCACCTACTCAGTCATTCATTCATCCACCCACTCGCCCAATCACTGTCTCACCCACTGAAGATCTTTGACTTTGAAAAACACACCTGAGTAGGGCAGCTGCTCCTTTTGAGTGCTACTCCCTTCAAAGTTGCAGGACTGGAAGCTCTGGCAGGAAGAATGCAGAACGGTAAGAATACAGAGACTTTCACAGTCAGCAGCAATCACCCCGGCCTCACCAGTGACCGGTCGGTCTGGCCATAGTTCGTGTTCGTTAGTAATGTGAGTTAACAATGAGTCAGTTCTGACAAAAGCTCATCAACCTGCAACATAACATGTTTTGTTTCTCTCTCTTCACAGATGCTGCCAGAGCCCCTGAGAATGCCTAGCATTTACGGGTAGAATTTACTTATTTCAGAAACACTCGAGTTTATGAATAAATTTCTAATTACTTAGTTAATCATTTTCATGCTGACAATTCACATCTTAATGAATGGCCAAATAAGCTGCATCAAACATTCGAATTAGAAAGCAGCAAAAACAAAAACAGCATCCTGTTATTCATCTGTATAGAGAGGAACATATTGGGTGAATCGCAGAGATAATCAGACAGGATTTTAATTTTTAATTTATGTCACCTTCATGAATAATATTCTTTTACAGTCAAAAATACCTATAAATATCGACACATGTATTAAATGAACAAGAGATTTAAATAAAAACAAAATGCACAGTTCCAGTCCAGGACAAATGGAAATTAGAAAATCTCTCCCTCTAATGTGTTTCCAAAATCCTCAGAGAACACACTAAGTAGTGTGGAACCATCCCTTGCTTATTATAACTTGAAGTAACATTTTGCACACTCAACCACAAAGAAGCTGAAAAGTTCATTGGCATGGGAAAAGGAAACCCACAAGGATTGAGGTTTGGCCCGTTGATGCTGAAACATAATTAACAGACAGGGCTTGTTGGAACAATGATGGTGCATTACCGATGCACACCATTCTTAACATTCTGATGGGAAATACAGAGAATTAAAAGATACACTGAGAGGAGCAAATCTCCAGAACTTGATGATCAATTTTGGTTGCTCTACCATTTGCTTTGCACAATGGACATCCTGCCCCTAGTCTCCCTGTTATTTTCAATAACTTGCTGGATTTGCACATTTAGTTTGGTGGTGAAGAGCATACATAGCTGTTTCATAATGTGATAATTGTTGACACAATGCCAACCAGCATTGCTGGCTGAGAATGGAACCAATTTAAAGCATTCAATCTCATTCTTGCGTGCACTCAATTGTTAAAGATTTCAAAAATTCCAATGAACTTTTTAAAATCTTTCCTTTTTGTCTCTTATTCTTTCCTTTAATCCAATATTTATTTCCCGCTCTTCAGTGTCTGTATCTGATTTGATTCTAATTCACCGTCTCTGTTCATCCTCTGTTTCTTCCTCAATTCTTAATTCTGATTGTTATGGAGATACATTGTTGGTTCCACTGTTCACAAAAGTCCCAAATGCCCCATTTCTCTGACCACATTGTTATCAGCTCCCACTTCCAGTTTTTACAGTGCAAAATATTGTTGAGCTGAAGGATGCAGGAGAATGTCTAACTAAAGGCTTACCCTGTGAAATAGCCCACTCCAGCACATTCTGGCCCAGATGAGAAGGTTTGTTGTTCAACAGCCAAGTTAACTGGTAGAAAATAATTGTTAAAGAACAGCTGGTTAAATCATGAACTGGGACAATGCAGTGACTCTAATCTCCAGACTGCTAATGCTCAGCACCGTGGAATGGGAAAGGGTAGACTTGATTATCTTTGACATGCTTTCCATTATGAGCTATACTGGACAGGGGGCACTGAGTAGATGCAGTAGCATCTCTTCATATTGAAGAGAAGAGGTGCCTATGGTTAGACCTTAGAAGTTGGCAATAGAGGACACAGACAGAACCAGCCACCTACCTCAATCAGAAAAATCTCTAAGAATATACCAGTCATCTATCAAAGCTCACTCTTCTAATTATAACTTTCCCTTCTTCAGTTCAGTAAGTGCAGACTGGAATAGACTTAATTAAGATAAACTTTTATCACAGAATGGCTGATTTGATTGATAAGTGCTGTACACCAGTAGGAGACCTTGACTGCTAATCTTAAGACTTCTTTCTTTAATCTTCCCTTCAGTATTTTCTCTTGTGCTTATATTTATAAAGGCAGTGACATAGTGGAGGTGTTGGCCTGGTGCTGTGGTCACTGGAGTGGTAATCCAGAAATGCAGCATTATCTATGCTCTGGCGATCTGTAAATAGTGAGGTAGAAAGCCTTAGATTCCAGGATGATAAAGACGGGCTGGTCAGATGGGCAGAACCGTGGCAAATAGAATTCAACCTTGAAAAGTGTGAGGTAATGCATTTTAGAGGACTAACAAGGCAAGGGAATGCACAATGAACGATAGGAGGCTAGGAAGTACAGAGGATCAGAGGGACATTGGGCTGCACGTCCAAAGGTCCCTAAAGGTAGCAGGACAGGTAGATAAGGTGGTTAGGAAGGCTTATGGGATACATGCCTTCAAAGCCAAGGCACAGAATATAAGAACAGGAAGATTATGATGGAGCTGTAGAAAACACTGTTGAGGCCACAGCTAGAGCATTGTGTGCAGTTCTGGTCACCACACTATAGGAAAGATGTGATTGCACTAGAAAGAGTGCAGAAGAGATTCATCAGGATGTTGTCCGGGCTGGAATGTTTCAGCTATGAAGAGAGTTTGGTTAGGCTGGGCTTGTTTTCCTTAGAGCAGAGAAGACAGAGGGTCCTAACTGAGGTGTACAAAATGATGAGGGCCATAGATAGGGTAGATTGGAAGGAACTTTTCCCCTCAGTAGAGGGGTCAATAACGAGGGAGTCATAGATTTAAGATAAGGGGCAGGAGATTTAGAGGGGATTTGAGGAAAATCTTTTTACCCAGAGAGTAGTGGGAATCTGGAGCACTCTGCCTGATAGGGTGGTAGAGGCTGTAAAACTTTTGTGCTGTAAAACTCTCTGACTCTATGGCTCCTGTTGAAATATTGATCATTGGCTGAGGCAGCTCTCCTGAACCAGAATTCAATGTTCTTCACAAATTAGGCTGCTGGTGAATGTTAATGGACTATTCATCAATGGAAAATGCGATCGTTAAACTCAAGCTTATCCATTTATGTTGACATTCAGCAGACGTTACTGCCGTGAGATCTAGGTTGAGAATTCTGGAACCTCACTGGTTTTCTCAACCTGTACAACAACATCTTATACTCATGTAGCATCTTTAACTTTATGATTTACCACAGGTGCATTATAAAACAAAATGTAATTCCAAGGGGATAGTGGGACAGATGACCAAAAGCTTGGTCCACAAGGAAGGTTTTAAGAAGTGTCTCAAGGAGGGAGGTGAGGTCAAAAGATGGAGACATTTGGGGAAGGATTTCCAGAGTTTAGGGGCTAGACGGCTGAAGGTCAGGCCAAAGGTCAAATGTGCACAAGAGGCTACAATTAGATGGCCTCGGTAATCTCATGAGAATTATGGTGCTGCAAGAGATTATAGAGTGGGGAGGGAGGGACATGTAAGAATTTGAAAACACGGACAGTAATTTTACAATCAAAATGTAGCCAAATTGGGAGTGAATGGAGGTCAGCGAACACAGTGGTGAGAGGGGAAATGGGAATTAGTGCAACTTAGGACCCTGCCAGCAGTGGTTTGGATGACATCTTGAGTGTACAGAGGGTAGAATGTGGGGGACAAGCCAGGGGTGCATTGGAACAGTCAAGTCGAGAGGGAAGGCAGGGATGAAGGTTTCAGCAGCCGTTGGTTGATTGGGGCGAATTTAGGCAATGGTCCATCAGTGGAAGTAAGTGGCCTTAGCGACAGTGTGAGTATGTGGTGGGAAGCTCATCACTTAAATAAACCTGATGCTAAGGTTGAGAGCAGATTGCCTTAGTCAGAATGTTGTCAGGGAGAGGAATGGACTCAGTGGCTAGGAATTGGAATTTGGTGTGGTATCGAAAACAATTCTTCTCAATACTTAATTGGAGGAAACCTCTGCTCATCCAGTACTAGATGTTAGACAAGCAGTCTGATAATTTAGCAATGATGGTCGTGACATCGAGCTGGGTGTCATTAGTGTACGTGTGAAAATCAATGCTGTGCTTTCAAATGATGTTGCCGAGAGGCAGCATGTAGTTGAGAAATAGGAGGGGGCCAACAATAGACCCAGAGGTAATGGTACGGGAGCAGGAAGGGAAACCATTAAAAGTGATACTCTAACCATGATCAGAGTGATAAGATTGGAACCAGGTGAGAGCAATCCCACCTGGATGAAAGTGGAGAGGCATTGGAGGAGGATTCAATCCTCATAAACCTGAACACATCATAAACACTAATCTTAACAAGTCCCATTCCCCTGTCACCTCTGTGTTTTTTGACCTACATTGACACCCCTGGTAAAGCGACAACTTGACTTCAAAAATTCTCAGCCTTGTTTACAAGTTATGGCCTTGTCCCTCCCTACCTCTGTCATCTCTTCTAGCCCCACAACCTTCCGAGATATCTGTGCTCCTCTAATTCTGGTCTTTTGTGTTTTCCTATTTATAATTGTTCCACCATTAGTGACCAAGCCTTCAGTTGCCTAGTCCCTAATCTCTGGAAATCCCTCTCTGCACTTCTCTGCCTCTCTACCTCACTTTAAGACTCAGCATAAAACTTACTTCTTTGACCTAGCTAGTAAGACAAGTTTACTTTTGTCACAGTCATGTAGGATATAATTTATGACTTTGATAAGAGCTGTTTCAGTACTGTGGCAAGGGCAGAAATCTGATTGAAGGGATTCAAACATTGAGTTCAGGGAAAGATGGGCTCAGATCTGCAGGGACAGTGGTGTCAAGGGTTGATTTTTGAGAAGAGGGTGGATGGCAGCAGATTGAAAGGAGACAGGGAGAACATCTAAAGAGAGAAAATCTTTCACAGTATTGGCGAACATGGGGACCAGGTGGTCATCAAATAGTGGGAATAGGATCAAGAGAGTAGGAGGTAGGTCTCAAACACAAGATGAGTGTGGAGAGGATACGAGGGAAACAATGCAAGCTCAGGCTTAGAGCAAGGGGAAATGCAATCTCCATTCCACCCAGCTTGTTCTTGAAGGTATACAGGTACACTCAGCTGGCAATTTGTTCCACAGGTCCACTATTCTCTTTGCAAAGAAGAACTGTCTCACAACCAACCTATTTCCTCCCTTGAGTAATTTATACACAATTGAGAAGGAAATATTATCCACTAGATCATACAATCTGCAACACATTTCTTGTGGTTTTACAAAGATACAAAGGCACCAATCACTCATAATGCATTGGATAAATATGTGCGTTCATTTATTGAGACTAGGCAATGAAAACAGATGTAGTTGAACAGAAAGCTTGAAGTCAGCAGCAACAAGTCTGACTACTCTGTACGCTGCTGAAAAGCAGCAGCAAAACTAAAAGGGATTGCATGACAGACTTCCCTTCAAGTGATGTCATGCTGCAGTCCCATAAAGGCACTTTACCAAAACATTTATAACAAACACACACACTCGCACAATTATTTAAATATATGTCTCTCCTCTTCACCTTTTAATATTCTTAATCTTTTTCTCAGTTTTTCCAACTTTATGTTCTTTCCTCACCAGAACATTTCTTCAGCAATGTTTTCCCCTCAGCTGTAGAAGGACTTTTGATCACATTTGGCCTATTTTGAGTGTTCTCTATCTTTTCTTAGTGTCAGGATAACTCTTCTCCTATCTTTCATTCCTCTTACCTTCACATTTGTCTGACTATGTTGCACCATTTATCTCATCATCCTGAAGCAAGGCTTAATACATGCTCCCCAAGCATTTTGCCTTCTGAAGGAACCATTACCTCCAGGACAACCTTGACCTTTCTTCTGTCATGCACTTCCCTGTAAAACTACCTCAAATGTTCCATTCGCACAGTTGCCTCTTCCACCATGTTGTTCAGGACTTCCAGATGATCCAGCAATTTGCATGCAACCCCTTCATATGAAAATACCAAATTGATGGATAGAAAAGACCAACTGGCTCATCCAACACATCCCAAACCATAATGACCAGAGCATCACAAATTAACATTTTGCAGAATCACAGAATCACTACAGCGCAGAAGGAGACCATTCAGCCCCTCATTGCCTCTCATCAACATATAGGAGGCAATGGCCTAATGATATTATTGCTAGTCTATTAAACTCAGCTAATGTTCTTGGGTCCCGGGTTCAAATCCCACCATGGCAGATGGTGAAATCTGAATTCAACAAAAGATATCTGGAATTAGGAATCTACTGATGACCATGAAACGACTGTCGTAAAAACCCATCTGGTTCACTAAAATCCTTTCGGGAAGGAAATCTGCCGTCCTTACCTGGTCCGGCCCACATGTGGCTCCAGATCCACAGCAATGTGTTTGATTTTTAACTGTCGTCGGGCAGCTAGGAATGGGCAATAAGTACTGGCCAGCCAGTGATGCCCATATCCCATGAATGAATAAAAAAAATGTCTGCATTTTCTCCCCACTCCTGTCTCCCCGTAACCTTGAACATCCTTGTTTTTCAGATAATAGTCTGATTCCATTTTGAAAGCTTCGATTGAACCCACCTGCACCCCACTCTCAGACAGTGCATTCTACAGCTTAACTGCTCACTATGAGAAAAGGTTTCTCTCGTTTCACCTTTGCTTCATTTGGCAATTTCCTTCCACCCCTTCAATGTGTCTCCAGACTAACCTTTTCCTTTTGTTGTTTAGTTTCATAAAGATGCTTGTTTACCTTTCAATTTTTGAGATTGAATGAAGTCGAAACCAAAGGATTTTTCTAATATCCGGATAAACTTGTCACTTTCTATATCTCTGTGATTTTGGATTCCAGATTACAAGTAAGTGATAGAGAGTGGTATGCTAGAGATGATGTGGCTTCTGTGGGTCCTCCATTAATGAAGAAGCTATGAAAAGTTGGTGTTATATTAAAGGCCAAAGACATATCGGTATCAGAAAGTGTATGTCTTTCTGCACCATAATCTTGTGTATAGATAGATTATTAAAACACTGCCGAACCTATATATTAGAGTGATAAGACACTGTCACCAAGGGCACTGAGCTGATTGTAAATACTGCAAAGATTATCTTTCATTAGGCTATTGCATTTTGTGATGCACAGGGGGTTTGAAAACTACAGAACTCATTTGATGGCCAATTCATCATCAGGAGGGGTGTACTAATATCAGAAAGCTCATTCATTCTCCATCCAAGGGATTTCGGCTTAAAAAGAAGAAGCTGTTTCTTTTTCCCTGGAAACAATTTTATTTAAAGAAATATGCTCAAGAAAGATTGACAGGGAATAGAAAAGCTCATTCTTATGTATTAAGCTGCCATGCACAAGATTTAACTACACAGTGACAGGCTGCCGCTATCCTAATGCCAGGCAAACACATTGTGCATCGAGGTATCTTTTCACTATATCTGTGGGATATGGAGGTGGTGAAGGGATGATGATATTACAATACATTCAGATCAATAGTGTGCAGGCACAAACAAGCAATCTCGAACCAGCGTTGGTAACCCTCAAGGATTATCCTTGTATCTTCAGGAATTAAATATGACTCTCCTGGACAGTGATACAAGGCTGTTCCATCTGGTTGGTGAGTAAGTGGGTAACCATTTAGAATTGAGATGAGGAGAAATGACTTCACTCAGAGTGTTGTGAATCTTTGGAAATTTCTACCCAGGGGGTGGTGATGGCCTAGTGGTATTATCGCTAATCGAGAAATTCAGCTAATGTTCTGGGGACCCGGGTTCCTTTTATTGAATTCAAATCCTGCCACGACAGATGGTGGGATTTGAATTCAATAAAAATATCTGGAATTAAGAATCTACTGATGACCATGAAACCATTGTCAATTGTCAGAAAAACCCATCTGGTTCACTAATGTCCTTTAGGGAGGAAAATCTGCCGTCCTTACCTGGTCTGGCCTACATGTGACTTGTGGTTGACTCTCAACTGCCCTTTAAAGTGGTCTAGCAAACCACTCAGTTCAAGGCGATGAGGGATGGTGAATAAATTCTGGTCAGCCAGCGATGCCCAGGTCCCACGAATGAATAAAGAAAAAAATTGAGTTTATTCAAGAGTGGGAATGAAAGGAGATGGGTGTAGGACAAGAAAGTAAAGGTGAGGAATAAGATCAGCTATGATTTTATTGAATGATAGTGAAGGTCCAAAGGGGCCATATAGCCTGCTCCTGCTCCTGACCAGAACAGCAACAATGGTGCCTCAGAGTGTGACAGTGAGCAGTTTTTGCAATCTCCTCATTGAAGAAACAGATACAAAGGGGTGGATCCTGATTTTCCATCAGAATCAATAAAAACAAAATTTGGGAGATGTAAAAAAGATAAAAATAGAACAAAGGAACCTGCCCGCTACACGTGTGCCCCCGACAAGTTCTATTCATCAGGTGCACATCATGGAGGCCTGTTCCAATTCATGTTGGTGTTCCAATGTGGGGGCTCTAGCCTGATCTGCATATTCAAATATATGTAAATGGGGACCCAGACTTTTAAAATCGGGACCCTCGTTACGCCATTGGTAGGGGACAGGGACAATCGAGTGGGGAAATCCTGCCGACGTTAAAGCCATTCTGGGACTCCCGCCCGTTTCTCCACCCCCTCCACCATTCCTGCCTGCTGAAAATGGGGACAGAAAATCCCCTCCATGGTCAGATATTGCCATCGATAAGTTTGGTGCTGCAAAGACATTGGAACAAACTCCGCTGGTGGTTAATGTGGAATTTTGGCAATGAAGCCAAAACGTAGGCCAATGGAGAAGGGGTGCAGAATCCAATTTTTTCCAGGATGTATAGGCGATCTCCTGGTCTATAGATGACCAATTTGAGAATGCAGCTGGTCTGGGATGACATTCATGATCTCACGAGCAAAAAATCTCTCATTATGCATAAAATAATCAGTGCTTGTAGCACTTAACATCTAATAGGTTTTATTGGGCATGGAAGCAGTCAAAATGAGTTCAATTTGCCCACCTCATGCTCCATAATTCTGTAGTATTTCTTTATTACATCCATTTTTTGTGGTAACCATGGTGCCCAGCCAGTTAATAGCATTAGACTGTCATATGATGCATCCAATGGTTCAAGTGTCCCTACCATCAGCGGTCATTGTTCAAGTGAAAGTAAACACTTTGTACCTTTCCACAATGCTTAAAATGGCAATTCTTGCTGGAAAAAATGAATTAGAAATCGCTTCTGTTATTAGAAGTGATTTGCAGCAAAATAACCTGTTCAGATTTATGCAAAATACTTAACAACTCAGGAAAAGCAAGGGGTGGCATTTTCAGGTCGTGTGCGCCTCAAGACTAGAAATTCCTGCCCAAGCTCAATGGACTTTTGAATGGTCGGCTGAATTTTCTCTCAGCAGCGACGATTCTTGCAGCAGGCGACACAGGAGAATTTCAGCCATGGAGTACATAAAGGTCCCATGATTGCTCACAATGCAATAATACATAGGAAAACACATGCCAAATCGGGAATGTTGATAGGTCTTTTAAAGCAAACTCCAGCCCTTAAATAAATTCTGTCCCAAATTTCAACCTCTTTTGGGGTCCCCAGCTTAATTAAAATAACTTACGTTCAGTAAAAGGGAAAGCAAAACTCTGGTAGAACTGCACCGAGTCCAAGGTTTGCAAGAGGTTGCAGACTGCATAATGCATCAGCTAAATTATATTGTATTAATCACTTTTAATCACGTACCGTATTTTTATTTCTCCCATGAAATCCTTAAAGAACGTTAACTGGTTGTGGTGAAGTTCAGTGGGCAGAGTTTATCTCATGGTGGTAAGAAGATGGAGCTGCAGAGAAGAGTTTCACCTGAAGGTTCATATTGAACTTTTAAAACTAGAGGACAGTTTCGGCTGAACAGACAACCATGCACAAACACATCAGGGCAAGTCCCTGAGGCACTGGTCTGCCACAAACCCTTTGGCTGGAAGTCTCTGACCTCGCCTGTGGCTAGGATTCCCCGGTCCCGCTGCAGTGAATGAAACAAAGAACAAAGAACAATACAGCACAGGAACAGGCCCTTCAGCCCAACAAGCCTGCACCGATACACAGTTTCTATCCCCCTGTTAGCCTACTGTTCATGTGTCTATCAAGAAATGCTTTGAATGTTGCCAATGGAGATTTGGCTGAGCACCAAATTTTCTATTCTCGCTGGCAGCACCGGCGGGCATCCGACATTGGAGAATCCTGGCCTTTGGCTTTAGAAACTGAACTGGATAATGGCCACCTGGGAATATGTGAATGGCCTCCTTCCTGCCCCACAGTACGCCCAGTGTTGGTATGCACAAAGACACACTCTCCTGCAGAGGGTAGGATATGAGGCGTGGTCCTGGATGATCAGGGTGGGATTAATAATCCAATCGCACAGTCTGATTTAAGGAATTGCATTATATGCCAAGAGCCAGGGCCAGGGTCAGGAATATGTATAAAGACACCTCAAGGATACTGTTACAGCGGTCAGTACAATGGCCTGGTCAGCCATTGCAAACTCGCGCTGGGAGATCTGTTGAAGGGCTGACCAACTGGCATGGACCCTAGCTTGTGGGATTCCTAAACTATTAGTGTTGTTACGACTACGTACTATTGTACTATTTATGTAGATAGGCTGGAAAATTGGGCGGGGATCCTGGATTCAGGATTCAATCCTGGACCGGGGAGCGGCGCGGGCTTGGAGGGCCGAAGGGCCTGTTCCTGTGCTGTATTGTTCTTTGTTCTTTGTTCTTTGTTTATTGCTTAGAGATTTAATACAGTATCCTCAGATACTGAAGTAATCCATGTTCAAATGTAACAAGATCTGGACAATATCCAGGCTTGGGCTGACAAGTGGCAAGTAGCATTTGTGTCACACAAATGCCAGGCAATGACCATCACCAATAAGAGACACTCTAACCACCACGCTTGACATTCAATGGTATTACCATCACTGAATCCCCCACTGTCAACATCCTTGAACTTAACTTTGACCAAAAACTCAACTGGACTCACCACATAAACACAGTAGCTACAAGAGCAGGTCAGAGGCTAGGAATACTGTGGCGAGTAACTCACCTCCTGACTCCCCAAAGCCTGTCTACCAGCAACAAGGTCAGGAGTGTGATGGAATACTCCTCACTTACCTGGATGGGTGCAGCTCCAACAACACTCAAGATGGTTGACACCATCCAGGACAAAGCAGCCCGCTTGTCTGGCACCACATCTACAAACATCCACTCCCTCCACCACCAATGTTCAGTAGCAGCAGTGTGTGCTATCTACAAGATGCACTGCAGCAATTCACCGAAGGTCCTTAGACAGCACCTTCCAAACTCATGACCGCTTCCATCTAAAAGGACAAAGGCAGCAGATACATGGGAAAACCACCATCTGCAAGTGCCCCTCCACCATCCTGACTTGGAAACATATCTCCATTCCTTTGCAGTCGCTGGGTCAAAATCCTGGAATTCCCTTCCTAACGGCATTGTGGGTCAACCCACAGAACATGGACTGCAGCAATTCAAAAAGATGGCTCACCACCACCTTCTCAAGGGCAACTAGGGATGGGCAATAAATGTTGGCCAGCCAGTGATACCCATGTCCCACGAATGTATAAAATAAAAGTATCCAAGATGCTGTGTGCCATTGATATCGAAAGTAGAAATAAGCACGTTTAGACCATAAAAGGGGCCTTACAATAATGAAAAGCCATTGTAATCATCTGACCTATTGGCACCAAATTCAGTGCCTACTTCTTGCCCTGTGCCTCCCTTACATTTGACCAAGGCTTCACATTTTATAAACAGAGATTTTGTACCAGTTTTGTTTCATTGTATCAAAGTCTGCATATTGGCAATCATCATTTAGCCCCAGCAGCTAAAACACTGTGGGCGGGATTTTCTTGTCCAGAAATTCCCACCAAGCTGCATAGTCCTTTCAATGGTCCATCAAATTGTCTGTCCTGCCCTTGATGATTCTACGGCAGGAATATTTATGCCAGTATTTATCATTCCTCAATCCTGCATGTTTTTAATTACACTCATATCACTGCAACTTGCCTTAAAATACCCTGATATTGTTGAGTACCAAATTGGATTGTGCTCTGCTTTTACAGTCCAATGGACCACTTTCACTTCAATAAGTAGCAATAACAAACAAGTTCCAATTAGTAATTATATCTGTCTCTCATTCATCCTCTATATTCATCTTGAGGTAGCTTAATTCCATATTTGTGACATATAGAGCTCCTGTTAGTTTTTGCTTGTTTAACTCCTTGCACATTTTTCATTTGATTTTATTTGATCTTATTTGATTTATTATTGTCACATGTATTGGGATACAGTGAAAAGTATTGTTTCTTGCGCGCTATACAAAGCATACTGTTCATAGAGAAAGAAATGAGAGGGTGCAGAATGTAGTGTTACAGTCATAACTAGGGTACAGAGAAAGATCAACTTAATGCGAGATAGGTCTATTCAAAAGTCTGATGGCAGCAGGGAAGAAACTGTTCTTGAGTCGGTTGGTACGTGACCTCAGACTTTTGTATCTTTTTCCCGAAGGAAGAAGGTGGAAGAGCGTATGCCCGGGGTGCATGCGGTCCTTAATTATGCTAGCTGCTTTTCTGAGGCAGCTGGAAATGTAGAGGGAGTTAATAGATGGGAGGCTGGTTTGCGGGATGGACTGGGCTTCATTCACGACCCTTTGTAGTATCTTGCGGTCTTGGATAGAACTGGAGTCATATCAAGCTGTGATACAACCAGAAAGGATGCTTTCTACGGTGCATCTGTAAAAATTGGTGAGAGTCATAGCAGATATGCCGAATTTCCTTAGCCTCTTGAGAAACTAGAAATGTTGGTGGGCTTTCTTAACTATAGCACCAGTGTGGAGGGACCAGGACAGGTTGTTGGTCGTCTGGACACCTAGAAACTTGAGGTTCTCGACCATTACCACATCCACACTTCACAGCCAGTGAAATACTTTTTAAGTGTCATTGTTGCTATAATGTATAATGTGCAATGCCAAAGTTGTACACAGCAAGGTCTCACAAAAAGCGAATAAGACAAGCAGCCAATCAATCTGTTTTAGTGATGTTTGTGGAGGGATACAAATACGACCGGGACACCACATAAAGTCCCTATAATATTCTTCAGATTGCACCATAGGATCTTTAACATCGTGGCAAAATAGGGAGGTGGGCCCCATCGGGAAAGAATGGCACCTCTGACAATGTAGCATTCACTTAGTGCTGCGCTGAAGTACAATGAGTAGACTCCTTGAATAGGGCGTAAACCTGCAAGCTTCTGGCTGAAGCGAAATGCTAGCTGAAAGGCTTTAAACCATAAGATCACCAAATTGCAATGAGTGCCTTTTCTCCACAAAATCCTACGCAACATCTGTCCCGGAGCTTCAGATAGGCTGAGAAATAGCTCCTCCGGAAATTAATCTGTTATTAACTTTCCTTCTCTTACTCCTGGTCTCTGTGTAGGTGTGCTTCATCCATCTTGTCCTCTGCTTTAAATATCCTGAATATTTCTTTATTTTTAGACCTGGCTCTGACTATTTTACTACATACATTATATAAAAGAATGTTCTTGACTTTGACCCACAACCTCATGGGATGAGTCAGGTTAATTTATGCCTTCGAGCTCACAATTTTCTTTTCAGTTGTCAAATTCTTTCTATAACTTCAAAGAGAGCCCCTGAAATATCATGATTCTCTCTCCATGGTGTCAACTTTGTAATTCAAATGAAGTAATTTTACAGCCAGTTATATGCCTTAGTAAAGACCTCAAAAACTTGAGCGTTTTGATAAACAGTTGCTCCCCAGTAGACTACTCCAGTTATTTTGGCTGGAAACCTCAGTAACATTCATTTAGCCCTGATTTGTGCCGATTGCAGTCCCTGTTGTTTCAAATAGTGAAGTTAGGTTACAGTGGATTACCGTCATTTTGGCACCCCCTTTCCCTCAAGCACCCTCAACATTGACTTCCTCTGTCATCCGAGATAATGGTTAGAGGCTGAATTTTACTTGTGCACTGGACATACCGGAGAGGGTATTGCAAAATTGCACTCCGAAGGAAAGACTTTAGTAAGCTCCTCATTTGTATTCTCGATGAGCATGGTACAGAGGCAGAAGCATAATTGCATTAAATTACCCTGTTACATTTAATACTGCCAAAGTATACTATTGGCAAAATATCACTGAATTCTCTCCAGGGTACAGTACCTCAAACCCGGCTATCGGTGTCCAAAACCTGGACATTTTTTTTTAAAGTGGGACGTGCAAGAATTTTAAGTGACCGTATGTGAGTTTAAAAAAATACTGGCTTGTGCAGAGCGTGGCTGCATCAGCACAGTGGCGTGCGGGAAGTTATCTGCTTCATGACCCAACATTTCAAGTGGTCAGAACCACTGACTCCACCTGACCTGGTTTGGAAAGATTCAGGGAGTCGCACTTCTCTGCATGGCTTCCATCTCGAGTGTTTCTCTAATTGCTGCGGTTACCTGCTTTTTTTAAGTTGTGGCCTTACCAAAGCACTCTCCAGCTTCAGTGTGCCAGCCTTAGACGCGATCTGCTCGCTACCCATCTTTATCTGATTACACTACAGGTCCTCTGAAATGTCCCAGGACCTTTTTCCAAAAATGCCAGTGTGGACTCGACCCCAAGGTTGTCGGTTCTGAGACACTCTACGCAGGTGGTGTACTGTAAAGGTAAAGTCGCCATAGACCCAGATGACCATGGGCTTTTGAGGGGGAAGGGCTGACTGGTGGTGATTTAACCTGAGGGTCACCTCACTTCAGGCAAGGGGCAAGGTTGAGAAGGCTTCAAGAAAATCTTCAGCCAGTAAGGGAATTGAACCCACACTGTTGGCATCATTGTGCTTCACGAACCAGCTGTACAGCCAACTGAACTAACTGACCACTGCTCTTATTAATGTAAACAGTATCAAGACAGTTGGGGCGGCACGGTAGCACAGTGGTTAGCACTGCTGCTTCACAGCTCCAGGGACCTGGGATAGATTCCCGGCTTGGGTCACTGTCTGTGTGGAGTTTGCACATTCTCCTCGTGTCTGCGTGGGTTTCCTCCGGGTGCTCCGGTTTCCTCCCACAGTCCAAAGATGTGCGGGTTAGGTTGATTGGCCAGGTTAAAAAAAAAATTGCCCCTTAGAGTCCTGAGATGTGTAGGTTAGAGGGATTAGCAGGTAAATATGTGGGGTAGGGCCTGGGTGGGACTGTGGTCGGTGCAGACTCGATGGGCCGAATGGCCTCCTTCTCCACTGTAGGATTTCTATGATTTTTTAAATATAGAATTACAGCACAAAAATAAGCCATTGGAATGTGAATGTGTTTATGTTCTCTCATCCTTACATCATCTCATCCTAACAGTACGTTCTTCTATTCCTTTCTCCCTGATGTGTTTATCAAGCAGCATCTTAAATGCATCTATACTAAGCACCTCAACTACTCCTTGTGGTAGCGAGTGCCACCTTCTAGCCATTATTTAGGATAGGAACTTTCTCCTGAATTCCTAAATGGATTTTTTAATGGATTATCTCACATTTATGCATCCTAGTTTTGGATTTCCCCCACGAGCAGGAATATCTTCCCTAGGTCTAACCGATCAAAGCCCTTCATAATTTAAAATATCTTTTTTTATTAGATCACCCTCGTTTTCCACAAGATAAGCATTTAAAATGTAATTCACAGAACAGATGTGGGCAGGCAAAAACAGGTGAGCCCAATTCACACATCTTCTGATTTTTGTGACTCCATTGAAGTGAATGGAAATGAAAATGTGGCAGATGTGACTGATCCGCTATTAACCATTTACACTATCTCTAGCCCTGTACTCATCTATAGAATTGAGCAAGTTCCAGTCCCCCACATGTCCCCGCCAGCCCATTAAATCCAATCCCACTGCCATGAAACCAGCCGAACATTTTACAGAGGATGGGTGGGTCCTGAAGCCAGGAGACTACCTCCGTTTAGAAGGAGGTAATTAAGTCACTTGTTCATGTGATTAAAGACTCTGCCCAATTGAGTCAACATTGAAATGGTGTTTTAAACGGTACGGTCCTGCACAGGTATGTAAGGATGGATAATGTATTTAAAAAGTGTGGGACTGTGTCTGATTGTCAGAGACCTTGGAGGTAGCAGATAAAACTGCAGCAACTGCCATCGATTCTGGAGCATTGTTATGGTCTCCTGTTGAGAGCCATCCTCCCACCATTCTCCTCCCTCTTTCCACAGCTTGTCCTATACTCTCTGTCACCTCTTCTCATTCTCATTGTTATATTCTATACTTGCCCTCAATGTAGACACCAAAGAGGTGGGTGTCAGAATCTAGGATTCTTTGACTGGCCGTCAGACACAGCTGAAGGCACAGACCCCAGTGACAACCTAGCGCTGTGGGAATAGTTCAGTCTGGAGGTGGATCCTCCAGTGAGGAGGTGTTCAGGAGGAGGAGAGCAGCTGGTCAGGGTTGACCTCAGCTGGCCAACCAGGTACATGGAGAAGCTGGTGTGGCTAAGCTGACTATCCCTAAACACATTGACAAAGAAGGCCTTACCCAGCAGGATGCGTGTACAAGGAAAGACTCAGCAACTTACAGCTGTCTGAATGTCAGTGCCGTACATAACTTTGTTCATCGCAGGAGGCCGGCACATCTCATTGCAATGTGATGGCAGGGAAAATTCACTCAAACTTCTCAGGAGGCCACCTGATACCGAGCAAGCTTAGGCTGACAATGGATCTCAACTTCTATACCATGGCTGCACTCCAGGCAGGAGCCAGGGACCTCTGTGGCACTTCACAGAATGCAGCACAGGTTAGTTACAGATGCCTGAACTTATTCACTGTGCATCCAATGAAGCCAGGCAACCAGAAAGATCCAAAGGATAAAAGCAAATTACTGCGAATGCTGAAATCTGAAACCAAAAGAGAAAATGCTGGAAAATCTCAGCAAGTGTGGTCTCCTCTATATCGGAGAGACCAAACGTAGACTGGGGGATCGCTTTGCTGAGCACCTTCATCTGTGCACAATCCCCTGACCTTCCCGTTGCTTGTCATTTTAACACACGATCCTGCTCCCATGCCCACATGTCTGTCCTTGGCCTGCTGCAATGTTCCAGTGAAGCTCAACGCAAACTGGAGGAACAGCATCTCATCTTCCGGCACTTTACAGCCTTCCGGTCTCAACATCGAATTCAACAACTTCAGATGATTAGCTCTACCCCACCTCCACCTCTTTGTTTTCATTTTATTTAATTTTTTTTACTGTTCTCTACCTTTTATTTCTTTATTGTCTTTCTTAATTTTTCTTCCCCCCCCCACACTCTTTCCCCCTACTTTATCCCCCCTTTCCTTACCTTTTCTCCCCCTTTGCTTCCCCTTTCCCCGTTTTCTAAATTTTACCTCTCTCCCACCGATCTTCCCCCTCCCCCCACATCTTCACCTGTCACAGTTTACCCTCTGATTCCAGCTTCTCGGCCGTTTGGCCATTCACACCTTCTATTCTCTCTATGGACTGCCATTAGCAGCCTTTCCCCTTGTTTTTGTGGCTATGACTCAAGTTTCATTCCCTCACCCTGCAGTATAAATTTCTCCCACTTCCTATGCCTTTTAGCTTTGACGAAAGGTCATCTGGACTCGAAACATCAGCTCTTTTCTCTTCTTACAGATGCTGCCAGAACTGCTGAGATGTTCCAGAATTTTCTCTTTTGGTTAGAAAGATCCAAAGGTCTGAGTGTCCTAGCAAGTTTCCCCGGGGCACAGGTGGTCATAAATTACACCCACGTGATCATCAAGACCCCCACAGGCCAGACAGGAACCACCATAAACTGGAAGGGATTCCACTCCTTAAATGTCCAGCTTGTCTGTGACCTTTTCTACAGGTGTGTGCACACCTGTGGGCATAGCCATGACTCCTACAGCCTAAGACACTCCCAAGTCTCTTTACCCCGGCACCACAATTGGATGGTTGGTTACAGGAAGGCAAAGGCTATCCACTCAGGAGGTGGTTCATGGCACAAATAAGGAACCCGTGAACAGAGGCAGAGTTGAGATACAGTGAGAACCACATGATTACCAGGGCCACAACTGAGCAGACTGTGGGTCTACTGAGGATGAGTTTCTGTTGCTTAGACAAAGGTGATGGCATCTGGCAGTACATGCCAGCAAGGGTTTCCCTATGTGGGGTGTGCTGCTGTCTACACAATGTGGCACTACAGAGAGAGTGAAGAACTCACTGAGGAAGAACTGGTAGAGTGTCAAACATCCACCAATGGGGATTCAGAGGTTGATGCTGAGGAGGAGCAGCATTAGGATGTAATTCAGGCAGAGTCAGAACATAGGGGAAGCCAGGAATGTGGTACACAAGAACTCGAGAGGCTTTAATATTGAGGTATATCATGTGACAAGGCAGTGGATGTGCACTTTCATTTGAAAAGACTCATTTCATAAGAAGTGAAAACCTTCCTACATTTCAAGCCTTCCTATACTGAAGCTGCATTGGAACCATCTCACGAGAGACCACCTGAAATAACACAGTCTGTCCTTCAAGACATCATAAAGCAATGTTTTGATGGAATCTCCTTAATACAGATTCGACACATCCAACACTCCTAAAACCATAAATACACATAACTCCATTCAAGATCAGCGTAAAGCCTTACAAAATTGGGACAATTATTTCCAACTCATCCCATTCATTGGCGATGCTCACCTGAGCTCCCCACACGTGTTTACAGTATCTTAAATCTCTTCCACATGCTATGCCATAGCGCTCCCCGATCATTGCCAACAGAGCTGGAGACAGGCTGCTGAGTGTCTTTGCCCCTTTCCCTGTGATGACCGTGGCGTCTGTCCTCTGGTCACCCGAGACCATGGGTCCTGGCACTGTGACAGAGTCCTGCTCTCTGACTGCTCAACCAAGTGTCTCACATTCTGCAAGCACATGCAGTCCTACTGAGGTACAAATATCTGAACTGGTGGCTGGTGTAGAGTGAGGTTGAGATGGTGCACCCTCTGAGGTCTATTCCTCTTCCTCAGAGGTCAGCACGGGCCCTTTAGGGATGGCCACTACTGCTGATGCTATCTGACCTGCCACACAAAACAGAAAGAATGTCCTTGAGTGTGAAATCATATTAACTGTCAGCGAAGGTTGCAAACATCTCAAAGGTTATCGACTGTCTTCCAACATTTTACACAGAATGGTGTCCTCCCATCCTCTCAGCTCTTCTCACTATAATCTCATACAACAAATTAATCCCTAACATGCTATTATCTCTGGCATTCTTATTCATTCTCTCACTACCCCAGTGCTAATTCCAGTCTCTTCATGGCCCACAGTCCCCCAACCTTGGTTATTGCACAGCTGCAGAACATCCATGCTAAATGGAAAAGCAAGCAGGCCACAGCCCCACCAGTTTTCAACCTTTCCCCAACACTATGGCACCTCTTCTCCTGGACTCAAAGAGGCAACAGAATTATTCTCCTCTGAGAAAGGACCATGCCTTTGTTCTAATGCTACCTCATGAGCTGTTTCAATACAACAACTCCACCTCCTTCTTTCCATACAAACGCACACACCCCCAGTTGCAAGACTCACTCATCCTCAAGTGCAGAGACAACTCAATAATGCTGCGCCCCCCCCCAGGAAGATTGAGGAAGCCTTTTGCCTGTCATGATGCCCATCATCCACATCGCCTCCCAAGTGTGTGCGACTGCTATGCGATGTGATTATCGCTCATCCTCACACAGCAGAGACAACAGGTCACATCGCCTGTTACGGAGTGCAGGCAGGGCTGGCGCTGGCTGACCTCATGACTGCTGGCTCCCCTGCCACCACCATCCAGCTTTCCCCAGTCTGTCTGGAGGGTCTCCTTTTCCCTTCCTGTGGCAACGGCACATCACACCGATCAGTGACAGGCCAGAGGAGGGCATGCGGGAAGTCAATGGTGAACCATGGGTCTGTCCGGTTTCTTTAGTCCTCCATAGTGCCTGGATGTTTTTGGTTTCTGACTGGCTGCAGGTTAACTAGTGAAGGGGGGGGAAGATGGGGAAGATGATGGAAGCAGGAAAGGTGGGAGAGGGCTGGGGAAGACAAGGAAAGGCAAGAGAAGGTGGGGAGAAGGTTGGGAGAAGGTGGGGAAAGGCAGGGAAGGTGGGGGAGGTGGGAAAGTTGGGGAGGTGGGAGAAGGTGGGGGAAGGTGGGGAAAGGCAGGGAAGATGGGGGAAGGCTGGGAAGGAAGGAAGGTAGGGGAGGTGGGGGAAGGTGGGGAAGGCAGGGGAAGGTGGGGGAAAGCAGGGGGAGGTGTACTCAGATGATCTGGTGGATCTGTTTCCTTTCACTCTTCAGGAGAGCAGTCGTTGAGGAATCTCTAATGTCAAATCATCAGTCCCCTGCTGAGCTGATGGCCCCAATGTAATCACAGTATTTAAATGTTTTCCAGCTTAACTGCAATCCTTGGCCATGTGACCTCATTAGCGATGTTGTCAACCCTTTAAATGTCAGGCCAGACCCTCCTTCCAGGTCATGGACCAACACAACTGCTGCTGAATGTCCCACCCTTGGGACCTCATTTTCCAGCATCACCGACTCCAACGTCCCGATGGGCAGTCTCCAATTGGACACCCACTGCTTACTAAGGGTGGAACGAATTCCAAATTTGGTGGAACTGTGCATTTCCATTTCCACCACCTCCTGCCCCATCATCAACCTCCTAAAGTCAAAATGACCCTCAAGGTGGCTAAAGAGAGGAGAGATAGAAGGCAGAGAGGGGCAAAAGAAAAGAAGGAGATTGGATGAGAAGAACATATTCTAATTTCATTTTAATCTGCTAACTCACAAATAATGCATCGGCATATCATCAGAATAAAATAAAATCTGCAAATACTGGTCCATGCCGAATCCAAATGTGAGTTTATAAATATTAATACTGAACACCTTCCTCTATGAGGACATGGAGGAGCAGAGGAAGGAAGCATAGAGAGTGTAACAATCATGCATGTTACATAGATAACCCCAACAAAAGATCAGTAAAATATAGAAGTCACTAGTGTCAAGAATAAAAATTCCCCCAAAGGCAGAAATTGAGTGATGTTGACTGTTGGCAACTGACCTGTGACCTCTTCCCAGCAAGGTACAGGCTTGGTGTCCCTGATAAGCGTAAAGGTGTTTTGGAGATCAAACACAAACAATAGGATCCTGTTCCTCTTTGCGATGCCTGCCCTCTTTCTGAACCTTTAACTTCTACCTGTTGCTCTTTCCCGCTTGTTCCTTTCACTCCTATTAAGTGGTTCACTCTTCACCCAGCTTCTGAAAAGACCACACTGGAAATGTTGAGCTGCCTCTTCGTAGATACTGTGCACCTTGAATATTTTCTGTTTCTAAAGATACTAACATCTCCATTTGTCAATCAGCACCGTTCTAAAAATAAATGGGCTGGCGTCTGCGTTGAAGCAATGGAGTGGCAGATTCGTGCTCAAGAGCCAAGACTGTAACATGTTTGCTGAATTCACATCTGTGATTCGGGATAATAAAAAACATGGTTTGTCTGTCTGACTGTCTCACACATATGGTGAGATTTTAGTCCAAATTGGATTGGCCAGTAATGACATCTTACATGTCACTACACAATCTGTGCACCAATTTACCTCCTGTTTATAATTAGCCATCAAACTTTTAGTATTTTAATTACTTTCCATTGAAGACTATGAACAGGATCCCTGATCTCATTCACAGAGCCAACTATAACCCACTCACATTAACAGGTCAGCAGAGCCATGGAACACGGGTCACTTTCCGCAGCTGCTCACTGCAGATAAAGAGCAAAATATGAACAAATTTAAACTGAAAACTTACATCTGATATTTATATTAATTCAGTTCAACAATAAATATAACAATAAACCTAACTACTGGCAGGAATAACAATTGGGATAGGTTCATTTTCCTGTATTTGTGATTGATGAGGTTGTTTAATCAAACTGTTTTAACTCATTGCTATCTTTCTTTCACTTTTCTCTCAGAGAAAATCAAGGTGCAAAGTGATGGGCGTAGACATTAGGCAGGATGTTCCAGTCGTTCCCGTCAGCAGCGAGCCCCCGTAGTGGGTTCTCTGGTGGCGGAGGGTGCAGAAAATGGGAAACCCCGTTGACAGCAGCTGGACCGGAAAATCCTGCCGCCGGCCAGTTGTGGCCTGTCTCTGCTGCCGTGGAGAGGGTAGAATCCTGCCCATTGTTCCTGCTGGCCATTGGAAGGTGTTTGTAATTTACGTCCTCTTGTTCTATAAATGCATCATCAGAGAGGCTGGATAGGCTCTGGTTGTTTTCTTTAGGGGACATGAGGGGGGGACATGATTGAGGTGTATAAAATTATGAGTGGTAGGGATAGGGTGGATATGAAGCAGCTGTTCCCCTTGGTTGAAGAGTCATTCCTCGGGTGGATGGAGCTATTACAAGGGGGCATAACTATAGGGTTTGTGGTGGGAGATACAGGAAGGATATCAGACGTAGGTTCTTTACGCAGAGAGTGGTTGGGGTGTGGAATGGACTGCCTGCAGTGATAGTGGAGTCAGACACTTTAGGAACATTTAAGCGGTTATTGGATAGGCACATGGAGCACACCAGGATGATAGGGAGTAGGATAGCTTGATCTTGGTTTCAGATAAAGCTCGGCACAACATCGTGGGCCGAAGGGCCTGTTCTGTGCTGTACTGTTCTATGTTCTATGTTCAATACGAGAGGGCATAATTTTAATGTGAGAAGCAGGCGGTTTACAGGGTATCTGAGGAAAAATGTTTTCACCCAGAGGGTACTATGCGTCTGGAATGCGCTGCCTGGGAGGGTAATAAAGGCAAGAAACCTCACAACCTTTAAAAAGTATGTGGATGATCAACTGAAATGTCATAGCACTCAAGACAATGGGCCAAGTGCTGGAAAGTGGGATTGGTATAAATTTAGTGTAGTTTTGTCAGTGCAGACTCAATAGGCTGAAGAGCCTATTCTGTACTGTAGGACTCCAAGACTCTTAAGGACATGATCTTACCGGCTGTGCACATCCCGTTGCTACTGTCGCGAGGATGGAGAATTCGGCACCCAGCCAAATCTGCATTACTGCAGCGGGACCAGAAAATCCCACCGGCATGAACAGCCATCAGATTCCGTCCTAAATGTTTAAAATTAAACTATCGCCAATAGCAATGATTCATGTTGACTTGAAATCGGTAAAATGTGGCACCCATTAGGTGCTGTGCTGAAGAGCAGAAGATGAGTTGGTGAAATTGTAGTCACCAATGCAAGTCCACTCCAGCAGAGCAGCATTGCATAACTGGGACCCCACAGCTTGGATTTTCCCAGCTGCATCATGATTGCAACATCAGCCTCAGTTCCGGGTTGGTATCCAGAAGTGGCAATGACAGGGTGCCAGTCATAAATCTCCTGGAGGCATTTTGCAGATTGGAAACTGCATCCAGCAACCCTCCCCCACAGTTAACGACCAGGGAGGCTAGAGACCCAGTCGGTGCAGCTGCAGCAAGTTGGCAACTCTACCGGGAGAGGTGGATGTTGCTGCGGCTGACAGATGGATGTGAGCACCCCTCAACCTGGAGGCACTCTCAGTCCCCCGAAGAGACTTTAACAAATAAGGTGGCCTGAATTTGGAGGAGATGAGATGAAGGAGAAATCCTTCAGCTGGACTGGTGCCAGATGATATTCCTGTTTTAATCTTCATGGTCCCTGATGCGCGACAATCAAGCACGAGGTACAAGGTTTCAGCGATTGAAGGCTTTTATTGACAAACAATGGAACTATCTAAACACGAGTACACCATTCCAGACTGGAGGGGTCCCGCCTGAGCAGAGGGTCTTATACCTCTCCCAGGAGGCGGGGCCCGACCGGGATGTGCCATAACAGCATCCACCACAGGTATATTAATCCCACAGTGTAAACACCCTAGCCCAACAACAACATTATAACAACCCCACAGTGTCAACACCCTAACCCAACAGCAACATTGGAATAACCCCACAGTGGTAACCAATGATGGTTCACCACATTCACCCCTCCTTTGAAAACAAAGGCCGGCGGGGTGCGAAAACAGATTACATATATACAAAAATCTACAAGTCCAGATGGTCTGGAGGACCGCACCGTCGCTGTGATCTCCTCAACACCGGTTGTGACACCGGAGCAGGTGCTTGCGGTGGCGTTCTCTCCAAAACAGCGTCCGGCTGTCCCCTCGAGGACTCACGGGCCGGTTGACCCTGGTGAAGCGGTGGTGCAGGGGATCCCGGTACCTTCTGTGGTGGCGCCGATCTCCGAGTCTCAGGCAAGCTGTACATGGGAGTATAACTGTTATGCACTGGTCCCGGTGCTGACCGCGCCACGTCCGGGGAAGAAATAAGTGATAGGGGATTCGTGACAGGGGGTATGGGAGCGACAGGAGTTGCTACGTCCCCTGCGGGCGCCAGGTCTCGAATCGAGACTGTGTCCTCTCGCCCGTCAGGATATGCCACATAGGCATACTGAGGGTTGGCGTGGAGGAGTTGGACCGGTTCGACCAAGGGGTCGGACTTGCGGGCCCTTACATGTCGCCGCAGAAGGACGGGTCCTGGGTACGTCAACCAGGCTGGTAAAGATATCCCCGAGGACGACTTCCGAGGGAATGAGAACATCCTCTCGTGGGGAGTAGCATTGGTTGCCGTACACAGGAGGGAGCGAATGGAATGAAGCGCATTTGGAAGGACCTCCTGCCAACGGGAGACTGGAAGGCCCCTGGACTTCAGCGCCAATAGGACAGCCTTCCAGACTGTAGCATTCTCTCTCTCCACCTGTCCGTTGCCCCTAGGGTTATAACTCGTGGTTCTACTAGAGGCAATCCCGTATGAGAGCAGGAATTGCCTCAAGTCGTTACTCATGAACGACGAGCCCCTGTCGCTATGTATGTAGCAGGGGTACCCGAACAGGGTAAAAAGATCACGGAATGCCTTGATCACCGTGGCAGTCGACGTGTCCGCACAGGGGACAACAAACGGGAACCGGGAGTATTCATCTATGATATTGAGAAAGTACACATTCCGGTCCGTTGAGGGAAGGGGGCCCTTAAAATCCACACTCAGCCTCTCGAAGGGGCGAGTGGCCTTGACCAGTTGTGCCCGGTCAGGTCGATAAAAGTGCGGTTTGCATTCCGCGCAAATCTGACAGCTTCTCGTTACTGACCTGACATCCTCCACCGAGTAGGGCAGGTTGCGGGCTTTTATGAAGTGGTAGAGCCAAGTGACCCCAGGATGGAGGGCGTTCAAGCGGTCCTCCTGCATGATAGCGCATGTTCCGCGCGAGAGGGCATCCGAGGGCTCATTGAGTTTCCCTGGACGATACATAATATCGTAATTATAGGTGGAGAGCTCAATTCTCCACCGCAAGATCTTGTCATTCTTAATCTTGCCCCTCTGCGTATTACTGAACATAAACGCCACGGATCGCTGATCCGTGATCAGGGTGAACCGCTTCCCCGCCAGGTAATGGCGCCAGTGTCTGATGGCCTCCACAATAGCCTGGGCCTCCTTCTCCACCGCTGAATGCCGAATTTCGGGACCTTGAAGGGTGCGGGAAAAAAACGCGACGGGCCTGCCTGCCTGGTTTAGTGTGGCGGCCAGGGCGAAATCCGATGCATCACTTTCCACCTGAAAAGGGATGGATTCATCCACCGCGTGCATCGTGGCTTTCGCAATGTCGCTTTTCAAAGCCTTGAAGGCCAATTGGGCCTCCGGCGTGAGTGGGAAAGTCGTGGACTTGATGAGCGGACGGGCTTTGTCCGCGTAGTTGGGGACCCACTGCGCATAATAAGAGAAGAAGCCGAGGCATCTCCTCAGTGCTTTTGCGCTAGTGGGCAAGGGAAGTTCAGTAAGGGGGCGCATACGGTCTGGATCAGGGCCGATGACCCCGTTTTCCACCACGTATCCCAGGATAGCTAACCTGCGCGTACGGAATACACACTTCTCCCTGTTATAGGTCAGATTCAGGCGAGACGCAGTGCGCAAAAAGTTCTGGAGGTTTGTGTCATGGTCCTGCTGGTCATGGCCGCAGATGGTGACATTATCCAGGTACGGGAAGGTAGCCCGCAACCCGTTCTGGTCCACCATTCGGTCCATAGCACGCTGGAAGACCGAGACCCCATTGGTGACACCAAATGGAACCCTAAGAAACTGATACAGACGACCATCCGCCTCAAAAGCCGTGTATTGTCGGTCCTCTGGGCGGATGGGGAGTTGGTGGTAGGCGGACTTAAGGTCTATGGTGGAGAACACCCGGTCCTGCGCAATCTGATTGACCATATCAGATATGCGCGGGAGAGGATACGCATCCAGCTGCGTATAACGATTAATGGTCTGACTGTAGTCGATGACCATCCGAGGTTTGTTCCCGCTTTTAACCACCACGACCTGTGCTCTCCACGGACTAGCGCTGGGCTGTATGATCCCTTCTTTGAGGAGCCGCTGAACCTCAGATCTGATGAAGATCCGGTCTTCAGCGCTGTAACGCCTACTTTTAGTAGCGATGGGCTTGCAGCCTGGTACCAGATTCTTAAATAAAGAGGGTGTGGTGATCTTTAGTGTGGAAAGATTGCATGCGGGGCGCTTTGGACGATTTGGAGGCTGCGGCTGATTCCCTACTGCCAGCGAAGGGAGTGGCCCACCGTACTGTAGGATCACACTCTTCATGTGGACCATAAAGTTTAGTCCGAGGAGAATTGGCGCGCAAAGATGCGGCAACACAAGGAGCCTGTATCGCTCGTAAATTGTGCCCTGCACCTCCAGAGTTACCACACAACGTCCTTGGATCGGTACAGACCGGGACCGTGATGCCATAGAAATTGTCTGTTTGGCAGGTAGAACCCGGAGTCCACACCTCTTTGCAGTGTCAGGGTGAATAAAACTCTCGGTGCTCCCACTGTCAAACAGACAATACACAGTATGACCATTTACCTTGATGTTCATCATCGAACAGTCAAGCCTGTGATGCTTTGTCTGGTCCAGAGTGATCGACGCCACCGTTGGCCCTTGGACGTCACTGCAGGCAGCCGAGGTTGATACTGAGGACCCCTGCTGGTCGCTCCTGGTCGTCGTCGACCAAGATGGCCGCCCCCATGAATCGCACGTGGGTGAGGGCGCCAAGCGTAGCGACTCCTGGTGGTCATCCTCCTCCTCCGCCAGCCACAATGGCGTCGTCCTGGGTTCGCATGTGGTCGGACCTCGTGGGTACTGCGACGCCGATGGAGATTGTCTCCGTTCTGGAGGGTCACAGGCTGCACTGCCGTTCTTGGGCTTCGATCTGCAGACTTTCGCGTAGTGCCCCTTTTTGCCGCACTGACTGCAGATCACCGTTTTAGCTGGACACTGTTGCCGTGGATGCTTGGCTCCTCCGCAAAAATAGCATCGCGGGTCGCCTGGAGCTGCCGCCATCGTCGGGTCAATATGGGAGCGCGAGCCCGTGGGGCGAGGAGGGATTTGTGCCTGCTCCTGCCACGTTGTCTCCACGTGGTCTTCGGGGTACAGAGCCAAGCTTTTCGACGCTGCCTCCAGCATCTCAGCCATCTCCATCGCTTGGGTCAGGTTGAGATTCCCTTTCTCCAACAGCTTGAGCCGGATGTACGAAGACCCTACCCCTGCCACAAACGCATCTCGGGCGAGGTCGTACATGTACTGCTCAGCCGACACAGCTTTGCAGTCGCAGCCCCTGGCAAGCTGCAAGAGCTCATTGGCGTAGTCCTCCATGGTTTCGCCCGACTGCCGACGTCGTGTAGCGAGGAGGTAACGAGTGTGAATCTCGTTGGGTGGTCTCGTGTATCGCTTTTTCAAGAGCTCGATGGCCCTCGGGTAAGTGGTGGCCGCACGAATCGCGAGATAGACCGTGTCGCTTACCCTCGCATGGAGGACCTGGAGTCTGTCGTTGTCCGTAGTAACTGCTGCAGAGGCTGCCAGGTAGTCCTCGAAACACTTCAGCCAGTGGTCGAAGGTGTTAGAGGCCCCGACCGCACGTGGGTCCAGCGTCAGACGCTCTGGTTTCAGCATTTGCTCCATACTCTCTTTACTGTCGAGAGTTTTGTGTTTGTCAATAAAATTGATGCGCAACAATCAAGCACGAGGTACAAGGCTTCAGCGATTGAAGGCTTTTATTGACAAACAATGGAACTATCTAAACACGAGTACACCATTCCAGACTGGAGGGGTCCCGCCTGAGCAGAGGGTCTTATACCTCTCCCAGGAGGCGGGGCCCGACCGGGATGTTCCATAACAGCATCCACCACAGGTATATTAATCCCACAGTGTAAACACCCTAGCCCAACAACAACATTATAACAACCCCACAGTGTCAACACCCTAACCCAACAGCAACATTGGAATAACCCCACAGTGGTAACCAACGATGGTTCACCACAGTCCCACCACCATTCTTACCTCCAAGAAGCTAGTGGCCTCCACACGCAGCTGCATAAAGACATCAGTATTGTAAACCCACCGCTGGGCTGGCCACCTCCATGGAGTTGGCCCCCAACTCTGATCCCAGCTGTCTTCTCACCCCGCCACCCCCCGCCCCCCCCCCCCCCTCCGCTGCCCCCCATAGGAAAGTACCCCAGAAGTCAGAATGCAAAGCGATGTTATCCCAAAGCGAAACCCTCTATTTTCCCAGCTCAATGTCTGCCTCTAACTCCACCTTACAGGGCTGGGAAAGTTCAGCTCCACATTTCATTTCTTCCCCCTACCATTGGGTAGGCTCATGGGCAAAACCCATGAGCCTACCCAAAATGGATAGGGGGAAGCTGTGTGCAAGTGACCCATACCCATTGCTTCCAATGCAGGCAGCACATCAAAATCATGCTACCTGCTAACTAACATAATTGCAACAACCAGTCATTACCTGGTAGGTGCTCCACATTGTGAGAGGACAGCACCAGCTAAAGCTAGCCCGCTCTGTATTATACCAACCTGCACCACTTAAAGGGGAGTCGAATCGTTGCTGGAGCAGGCACTAAACACATTCTACAACCAATCCTTATCTGGGAAATAATCACTGGCATAAAATGTGTGAGCTTCAAGGTTTTCTAATTCTGCTCTGGAGGTGGAGAGACATGTACATCTACACAGACTGCAACACCCTCCAGAAACCTCCCAGAGTGTTTGGGAGCAGATAGCCATAGTAATCAATGCCAGGAGTTGATTCTTGGGGGACTAGATGCAACGTTACAAAAAAGTTCAATAACTTGACAGGAGCAGTCAAAGTCGATAAATGCATCTTCAAATGCTATATGTTCTGACCAGGTGAGAAGGCTCTATTCAACCTCCCCGGTTGGTCATAATAAAGATTTAAGTTTCTTTTACACGAGGATATGCCTTTTCCAAAACAAAATGTATTTAACGATTTCAGCTGTGAACAATAGGGGGCCAATCAAACAAGGTTTTCTTGAGTCAAGAAAGAGAAAATTTACTAACCCCTAAACCTGAGAAAAATAATAAAAAGGCAACGCTAAGCATTCAGCCCTCATGTAGCCATTTGGCCCACACACACACAATAACATACACCCACACCCACACAAACACACACACAATAACATATACCCACACCCACACACACACATACACAGTAACATACACCCACACATACACACACAAGCACACATACACAATAATAACACCCACCCACACACACACACACCCACCCACACACACACACAATAATACAAACTCACACCCGCACACACACTATAATAATATAAGACATAGGAGCAGAATTAGGCCACTCGGCCCATCGAGTCTGCTCCGCCATTCAATCATGGCTGATATTTTTCTCATCCCCATTCTCCTGCCTTTTTCCCATTACCCCTGATCCCCTTATTAATCAAGAACCTATCTATCTCTGTCTTAAAGACACTCAATGATCTGGCCTCCAAAGCCTTCTGCGGCAAAGAGTTCCACAGATTCACCATTCTCTGGCTGAAGAAATTCCTCCTCATCTCTGTTTTAAAGGATCGTCCCTTTCGCCTGAAGTTGTGCCCTCTATTTGGCCTCTATCGGTTGAACATTCTTTGATCTCTGGTCTGGCAATTCCTACTTTTTAAAAAATGTTCTTTCCTGTTTTCAAATCCCTCCATACTTCCATACTTCCACCCACTCCTCCCCCCCAACTCCCCCCCCCCCCCCGTAATCTCCTCCAGCCATAACAACTGCTCTACAAGATAGAGAAGACCATTTGGCCCATTTTATTTCATCCCCCCCCCCAATACTAGCATCCGGTGGTTAACATAGGAACATAAGAAATAGGAGCAGGAGTAGGCCATCTCGCCCCTCAAGCCTGCTCCGCCATTCAATAAGATCATGGCTGATCTGATAGTGGGTTCAGTTCCACTTACCCGCCCGCTCCCCATAACCCTTCATTCCCTTAATGGTTAAAAATCTATCTATCTGGGACTTAAACACATTTAACGAGGTAGCCTCTACTGCTTCATTAGGCAGAGAATTCCAAAGATTCATTACCCTCTGGGAGAGCACACAATAACACTAACTCACACACACACACACACACAAATACACCTATCCACACACATACACACACACACACAATAACATCCACCCACACACATGCACATCCACACACACAGGTATCAGCAATCAGGTAGTTAGAGTTCAATGAGAAGAAGGTATAAAAATATACATTTAATGCCCTTTGATTGCCCTTGAGATTTTAAATGTTGTGGACAATTTATGTTAGCTGGTTTCTTGGATGCAGTCAGATGTGCAATTATTGCAAGACCTCGGTTCGCTGACAGGTTTCTGGTAGATTTGGCTTCTCGGAATGGGCAACATTCCTATTCCAAAAGACTGAGAGAGAGAGAGAGAGAGAGCATCCTTCAACCTGTTTTCTTTGTTGAAGTCTTTCTTAGCACTGCCTGTGTCACTTGCAATATTTCTCTCAGAGCTGGGCAACATTGCCGTAAATACTTCACCCATTGTGTATTTCCAAAAGGATTTGTGTGCATCTATCTGTGACGGCCATTGTTTCAATATCCAGCGCTTTCCATTTTTAATGTCTCTTCCTGAGACAGTTATGAGTTTTGATCGGTCTCTGGATTATCAGGAATGTCTCTTTCTTCAAATTTCCCTCTGGATGATTTGTTTATTTCTCACCTTTACCATGGAATGTAGCCTTGCATTTTTAAGCGGTTTGCTCTATCTCCGTTCAAATGGCAAAAGTTCCAGTCAGTTCCAAACAGTGGGGCGGCACGGTGGCACAGTGGTTAGCACTGCTGCCTCACAGCACCAGGGACCCGGGTCGATTCCCCGCTTGGGTCATTGTCTGTGTGGAGTTTGCATGTTCTCCCCGTGTCTGCGTGCATTTCTTCCGGTTTCCTCCCACAGTCTGAAAGACGTGCTGTTTAGGTGCATTGGCCGTGCTAAATTCTCCCTCAGTGTCCCCGAACAGGTGCCGGAGTGTGGCGATTAGGGAATTTTCACAGTAACTTCATTGCATTGTTAATGTAGGCCTACTTACGACACTAATAAATAAATAAACTTTACTAAACTTTACAATTGAAATTTGAAAAATCATATTTTCAAAATTAATGGGGCAAAGCCACATGACACTTATCCCAACAAATGTCTCATTAGCTTCACACACTGTTCAATGCACTGTGACTAACCTGCTATCAATCACTGTTCATATCTCACATTCATAGCTTCACCTTACACTCACAGACTGAAAACCTCACACTCACATCACACAGCTGGCACACACTGCCAGTTATTCGAAGCTGACAGCTACATTGCCCAAATACATTACACCACACACATCAAAATCTTTCCCTCTCTCCTGCAGGAGAATGTGGTGCACAAGCCTGAGGTAGCAGCATTTAACAGTCGTGGCTACATGTCTTTACTCCCAGAGAGGGGATAGTGCTCACCATCATTGAAATGGCCCATCATTGCGGCCATGGCAAGCAGCTGGGTTTGAATGATGGCAGATGATGGTACCCTTTTTCTTACTACTCCTTCTCACATCCACCTCCACTTTGATCTCACAATCTATTTTGATTTAGCAGCTGAAGATGATGCACCTCCTACTTTCCAAATCCATCCTCCCCCAAGGTGATGCAGGTTCACCAAGGTCAGTGAGAAAGACCCTGGTGGGTAGAGTGGCTGGTGTCATTGTGCAGCATGTCATAGAGTCATAGAGGTCTACAGCACAGAAAAATATCCTTTGGTCCATTGCGTCTGCTCTGGTCAAAGACAAACCACCCACTTTTCTATCCCATTTTCTAGCACTTGGCCCATAGTCGTGTATGCTTTGGCATCGCAAGTGCACCTTTAAATACTTTTTAAATGTTATGAGGGTCTCTGCCTTCACCACCTTTTCAGGCAGTGAGTTCCAGAACCCCACCACCCTCTGGTGAAACATTTTTCCTCACATCTCCTCTAAACCTCCTGCCCCTTACCTTAAATCTATGCTCCCTAGTCATTGGTCCCTCCACCAAAGGGAAAAGGCTTCTTCCTATCTACATTATCTATGCCCCTCATAATTTTATATATCTCAGTCATGTCCCCTCTCTGTCTCTTCTGCTCCAAGGAAAACAACCCCTGTCTTTCCGATCACCCCTCATAATTAAAACTCTCCAGCCAAGTAAACATCTTTGTAAATCTCCTCAGCACCCATTCCAATGCTATCACTTCCCTCCTACAATGTGGATTCCAGAACTGCACACTGTGCCCTAACCAATGTTTTTTATGGTTCCAACATAACCTTCCTGCTCTTAAATTCTATGCCTCGGCTAATAAAGGCAAGTATACCATATGCTTTCCTCTCCACTTTATCCATTTGTCCTGCATTCTTAAGAGACCGGTATACATGCACACCAAGGTTCCTCTGATCCTCGTGCTTCCCAGGCTTTTGCTTAATTGTCTTGTTTGTCCTGCCCAAATGCATCACCTCACACTTACCTGGATTGAATTCCATTTGCCACTGATCAGCCCATCTGACCAGGCCGTCACTATCCTCCTGTAATCTAAGGCTATCCTCCTCACTATTTACCACCCCACCAATTTTTGTATCAACCGCAAACTCACTGATCAACCCTCCTACATTCAAGTCTCATGATATAAACTACAAACTGCAAGGCCCAACGGTGATCTCTGTAGGACCTCACTGGACACAGGCATCCAGTCCGAAAAACGCCCCTTGACCATCATCCTCTGCTTCCTGCCACTCAGCCAATTCTGGATCCAATTTGCCAAATTTCCTTGGATCCTACTGGTTCTTACCTTTGCTAACAGTCTCCCATATGGGACCTTATCAAAAGCTTGCTGAAGTTCAAGAAAACTACATCAAATGCATTGCCCTCAGCTGCACACCTGGTCACCTCTTCGAAAACCTCAAGTTGGTCAAACATGATTTTCCCAAAACAAATCTGTGCTGACTGTTCTTGATTAATCCCTGCCTCCCCAAATTCAGATTAATTCTGTTTCTCAGAACTGCTTCCAATACTTTCCCCACCACTGAGGTTAAACCGACTAGCCTGTAGTTTCCTGGTTTATCCCTTCCTATCTTCTTCAATAACATTGACTGTCCTCCAGTCCTGCAGAACCTCTCTTGTGACCAGAGAGGAATTGAAAATTATTGCCAATGCCCCTGCTATTTCCTCCCTTGCCTCACTCAACCGCCTGGGATACATTTCATCCGACCCTGGAGATGTATCCACTATTAAGCCTGCCTGATCACTCAGAACTTCTCCACACAAATTATATTGTAGTCCTTAATAGGCCCTACCCTTTCCTAGTTATCCTTTTATCCTTAATATATTTGCAAAACAACTTAGAAATTTCCTTTATTCAACCTGCCAGTATCCTTTCATTTCCCCTTTTTGCTCTCCTAATTTAGTTTTTTAATTTCCTCCTGCACATTCTGTACTCTAAGGCTTCTGTTGCTTTGAGCCCTCAATGTCTGCCATTATCCTCCCTTTTTCTCTTTATCAAATGCTGTATATCCCTCAGTAATGTGGAGATGCCGGCGTTGGACTGGGGTAAACACAGTAAGAAGTTTAACAACACCAGGTTAAAGTCCAACAGGTTTATTTGGTAGCAAAAGCCACACAAGCTTTCGGAGCTCCAAGCCCCTTCTTCAGGTGAGTGGGAATTCTGTTCACAAACAGCTTTTACCACCCCACCCTGTTTGTGAACAGAATTGCCAGCAGGGGACGTAGCAACTCCTGTCACTCCCATACCCCCTGAACGAGGCCTGAAGCTCAGTAAATGAAAGGCTTTTATTTACTGTAATGAAGCTGCCAGAACTTATATACACTATCCCAGACTGAAGGGGTCCCGGCCAGAGCAGGGACTCTTATAGCTCTCCCCAGGAGGCGGAGCCCGACTGGGATGTGCCACAACACTACAGTACAAAGGTGTAACAACCCCACCCTAACCCCAACAGCAACAATAGCACAACTCAACAGTAACATATGTACATCCTTGTAGTACTGGCCAGCCCCTGGCTCAGTACTATCCAGTGGGAACCAACGATGGTTCACCACACCTTCCTTCATAGCTTAAATGTTCCAGCCTAGGCAGCATCCTGGTGAATCTCCTCTGCACTCCCTCCAGTGCAATCATATCTTTCTGGTAATGTGGTGATAAGAACTGCACACAGTATTCCAGCTGTGGCCTCAACAAAGTTCTATACAACTCCATCATGACTTCCCTGCTTTTGTAATCTGTGCCTCGATTGATAAAGGCAAGTGTTCCATATGCTTTTTTCACTACCCTACTAACATGTCCTTCCACTCTTCAGAGATCTGTGGACAAACACACCAAGGCCCCTTTGTTCCACATAACTTCCTAGTGCCATGCCATTCATTGAATATTTCCTTGTCAAATTACTCCTTCTAAAGTGTATTACGTCGTGGGATCCGCGAATTCAAATATTTTTCAAAGTCCAAGACTACAGAGCGGAGAAAGCCGCTCGGTGACATCAATGCCACTTTCCACCTGACATTGGTTTTGACTGATGTCAGAGAAAATCCCGGCCAGAGTTAGCTGGTCATCTGCTGAAGTGAAGAAGCTGCAGCTGAGCAAGTCATAGGCCCCATGAAGTCCATTACAGAAGAAGAACAAAGTCTTTCTGGTGATGCTGAGGCCAACGTTGGTCACAGAGCTGTCCATTTGTGATGGTGTGGAGATGCCGGCGTTGGACTGGGGTAAGCACAGTAAGAAGTCTCACAACACCAGGTTAAAGTCCAACAGGTTTATTTGGTAGCAAATACCATAAGCTTTCGGAGCTTGCTGCTCCTTCGTCAGATGGAGTGGTCTCTGTTCTCCAACAGTGCACAGACACAGAAATCAAGTTACAGAATACTAATTAGAATGCAAATCTCTACAGCCAGCCAGGTCTTAAAAGGTACAGATAATGTGGTTGGAGGGAACATTAAACACAGGTTAAAGAGATGTGTATTGTCTCCAGACAGAACAGCTGGTGAGATTATGCAAGACCAGGGGCGAGCTGTGGGGGTTACTGATAATGTGACATAAATCCAACATCCCGGTTTAGGCCGTCCTCATGTGTGCGGAACTTGGCTATCAGTTTCTGTTCAGCGACTCTGCGCTGTCGTGTGTCGTGAAGGCCGCCTTGGAGAACACTTACCTGAAGATCCAAGGCTGAATGCCCGTGACTGCTGAAGTGCTCCCCCACAGGAAGAGAACAGTCTTGCCTGGTGATTGTCGAGCGGTGTTCATTCATCCGTTGTCGTAGCGTCTGCATGGTTTCCCCAATGTACCATGCCTCGGGACATCCTTTCCTGCAGCGTATCAGGTAGACAACGTTGGCCGAGTTGCAAGAGTATGTACCGTGTACCTGGTAGATGGTGTTCTCACATGAGATGATGGCATCTGTGTCGATGATCCGGCACGTCTTGCAGAGGTTGCTGTGGCAGGGTTGTGTGGTGTCATGGTCACTGTTCTCCTGAAGGCTGGGTAGTTTGCTGCGGACAATGGTCTGTTTGAGGTTGCGTGGTTGTTTGAAGGCAAGAAGTGGGGGTGTGGGGATGGCCTTGGCGAGATGTTCGTCACCATGCAGACGCTACGACAACGGATGAATGAACACCGCTCGACAATCACCAGGCAAGACTGTTCTCTTCCTGTGGGGGAGCACTTCAGCAGTCACGGGCATTCAGCCTTGGATCTTCAGGTAAGCGTTCTCCAAGGCGGCCTTCACGACACACGACAGCGCAGAGTCGCTGAGCAGAAACTGATAGCCAAGTTCCGCACACATGAGGACGGCCTAAACCGGGATGTTGGATTTATGTCACATTATCAGTAACCCCCACAGCTCGCCCCTGGTCTTGCATAATCTCACCAGCTGTTCTGTCTGGAGACAATACACATCTCTTTAACCTGTGTTTAATGTTCCCTCCAACCACATTATCTGTACCTTTTAAGACCTGGCTGGCTGTAGAGATTTGCATTCTAATTAGTATTCTGTAACTTGATTTCTGTGTCTGTGCACTGTTGGAGAACAGAGACCGAAGGAGCAGCAAGCTCCGAAAACTTATGGTATTTGCTACCAAATAAACCTGTTGGACTTTAACCTGGTGTTGTGAGACTTCTTATTTGTGACGGGACAGTGTTAAGAAGGGTCATCTTGCGAAGGCATGTCAAGAGAATGTGGATGGTGAAGATGCTGGCTAGAGGAAGTGGCAGTCACTGCATTTGAGCGGCACGGTGGCACGTGGTTAGCACTGCTGCCTCACAGTGCCAGGGTCCCAGGTTCGATTTCCGGTTTGGGTCACTGTCTGTGCGAAGTTTGCGCGTTCTCCCCGTGTCTGCGCGGGTTTCCTCCGGTTGCTCCGGTTTCTTCCCACAATCTGAAAGACGCGCTGGTTAGGTGCATTGGCCATGCTAAATTCTCCCTCAGTGTACCGGAACAGGTGCTGGAGTGTGGCGACTAGGGGAATTTCACAGCAACTTCATTGCAGTGTTAATGTAATGTAATTGTGACTAATAAATAAACTTTATATGGCTGTCAAATAGCAGCAGTTTAATGACGGTTTGAGACCGGTGCAATCCAAAGCACAAAGATGTGCTGTGAAAATGCACTGGACATTACAGTCCAGAAGCTTTGGGTGAAACTCTGGCAAACATGGAGGTCGACACGGGGCCATCAGGCAGTATGACTTTGGATTCACGAAAAGTGAAGTCAACCTCAACTGGAGAAATCAAGTATAGAATTACTAAGGTATGAAGGAGAGAAAATCCACATAATGGGAAGTGTGTCAGTTCCAGTCATGTAAAAGGAGCAATGTGCAAAATAACCCGTCACTATAGACTTGTTAGGTAGAAACTGGTTAGCAGCTTAAGTTAAACTGGAACATGCCTTATTTGTCAAAGCAAAATTCACAATGCAAGCCAATATGTTCATCAAGTACCCTTAGGTGTTTAGTGAAACTGACAAACAGATTCAAGGATACAAGGCCAGCCTACAGGTTCAGAGGACCACAAGATTAATTTATTGCAGTTCTCATCCTGTGCCCTCTGCTGCAAGGGAAAACATAGCACAAGCACTGGTAAGACTTGAGACTGAGAACAATACCTCTAAGTAGAACAGAGTAATTGGGCTATTCTTATAATGGTAGAACCAAAGTCAGAGAGTAGTATAAGGATATGTACTGACTATAAAGTAACTGTAAATCAGGTACTGGAATGGAATCTGCCTTCAAGAGATATCAGTATGGCGTCAATAAAAGGGAAATGTGCCATATAATCCAGTCTAGGCTTCACTTTTGCTTTGAGTGGAGCACACACACACACACACAACCCCAATGCTTTCAAGCTTTATACCTATGCATAATTGTCCTCCGGTGCCTAGTCTTAATAAATGAACCCATAACATATTTACCAAATCCCTCATGAGTGATTAACACCTCATGTATTTTACAGCAAATAAACGCAATGTATTATATTATTATAATGAACTGTCATGATCAGCAGTGGTAGGACAGGTAGCAGCAAGATTCAGTACAGATATGACATAGTGAACAGCTTTAAATCATGCGACATGGTATGAGACAGCCCTAGACATTCTGATCAGACAGCGACAAAGTCATAGCATTGGCGAGCAGAGAAGGCGCAGTGTGGTGATAGTGAAGAAAAGCTTTGGAGACACTTTGGAGTGCTGAGCAAGTGCTCAGATAAAGAGCTGGTAATCAGATGGATTCCACGTGGTGAGGTTGCAGTGCATTGCCTATCAGTTCTGTGAGGTGGACGAACGCATCGAGAGGACCAGCACTGGCTTAGCTCAGTGGGGAAACATGAATGACCAGGATGTGGGCTGGATCGATAGTAAGTCAAACAGAAAAAAAAACAAAAGAAAGTCATAAAAGTCAGGCCAGCAAACATTGCGATTATAAATGATGGCTTTGGGAGGTAGCTGGACAATAAATTGAAGACAAATTAAGGATGCCATTAGTTCATGGTGCCTTACCATCTCCATGGGTGGAGTTTTGTTAAAGCACGCAAAGGTGCCTACAGCGACACTCATCCCAGGTACTACAGAAGGAAGGTCTAAACAATATTGTCAGAATAGCCAGAAAGTTCCCCAGTTTGGATTGGGCCGCAGCTGACCCACTATCCAAATTCAAAATATTGAAACAGTGTACAGTGCTATGGTTTCTTGATTCAGGGGTGTCTGAGTCAGACAAGCAAGCTATCAAAATTCATCTCGCAATTGAGAATGAAGATCTACATACGCTGAGCAGTCAGATTTAACAGAAAAGCTAAAGGATCCCCAATAGATATGGACTACATTGGAAAACCAGTTCAGAATCAGGTTAAATTTCTGTATTCATCAGCTAGAGTTCATGATTTTCTACAACAGCCTACAGAATCCATAGACCACTTCATCGGCAGGTGCAGAGAAAAGGGGACACTGTGAATTTTCAAATGCCAAACCAGCAGTCAGCATTGTTAAATTAGTGATCACCACATGTTTGGAAGAATTCCAGAAGGATTGCTAGATGTGGCCAACATGTAGAGCATCAAAGAGCTACTCAAGGATGGATTTAGGTATCAGAATCAAGTATAATCCTTGCAGGTTGACAAAGCTTACAGGTCTTATGTACAACCCTCGTTGTTGATGCACACACACAAACACTCAAACAAGATACAAGGTTTAGCCTGCTGCATGCACCAAGGAAATGCACAGCTTTTCAGCAATTCTATAAGGCATGTGACAGGAAGGGTCATTGGCAGTAGCAGTGCACCAGAATATAGGCTGTTGCAGCTGTGTAATGATACAAATAGATCTTCAAGCAATAAGAATGACCATCTGGTGTCCTGTCAGGAACATTTACATACAGTGGTTGATAAACCAGAAAATGACGATGATGCGCACAACAAGGTGAGCAGTGGTGAACACGTGTTTCACACGATCAATCTCATAGAAAACACAGATGCTGTCACACCGTCTGAAGTGTTTGCCAAGATTCAAATTATCTGTCCTATGAAAGTTGGTAACAAATCGTTATCAGTCAAGGTTGACACAGGACAAATGTTAACATACGACCTCTGCAAATTCTAAAGGGCTTGTAGCCACAGAGATGATGACCATGTTGAAACCTACTGTAGTGAAAATTTTGGCATACAATGGTTCACTAATTCCATTTGTGAAGTCTATTGTCCTGGTGTAAGTACAATCAATTCTCCCAGCAGTCTCAGATATTCTACATCGCAAATACTAAAGGCCCAGCAATTGCAAGTTTTCTGGCATTTCATGACCTCACACTAGTAATAATCTGTGGAATCAGTCAGACATCACAAGGAAGATTAACCTCAGAAACCACTCCTGTTATCTCAGTTCATGACCTAACATTGAAATGTTGAGATTGTTGCAACAAAATCGGCAGTTTCTAGAAAGCTGCAACATTACACTTGCAGAAGAATGCAAGTCCTTCAATTGATCCACAATGTAAGTGCAGCATCCACATACATGGAAAATTAAAAGCCAAACTAGACAAAATGGAGAAAGACTGAGCTTGGTTACATATCAGTGCATCTCGCAGAGAATTCTCAAGAGCTTACTACATTTCTCCTCATTCAGATGATATGGGTTTACAATGACTTCCTTTTGGGCTATCCATTAGCCAGGATCTCTTTCAAGCAAACATGCACCGTTCCAGGATGCATCTGTGTCGCAGATGATATAACTGTTGTGGGAAGAACAAGGCAAGACTGTGACCACAATCTGCACTTACTGATGCAAGTGACAAGTAATGAAGGATTGGTGTCCAACAGTCTGAAATATTACATCAACAAGCAGTAGATGAATTTCTTTGGTTCTATTTATTGTAATGCTGGCAGTTGACCTGAACCAAGCAAAATAGAGGACATTAAAGCCATGCCAGCACCCCAAAATAAGACCGATCTTTGAAGATGTCAGGGTATCTTTAATTTCTTGTCTCCATATATTCCCAATTTCATTCAAGAATCTTCACTGTGAAAGGAATTGTTGAGAAAGGATGTACCTTTCCTTTGGCACTGTAATGTCCTAACTAGGTTACCGTGCAAGCTTGCTACAGAAATAGGGTGCATTAAAGGCATCCTATGGGATAATGGCTACCCTGACCAGATCATTTTGTGCTGGATATTACACAAACTCATGAACAAACCTAAGACCCCGAAAGGTACCTCAGGTTATACTATAAGGGTAAGGTCTGAGCACCAGGTGAAACTAGCTGTCTCACACTGCTACTATGCAATAGCAGCACAAGTGGCATTCAAAATGCTGCCGTCAAACCAAAACGACATTCTACCTATCTCAAAAATGAGTGATGTGGTATATGAATTTCATTGTCAGTGTAATGCTGGGTATATTGGCTGTACGTGGTCGATCATATCAAACAATATGCCCCTTCCGCTGCTTGCAACAGGCTAGGTACAGAACGTACCCAATCAGCTTGCAAAACATAAAACACAGAGTACAACATTAAATGTGATTCTGAGATTGGACAACATTTGCTAAATAATCCTCGGTCTGCTAAAAATTATGCTGACAACTAATTTACAATTGTCAGTCAGGCTTGCAATGTGACGCATTTGTGTGTACTGGAAGCTGCATATATTAATACACAGGGCCCTGTTCTTTGCAGGCAGAAGGATCACGTACACATATTGCACCTGTTTCAGCTAAACAAAATAAGTGATCGCCATTCACTGTTTCATTCCACAGGACTATGCCTTGACCAATCTGCCTGGTTTGAATTTCAAACAATGTTTGGCAGTCAGTAACCACCAACTGGTGCATTCTCCATGTCAACATGTCTAGAAATCAGAATCCACTTGACAACCAATTGCCTCCTTTACAATTACAAAGCTGTTGTTTTCCGTGACATTTGTGTTCTTGTGATTGTCCTGATGAATGCAAGATGCAAAGCTCACAAATGTCTCCTATCAGCAATAGTAGAGTTAATGGGGACAATTTTCTGGGCCCATTAACCTCAGCTGGGATTCCCAATGGCCCGTTGATTTGGGCATGAGGTCCAAATCGCATTCTCACTGAGTCCACTGTATAGATTGGGTTTTTGCCCAGAGAAGGAGAGAACCTGATCAAAACTAATTACCATTCATCTCAATGTAGCAGGTTTGAAGCAGAATGCTTTGGTCTCCTGGGATGCTCCCCCCCCCCCCCGCTTAAAGTCCCATGGGCACCATGGGACTCATGCTACTGACAAATGGGGACCAGGTACCATGGACTCTGATGGAGAGCAAGGAGGTATCCAACAGTGCGTATGGGCTCTTCAGCTGCTGCCAGGCTACAGAGGGGCATCCTTCAAAGGAGCAGAGGGTAGTGGGGGCTTGGGAAGGAGGGAAGCGGTTGACATTGGGGCTCTCCCCCAGTACAGGGGTCGTGTGCCTTGACTTCTCCATGTTGCCCTGAAAAAGTTGGAAATCATTCTCAGGATGGTGAATTCAGGCATCTTTCTGGTAAAATTGTATATCATTATTGGTGTTCTGCAAAAGCTTTGAAGTAGCCTGGTCACATTAAAAACCTATAATCCTTGAAAATCACAGCAGCACTCCACACCACAGTAGGGATTGCCCTTGGTTGATTTCAGAAGCCCCAGCTGCTCTGAAATGTATTTGAACTGCTTTGATTGACAGGAGTTCTCAATTCAATACAACTATTTCAATACAGTATGTTTATACAATCACCTTCTACCCCATTGAGTATCGGAGTCTGTTTGTTTTACAGCTCCAGGAAAGATCAAATTCTATATTCTTGATACAATCAGTTCATTAAATGTATTTACAAGAAGTTCACACAGACATGAACCTGTGGTGGGGCTCCCCCTGGGGGCACAAAGGTAGATATAGCTCCTGGGGGAGAGGGACATGGCAGGCAGTCACAGATCTCACTGGCGAGTTTGCGATTTCAGATCTTCCCCACCCCTCGCCAGCAATGTCATCAGATTCACATTATAACATTATTATAATTATTATAATTAAAATTATAATTATTATAACTATTATTCCCACGAAACTCATCTCCAAACTCTGTGGCTTGGGCCTCGGCACTTCCCTCTGCGACTGGATCCTGAACTTCCTAACTCACAGACCACAATCAGTAAGGATAGGCAGCAACTCCTCCTCCACGATCATCCTCAACACTGGTGCCCCACAAGGCTGTGTTATCAGCTCCCTACTATACTCCTTATACACCTATGACCGTCTGGTCAAACTCCCCCCCAATTCAATTTTCAAGTTTGCTGACGACACTACCATAGTGGGTCGGATCTCAAACAATGACGAGACAGAGTACAGGAATGAGATAGAGAATCTGGTGAACTGGTGTGGCAACAATAACCTCTCCCTCAATTTCATCAAAATGAAGGAGATTGTCATGGACTTCAGGAAGCGTAAAGGAGAACATGCCCCTATCTACATCAACGGGGATAAAGTAGAAAGGATCGAGAGCTTCAAGTTTTTAGGTGTAGATCACCAACAACCTATCCTGGTCTCCCCATACCAACACTATAGTTAAGCAAGCCCACTAATGCCTCCACTTTCTCAGAAGACTAAGGAAATTTGGCATGTCAGCTACGACTCTCACCAACTTCTACAGATGCACCTTGGAAGCATTCTTTCTGGTTGTATCACAGCTTGGTATGGCTCCTGCTCTACCCAAGACCGCAAGGAACTACAAAAGGTCGTGAATGTAGCCCAATCCATCACGCAAACCAGCCTCCCATCCATCGATACTGTCTACACTTCCCGCTGCCTCGGCAAAGCAGCCAGCATAATTAAGGACTGTGGTGAACCATTGTTGGTTCCCACCAGGTAGTGCTGAGCCATGGTCTGGCCAGTGCTATGAGTCTGTAGATATGTTACTGTTGGGGTTAGGGTTGGGCTGTTCTACCTGTTAATATAGTCCTATGGTACACCCCAGTTGGCTCCGCCTCCTGGGAGAGGTATAAAAGTCACTGCTCTGCCTGGTGACCCTTTAGTCTGGGATCGTACACTGTATATAGCAGCTCTGTTATTGTTGGCAATAAAAGCCTTTATTTCCCGAGTACATCCAGCCTCTCGTGTGTTATATTGCGCATCAATTTTATTGCCAACAAGCAAATTCTTTTTTTTTGAAAAAAAAACGACAAAAGAAAACATGGAGCAAATGCTTAAACCCGAACGGCTTACATTGGACCCACGTGCGGCAGGAGCATCGAACACTTTTGACCACTGGTTGAAGTGTTTCCAAGATTACCTCGACGCCTCCACAGCGATCACCAACGACGCCGACAGACTCCGGGTCCTCCACGCAAGGGTAAGCGACGCTGTATACCTAGCGATCCGTGGGGCCACCGACTACAAAGGGGCCCTCGAGCTTCTCAAGAAGCGATACAACAAACTGCCGAATGAGATCCATGCTCGATACCTTCTAGCCACTCGACGGCGGCAGCCCGGCGAAACGACGGAACAGAACGCGTGCGAGCTTCAGCAGCTAGCCAGAGCCTGCAACTGCAAGTCAGTGTCGGCAGACCAGTACATGAATGACCTAGCTCGAGATGCGTTCGTGGCGGGAATCGGCTCGTCGTACATCCGCCTTCGGCTGTTGGAGCAAGGTAACCTCGATCTCACTAAAACCATAGAGTTGGCTGATGCTCTAGAAACGGCCTCCAAAAGTCTGGCGATGTACCCCAACGACCACGTGGAGACAGCGTGGCAGGGGCAGTCGCAGACTCCACTTCATTCAGCGGGACCGAAAAACTGTGCGATTGCGTTCCCAGCCTCGGACCTGACGATGGCAGCAGCTCCAGGTGGCCCGCGGTGTTACTTCTGTGGGGGGGTGAAACACCCTCGGCAGCGATGTCCAGCTAAAGCGGTGTTGTGCTCCGCCTGCGGCAAGAAGGGGCATTATTCCAAGGTATGCCGGTCCAAACTTCCATCCAAGAACAGCGTGCGGCGTGTGACTCCCCGGAGCCGGCCTCCTTGTCTTCTGCGTCTTCAAGGTCTTCTACCACGTGCAATTCCAGGACATCGCCATTCCGAACGACGGAGTCGCAAGACACGTGCGACCTGCAGGGGCCGCAGGTTTTGGCGCCATCGTCCACGTGCGACCTATGGGGGCAGCCATTTTGGTCGGCACCGATCGCGAATGACCAGCAGGGGTCGTCATCAACCATCTCAGCTGCCTGCAGTTGCACCCACGAACCAACGGTGGCGTCGATCATCCTGGACCAGGCCAAGCCTCACAGACTCGACAAGTCCATGATGGACATACAGGTAAACAAACGCCCGATTTATTGTTTGTTTGACAGCGGGAGCACGGAGAGCTTCATTCACCCGGACACCGTGAAGCGGTGTGGTCTCCAGATTCGGACTGTCAAGCAGACAATTTCGATGGTGTCAAGGTCCCGGTCTGTCACCGTGCTAGGGAGCTGCATGGTCAATCTGACGGTGCAGGGCACGGTTTACGAGAACTTCAGGCTCCTTGTGTTACCGCACCTTTGCGCGCCAATACTCCTAGGACTAGATTTTATGGTCCACTTGAAGAGTGTAACCCTGCAGTACGGTGGGCCACTCCCTCCGCTTTCAGTGGGAGACCCGCAGCATCTAAATTGCCCAACGCGCTCCACATGTAGTCTCTCAATGCTTAGGATTACCACACCCTCCCTATTCCAGAATCTCGTGCCAGGCTGCAAGCCCATCGCAACAAAGAGCAGGCGTTACAGCGCTGAGGATCGGATCTTCATTCGATCTGAAGTTCAGCGGCTCCTCAAGGAAGGGATCATCTAACCTAGCGCTAGTCCTTGGAGAGCGCAAGTCGTGGTGATTAAGAATGGGAACAAACCCCGGATGGTCATAGACTATAGTCAGACCATTAACAGATACACGCAGCTGGATGCGTATCCCCTCCCGCGCATATCTGACATGGTCAACCAGATTGCGCAGTACCGGGTGTTCTCCACCATCGACATAAAATCCGCTTATCACCAGCTCCCCATTCGCCCAGAGGACCGACAATACACGGCCTTTGAGGCGGATGGTCGCCTGTACCATTTTTTAAGGGTTCTTTTTGGTGTCACGAATGGGGTCTCGGTCTTCCAGCGTGCTATGGACCGAATGGTGGACCAGAACGGGCTGCGGGCTACCTTCCCGTACCTGGATAACGTCACCATCTGCGGCCATGACCAGCAGGACCACGATGCCAACCCTCTTAGATTCTTACGCACTGCATCTCGCCTGAATCTGACCTACAACAGGGAGAAGTGTGTATTTCGCACGCGCCGCCTAGCTATCCTCGGATATGTGGTGGAAAACGGGGTCCTTGGCCCTGATCCAGACCGTATGCGTCCTCTCCTCGAACTTCCCCTGCCCACTAGCGTCAAAGCACTGAGAAGATGTTTAGGCTTCTTCTCATACTACGCACAGTGGGTTCCCAATTATGCGGACAAAGCCCGTCCGCTCATCAAGTCTACCTCTTTTCCCCTAGCAACAGAGGCTCGCTTAGCCTTTGCAAGAATAAAAGCCGACATCGCGAAAGCCATGATGCATGCTATCGATGAGTCCATCCCCTTCCAGGTGGAGAGTGATGCATCTGAATTCGCCCTGGCCGCCACACTTAACCAGGCGGGCAGGCCCGTCACCTTTTTCTCTCGCACCCTCCAAGGCCCTGAAATTCGACATTCGGCGGTGGAAAAGGAGGCCCAGGCCATTGTGGAGACCGCTCGGCATTGGCGCCATTACTTGGCGGGAAAACAGTTCACTCTACTCACGGACCAGCGGTCCGTGGCGTTCATGTTCAACAACACGTTACGGGGTAAGATCAAGAATGATAAAATCTTGAGGTGGAGAATCGAACTCTCCACCTACAATTATGATATCATGTATCGTCCAGGGAAGCTCAACAAGCCCTCCGATGCCCTGTCGCGTGGAACATGCGCTAGTATGCAGGAGAATCGATTGCAGGCTCTCCACAATGACCTCTGCCATCCGGGGGTCACTCGGCTCTTCCACTTCATAAAAGCCCGGAATCTACCCTACTCGGTGGAGGATGCCAGGTCCATAACCAGAAGCTGCCGGGTATGCGCGGAATGCAAACCGCACTTCTACCGACCTGACAGGGCACACCTCGTTAAGGCCACTCATCCCTTCGAAAGACTGAGTGTGGACTTTAAGGGCCCCCTTCCCTCGACAGATCGGAACGTGTACTTCCTCAATGTGGTTGATGGGTACTCACGATTCCCTTTTGTCATTCCCTGTTCTGATATGACCGCTGCCGCGGTTATCAAGGCATTTTGTGATCTTTTCACCCTGTTCGGTTACCCCTGTTATATCCACAGCGATAGGGGCTCGTCGTTCATGAGCGATGACTTGAGGCAATACCTGCTCTCATATGGGATTGCCTCTAATAGAACCACAAGCTACAACCCAAGGGGTAACGGACAGGTCGAACGAGAGAATGCTACAGTCTGGAAGGCTGTCTTACTGGCGTTGAGGTCTAAAGGTCTTCCAGTCTCCCGTTGGCAAGAGGTACTCCCTGATGCGCTCCACTCCATACGCTCACTCCTGTGTACGGCAACCAACGCTACTCCTCATGAGAGAATGTTTTCATTCCCTAGGAAGTCTTCCTCTGGGACCTCATTACCGTCTTGGTTGACGTACTCAGGACCTGTCCTCCTGCGGCGGCATGTTAGGACCCGCAAGTCCGACCCTTTGGTTGAACAGGTCCATCTCCTCCATGCCAACCCTCAGTATGCCTACGTGGCATACCCTGACGGGCGAGAGGACACGGTCTCGATTCGAGATCTGGTGCCAGCAGGGGGCTTGGAAACCCCTGTCGCTCCCACACCTCCTGTTAGGGACCCCCCAACCATTATTTCCCCTCCTGACACGGCGCGGGCAGTATCGGGACCACTACTTAACCCTCTTACTCCCGTGTACAGCTTGCCTGAGTCCAGGAGATGGTCGCCACTTCAAGGCGTACCCGAGTTCAGCGGATTGTCACCACCTCGGGGTCTACCGGCCCGTGAGGAACTGGAGGAGTCGCTGGACATTGCCTTGGAGAGAACGTCACCGCGATTGCCTGAACCGGTGTCATCGCCGGTGTTGAGGAGGTCACAACGATGGTGCGGTCCCCCAGACCGTTTGAACTTATAGGCAGATGAACAATTGTTCTGTGTTTTGTACCCCGCCCGCCTTTGTTTTCAAAGGAGGGGTGAATGTGGTGAACCATTGTTGGTTCCCACCAGGTAGTGCTGAGCCATGGTCTGGCCAGTACTATGAGTCTGTAGATATGTTACTGTTGGGGTTAGGGTTGGGCTGTTCTACCTGTTAATATAGTCCTATGGTACACCCCAGTTGGCTCCGCCTCCTGGGAGAGGTATAAAGGTCACTGCTCTGCCTGGTGACCCTTTAGTCTGGGATCGTATACTGTATATAGTAGCTCTGTTATTGTTGGCAATAAAAGCCTTTATTTCCCGAGTACATCCAGCCTCTCGTGTGTTATATCGCGCATCAAGGACCTCACGCACCCCAGACATATTCTCTTCCACCTTCTTCCGTCGGGAAAAAGATACAAAAGTCTGAGGTCACGTACCAACCGACTCAAGAACAGCTTCTTCCCTACTGCTGTCAGACTTTTGAATGGACTTAGCTTGCATTAAGTTGATCTTTCTCTGCACCCTAGCTATGACTGTAACACTACATTCTGCACTCCCTCGTTTCCTTCTCTATGAACGGTATGTTTTGTCTGTATCGCGCGCATGAAACAGTACTTTTCACTGTACATTAATACATGTGACAATAATAAATCAAATCAAATAAGAGGCAGTGAACCAGATTTACATTTATTTAAATACATTTTAATAATATGTATTTAAATAAATACCCCTCGCCAGATATTTACCCCCCTTCATATTTTAAAACTGCACCGATGTGACATGTCAGCCAGACCTTTCATAGAATCATAGAATATCTACAGTGTAGATGGAGGCCATTCAGCCCATTGAGCCTGTATTGACAACAATCCTACCCATGGCCCATCCATGTAACCCCACGCATTTACTCTGCCAATCCCCCTGACATTAAGGGGCAATTTAGTAAGGCCAGTCAACCTAACCCACACATTGTTGGACTGTGGGAGGAAACCGGCGCACCCAGAGGAAAATCACATAGACATGGGGAGAATATGCAAACTCCACACAGATAATGACCGAAGCACCCATTCATTCTGACTGAGATCGTTGGTTGCAAAAGTCCACATCCTGCTCCCTTGCCCTGAAAAACATGGCATTAGTCACTGGTGGGCAGATTTGTGTGGACAGTTTCTGTGAGATCCTGTAAATGTCTCTGACAGAGACCTGGAAGTAAAGTAAGTAAAGTTTATTTATTAGACATATAGGGCTTACATTAACACTAAAATGAAGTTACTGTGAAAATCTCCTAGTCACCACACTCTGGCGCCTGTTCAGATACACTGAGGGAGAATTTAGCATGGCCAATCCACCTAACCAGCACAACTTTTGGATTGTGGGAGGGAACTGGAGCATCCGGAGGGAACACACACAGACACGGGGAGAACGTGCAAACTCTGCACAACAGTGACCTAAGCCGGGAATTGAACCCAGGTCCCTGGTGCTGTGAGGCAGCAGTAGTAACCACTGTGCCACCATGCCGGAAGCAGAAGTAAAGAAGTTGAGAGTGCTGATGACTTTGACAGCCAGTGGTAAAGCGTTACAGGCAGCTCCACACAGGCGGGTCCTCTTCTAGCAGGCTGCTTCAGCCATCATCTTGACACAAAATCCTGGTTTCCTGAGGACTGATGATCCAACACGTCCAGGAAACTGATTCCCTGCCTGTACACCCTGTGTGGTAGGTATTTCCTCCTGCAAACTGCTCATCCCCTCGCTCTGGTGGGGTGTCGAGTCCATGTGGAAAAGGCAAGCTGTTCCCGCTGTTGCTGTTGCTGTGCTGTTCATCTTGAGCCTCATCTGCAGTCCAAGCTGATGCAGCATAAATGGCACCCATGCTGATCTGATAAATCGCAGCTCCAAAGTGAAGGTCAGGCATACAAACCTCCTGAATATCATCCAAAATAGTGAAAGTCACCTCTCAAAGCAAGTAACATGAGCAAATGCCTTTCACACAATTAGGCAAGAAATCAACTGTGAGGTTTCAGTGTTTATGAGAATTTTTGCCTATCATTTCACTAGCCCCTTCAGTTTCTGCTGTGTTCTCACACTCCGCATTCACTGACGTGCTTAAGGAGCCACAAGAACCCCATGCACCCACAGTTAATTCCCGTAATCCATGTTAGAATCTCGATTAATGGGCTATTACCATATTGACAATGACAAACTGCCTCTCCAGAGGAGTTGCTCACACTGCTGTTCGGTGTTCAAGTTGGTTGTCGGAGCTGGCTTTCTGGCACACTGTTAATTTCAGCACTTTTAACCTCCTGTCCTCTCTCAAACTCACTGACCCCTGCAAGTGAACATTCCCCCAATTAAGTCTGTTGATACATTGGCAACTCCAAGGACTGTGCAGATGTAAAAATGGGCAACTTGAATTTTACTGTTAGTCTGCATCAAGCCAACTTGTTCTTTTCAATGCTGCCAGTCTGACATGGAGAATGCGACTGAGTATGTGCAGGAAGTGCTCCTCCTAGTGTGGTGGTACAACTAAATACAGACTCCACTAAACAATGGAGTATTGGGGGTGATCGTGGGCCCACTCCCGCAGTCTGTGAGAATGTCGGCAAGCGCTCAGGATCTGGAAGACACAGATCTCACCGGCGAGATTGCGATTTCAGATCTTCCCCACCCCTCGCCGTCAATGTCATCAGGTTCACATCATAACAGGCTATGAACCTGATTTACATTCATTTAAATATATTTTAATATTATTACCACACCCCCTCACTAAATATTGACTGCCCCATCATATATGGAAACTGCACCAACATGACGTGATGTCAGCGCAGTTTACAGCAGATTCACCTCGGTGTGAACCTGCTGTAGGGGTCTCCCCGGGGGCATAGAGGGAAGTATAACTCCCGGGGAAGAGGGACATGGCCAGGTAATGGACTGGTAACGCCCCCAGCCAATGCCCACTGGCACAGGCTGACACTGCCAGGTTAGCATCATGCCCATGACAAACTGGCAGTGCTAATCTGTGCCAAGGGCGGACCCAAATGGAAGCGTTATTGGGGAGGGGGGGGAGGAGGGATAAATTCATTTGTATGTAGTGGCAGATCAGAGTGGGAAGGGGAGCGGGGGATGCCAGCAAAGGCCTTTTGGCAGGGGGTGGGAGGAGAAATGAGCTAATGATCAGGGGGAAAGGGGTGCTGGCTTTGATTGGAAGGGGGAGGAACTGATGTCTTGGACAATGGAAGTGGCCAATGATCATGGGGGACAGGGCATTAGAGTGAATGCTGGCTCCAATCGGAAGTGGGGGGGAGTGGTGGAAGGGCAGCGTAGAGCTCCTGAGACCTCCACAGCGAGGTGGGGGAGTATTGTTGCTTTTCTAATCGGGACACCCTTAAAAGATGGTGCCCGATCTCACAGCAGCCGGACTTTGCCAATGTGTTGAGGCCTCGATCCCCTGCAAGATAGCTTGAAATACACCCCCTTGGTTTTTTTAGGCAGAGTATAGTAAGATCTGGAGAGAAATCCGACCTTTTCTCACTGGAAACAACGGCCTGCCATTTTCTGGTAAAATTTCACCCGCACTGTGTACAGTTTTGGTCTCCTTACCTAAGAAAGGATGTACTTCACTTAGAGGGAGTGTGGCAAAGGTTCCCCAGACTGATTCCTGGATTGGCATCCCACAAAGAGAGACTGGGTCAACTCGGTCTTTACTCATTGGAGTTCAGAAGAATGAGAGGGGATCTCATTGAAACGTAAAAGAAATTCTGACAGGGCTGGATAGACTGGATGCAGGGATGTTGTTTCCTTTGCTTGGATGGGGTTTAGAACAAGGATCACAGACTTGGGATACGAGGTAGGCCAATTAGGACTGGGATGAGGAGAAACTTCTTTTCTTGGGGGTAGTGAACCTGTTAAATTCTGTACCACAGACGGCTGTGGAGGCCAAGTCACAGATCGTATGCAAGAAGAAAATAGATTTCTAGACTTTAATGGCACCAAGGGGTATGGGGAGAGAGCAGGAGTATGGCATTGAGATAGAGTATCAGCCATGGTCATATTGAATGGTGGAGGAGGCCCAAAGGGCTGAATTGCCTATTCTTGCTCCTATTTTCTATTTTTCTATGCAATACAACTCCACTTACATTGCTTCACACCTGCCTAGCTAGACTCCCAATCATGCTGGCCAGCAGGAAGCTCCACACATGCCTGGATAAACTATACATAGAGCCTTCTTTTAGCCATTTAAAAAGCCAATGTTCATTAAGAGACCTGGGAGAGGAAGAATCCCATCTTTAAAGTTTTAAACAGAGGTCAAGTCAGCTTAAAACGATCCCAGAAGATCCAAAGAACTCCTGAACACGTTGTACACCAGGTTGGTTGTGGAGATGGATTAACACTTGCCTCTGGGGAGTCTCGCTTAGCTCTGCTCTCGATTCAGAATGGGCCCCGATCCCAGCGCTACACTGCCAGTTTAGTATTAATGCAAAACACAGATTACTCCAAACCAACTCCACATTTGAAGTGAATGAATTAATTTAATACTTGTGCTTGCATAAGTGAGGATAACAGTGCTGGTGAATAGAAAATGTTTTCATTCTGTATCCAATGAGTATATTAAAAATTCAAATGGTACTTATGGCAGTATCTTGATTTTCCAGGGAGTCATGAAGAACGCCATTAATATTCACAGCACACGACAATTACTGACCAATTTACACACATCGTTTTTGTTGCATTTTCAAGAACTGTGGAATGTGCACAGGGCCATCATTGAAAATTTATGTGATTTGATTTTTAACATGAGAAAAATTGAAAATAAACATTCGTTATTGAACACAACAGAATTAATTTTCTTTTTGGTGAAATGTCTGTGCTTCTCAAGGTAAGATGCTGGGGATGAGCTGCCAAAGAAAGTGGTTGAGGCAGATGCAAGAGCAACATTTAAAAAAGCATTGGGATAAGTACACGGATGGGAAAGGATTAGAGGGATATGGGCCAACCGCAGGCAATTGGGACTAGCTGGGAGGGCATGGGAGAGTTAGGCTGAAAGGCCAGTTTCCGTATGTATTGCTCTATCGCCACCTTTCTCACTTAGTATGGATGCAGCTCCGGAAGATGCACAGCAGTGTGAGTTTCACCTGTAGAAAATGAAGTGAGAGGAACGTCGCTCCTGTTTGCACCTGAGATTTGAATGCCAAGTACATGTCAGCTGCTCCAAAACCCAATCTTGCATGTTGTGTTTAAATAGCCAAAAAAACCCGCAAACATTATTGCAACAATGGCCCTGATTTTACCATAAGAAGTCTCACAACAGCAGGTTAAAGTCCAACAGGTTTATTTGGTAGCAAATACCATAAGCTTTCGGAGCTTGCTGCTCCTTCGTCAGATGGAGTGGTCTCTGTTCTCCAACAGTGCACAGACACAGAAATCAAGTTACAGGATACTAATTAGAATGCAAATCTCTACAGCCAGCCAGGTCTTAAAAAGTACAGATAATGTGGTTGGAGGGAACATTAAACACAGGTTAAAGAGATGTGTATTGTCTCCAGACAGAACAGCTGGTGAGATTATGCAAGACCAGGGGCAAGCTGTGGGGGTTACTGATAATGTGACATAAATCCAACATCCCGGTTTAGGCCGTCCTCATGTTTGCGGAACTTGGCTATCAGTTTCTGCTCAGCGACTCTGCGCTGTCGTGTGTCGTGAAGGCCTTCACGACTGGTGCTTACCCCAGTCCAACGCCGGCATCTCCACATCCTGATTTTACCGGCATGCCCGCCCTGGAATCAGGGTGTGCAGAACGGCATTCTCCGTTGGCCCCGGGCGTGATCTTACAAGCCTTGGGCAGGCGTGCTGGTACAATTCCGGCAAATATCTGGTTTGTTGTCAGTGTTCCAACAATGCTCTGCCCATATCACAATTTAAAATGTTCACATTTGATTCAGTGCTCATAAGTACAGGATTCAAACCATCAGGTGCCATGGTTATCCCTTCAAGGTGGCAGCGTTGCTGTTTACACACTGCTTCCACTGATGCTGCAATGCAGAAAATACATTTCACTGCAAGACTAAGGATGGGGTGTGAATATATCCTAAAAGTCCCAATAATTTTGATGGTCATGCCTTCAGTCAACAAGTTTGAGAATTCCTTCCCTAAGTCTCTCCATCCTTCTATACTTCTTTAATGCCCTCCTTCAAACCCTCCACCTTCACCAACTTTCTGCTCACCTTGATTAACCTCTCCTTCTTGGGATCAATGGCGATTTTGTTTGATTGCGCTCTCTGAAGGTCCTTGAAATTTTTTTTTTCTACACGAAACACACAATGTGCAAGTTGTAATCTGCTCTAACCACTTATAGTTTCTCATGCCAGCCATTTCAAGGACCTCTCTGAGTGATCCTGTGATGCAGGGTTAACCAGCTGAAAAGGAGCTCTGGTACTCAGCAGTTGAAAGGAGTTCAGTCAATGTACAAGGTTGGAATAATCAACTCATTGAAACCTTGAACAATGCTAGTGGCTATTGGTAATAATTCCCTTATCATTTGACTTCATCACTCTCCTTGCAAATAAATTGGTTCCTGTAAGTGCGTTGTCAATATTTACTGTTTACACATAAATATTACAAGAATATTTTAATGAATTGTTGAGGAAAGGGTAGAATTTCAACGTCAATCAAGACTTGTATTATTGGTTTTCCTTTTCAAAAATTGGAACGAATAATAACATTTGCTTTTTTACTACCACTTACCTCGATCAATGCCACGCCAACATCTACCCTGCAATTTAAAAACACCAAAGGTGATTCCTAGGTACCTGGTTCACCATTAGTGTCCACGTAGTGCATAGAACATAGAACATAGAACAGTACAGCACAGAACAGGCCCTTCGGCCCACGATATTGTGCCGAGCTTTATCTGAAACCAAGATCAAGCTATCCCACTCCCTATCATCCTGGTGTGCTCCATGTGCTGATCCAATAACCGCTTAAATGTTCCTAAAGTGTCTGACTCCACTATCACTGCAGGCAGTCCATTCCACACCCCAACCACTCTCTGCGTAAAGAACCTACCTCTGATATCCTTCCTATATCTCCCACCACGAACCCTATAGTTATGCCCCCTTGTAATAGCTCCATCCACCCGAGGATGCAGTTGCGAATTCTGTTGTAGGTTTCCCTTTAAGGCAGCAAGGTCAATGCTCAACAGACCAATCGATTCATTATTCAGTGGTGAAGACGTAAATACCACATACTGCTATATTTCCATTTTAATCAATCCTGGTGCCTGTAAAATTCAATCACTGATACAACCTAGCTCAACTGTAATCATTCCAAAATTGCGCCTGTCCTTCGACAAGTCAGATTGTTCTCTAATAACCCAGGTGTGATTGAATGATCGCAATGGGCCTGGCAGTGGACTATAATCAAGGACAGCAGACTGATTGAAGGACCACTTTTGAAGTCCTTTAATGAAGTTCTCTGTCAATTCCAGCTAAAGGTCATTGTTTTTTTTACTGCTTTTCCCCATAAACTCATTGTTTTTTTTCATGCAGGTACATTGGTTAAAAATAATTATCTGCTGTCTTAAGTTTGCAAATATCTCAAATCTCCAACTATTTTGAATTAAAATAGTCTCCAGCTATGTACTTCACAGTTGCCCAAATGTCTAACTTTAATTGGTGATCTGTGCATTACAACGTCTGCTTTTCTAACGACGAGGAGCAGGACTCTGGATAATAGATCCCTGAGGTAATCAGCAGTGACTTTCCAGTCTGGAGTATAATCAATCCAAACTGGGAAAGTCTCAATTTGTCTTCAAAATTCAATGAGCACTTTTGTGCTTCTTTTCACCTGTACTGAGGTTTTGGATGATGCTGACAAAGCGATAACTTTAAAGTTTAATCATGTACCACACCAAATTTCTTTTTTTATATTTATATTCATTCCTAGGATGTGAACGTTGCCGGTGAGGCCAGCATTTGTTGCCCATCCCTAATTATCCTTGAGAAGGTGGCAGTGAAGACTTCCTTCTCTAAAAGGCATTATTAGTGAGACAGTTGAGTTTTTGCAAGCATCAGGTTGCTTTTATAGAGTAAATGAGGTTTACAAAAGAGAAAGAGGCCATTGAGCCCATCATACTCAGGAGCTATCTCATCGTACTTCAGGAGGTATCCCATTGAACCTGAGGAGCTATCCCATTGAACTTCAGGAGCTATCCCATCATACCTCAGGAGCTATCCCATCAGACTTCAGGAGCTATCCCATCGAACCTCAGGAGGTTTCCTATCTACCTCAGGAGCTATCCCATCATACCTCAGGAGCTATCCCATCGAACCTCAGGAGCTATCCCATCGAACCTCAGGAGCTATCCCATCTACTTCAGGAGCTATCCCTCATACCTCAGCTGCTATCCTATCTACGTCAGGAGCTATTCCATCATACCTCAGGAGCTTATCCCATCGTACCTCAGGAGCTATCCCATCGTACCTCAGGAGTTATCCCATGATACCTCAGGAGCTATCCCATCATACCTCAGGAGCTATCCCATCATACCTCAGGAGCTATCCCATCGAACTTCAGGAGCTATCCCATCATACCTCAGGAGCTATCCTATCTACCCCAGGAGTTATCTCATCATACCGCAGGAGCTATACCATCATACCTCAGGAGCTATCCGATCAAACCACAGAAGCTATCCCATCGTACCTCAGGAGCTATCCTATCTACCCCAGGAGTTATCTCATCATACCGCAAGAGCTATACCATCATACCTCAGGAGCTATCCGATCAAACCACAGGAGCTATCCCAACGTACCTCAGGAGCTATTCCATCTACTTCAGGAGCTATCCCATCATACCTCAGGAGCTATCCTATCATACCTCAGGAGCTTATCCCATGATACCTCAGGAACTATTCCATCTACCTCAGGAGATATCCATCGTACCTCAGGAGCTATCCCATGATACCTCAGGAGCTATCGCATGGTACCTCAGGAGCTATCCCATAGTACCTCAAGAGCTCTCCAATTAGTCCCATGCCCCACTTTTCCCCTGCAGCCCTGCATTTGTTTTTAAAGTGTTTATCCAATTCCCTTTTGAATGTTACAAGCGAATCTGCTCCATCCTTTCAAGCAGCGCATTCTATTTCATAACTCACTGTTGAAGAAAAGCAATCCTACTCATTGCCCTTCCGGCCAATTACCTTAAAACTGTATCTTAGAGTTCCTGAACCTCTTGCAGTTCTTTATACGTACTCTATCAAAATGCCTTGTAATTGTGAAACACCCTCCCTGTTGCAAGAAGACCAATCCTCTCTCCTTTAATATTGCCTTTCTTTCATTCCCCAACCTTTCTTTCATAGTGATATTTCTGCTGCCAACCTACAATATTTACCAGTCATAGATTTCAATTTCCCAACTCATTGTGGTGTGGGTCCCTGATGGTCTACAGTTGCTATTCTGAAAGGCTTTAAATTACATAAATGGGCTGAAATATGATTTTTTTTCCCAAACTAATAGTTAGAACCAACGCACAAGCATACAACACTGACCAGCAGGAAGAGTAGAGCTGGTTGATCAAGCCTGCCCCACAGTGTGATTACTAGAGTATTGTAACAAAACACTTCTTTAGTCCCCCAATTCTCATCCCCCCATTGTCACTACCCACAGTGACACCCCCAGTCGCAACTCTCCAACTCCCGTCCCACCATCCATGTCCCACTCCCAGCAACAACCCTGGGAAGGGGCAAAATAAGAAGTTTAACAACACCAGGTTAAAGTCCAACAGGTTTATTTGGTAGCAAAAGCCACACAAGCTTTCGGAGCCCCAAGCCCCTTCTTCAGGAAGGTGGCTTGGGGCTCCGAAAGCTTGTGTGGCTTTTGTTACCAAATAAACCTGTTGGACTTTAACCTGGTGTTGTTAAACTTCTGACTGTGTTTACCCCAGTCCAACGCCGGCATCTCCACATCAAGGGGCAAAATAACAGAGAAAATAAACAAGGCTTAAAAAAACGCTGGAAAATTCTATTCCAACTGAAATCAGTCCAGAATATCGGGGGTAGCTTTGAGCCAGAGTTCTCCGTCCATGGGAATGGGACTTTCACTCAAAGTCTGGAGAGACTCAGAAAGCATAATTCGCAATGGTGAGTTTCTGAGTTCCGACCTGCCTCCACTGGCAGAGGAGCGTTAAATATACTGCGTGACCCCAGGAAGCTCATTTTGATACATTAGCATATCCTTAGCCAGCATTCTCTCCGGGACTTGCCCTCCCCCTCAGCCACGCCAATTACAACAGGTTCACCTGGAGGTGAACCTGTCGTGGGGATCTCCCCAGGGCAATAAGGTGAATATAGCCCCCTCCCCACACCCCCAGGGAGAGCGGCATGGCCTGGCAGTGACCTGGCAATACCCCCAGTACTGCCCCCTGGCACAGGTTGGAACTGCCATGTTGGCACCGTGCTGACCTGACAGTGCCAAACTGGCAGTGCTAGCCTGTGCCAAGGGGCAGGCCACAGTGGAAGCCAAATGGGAGATGGGGGGATTCATTCGGGTTTGGTTATGTGCTGGGAGCATACGGAGGAGCAGGGGGATGCTGGCGATGGCTGTTGGTGGGGCCGGGGTGGTGGGGTGGAGTGGGGTGGGGGAATGCCAGCTCCGACTGTGGAGCAGGGGCTAGGGGGGAAGGAACTAATGACCAGGAGGGGGAGGGTGGGTAGAGAAGTGCCGATTCTGATCGGGGGTGGGGCGGGGAGCCCCTGAGACCTCCGTGGTGGGCTGGGGGGAGAAGTTTATTCCTGTTATTATGGGGGGCCCTTTAAAGATGGCACCCGATTTCTGTGTATCCGGGTTTTGCCAGTGTGTTGAGGCCATGCCCCTGCGTGACAGCATGAAACACGCCCCTCGTGATTTTTTTTAGGCAGCGTGTTGTAAAATCTGGAGAGAAAATTGATTGTTTCTCTGCCATTTTTGGATAAGATTGCGCCAATGTAGGAAGGCATTTCTGAAATTTACAAAAAGCCATTGTCATACATGCCCACCTGGTTCACTAATGTCCTAAACATCGCTGGTCTGGCCTACATGTTACTCCAGAACAATAGGAATGTGGTTGGCTCTCAAATGCCTTCTGAAATGGCCGAGCAAGCCACTCAGTTCAAGACAAACTTGCTCATCCAGTGATCCCCACATCCCATGTATGAACTTGATAAGGAAAAGATCTCAAACATAATTGACAAAATGAATGTCAGTGCGGGTCGGTAGGAGCAGCACGGTGGCACAGTGGTTAGCATTGCTGCCTCACAGCGGCAGGGTTCAATTCCAGCCTTGTGTGAGTCTGTATGGAGTTTGCACATTCTCCCCGTGTCTGCATGGGTTTCCTCCGGTCTCCGGTTTCCTCCCACACTCCAAAGATGTGCAGGTGGATTGGCCATGCTAAATTGCCCCTCAGTGTCCCGAGAAGTGTTGATTAGGGGGATTAATGGGGTAAATACGTGAGATTACCTGGATAGGGCCTGGGTGGGATGCTCTGTCAGAGAGTCAGTGCAGACTTGGGTCGAATGGCCTCCTTCTGCACCTTAGGGATTATATGAACTTCTGTGAAGTGTGGAAACCAGCCAAGCAAATCAATGGTGCACTCGCACTTCACCAAGTGAATTAACATTACTCTGACACACCAGCCACCTCACTGGTACCTCCTGAACATGTTAATTCTCAGCCGCCATGGTGTCTGATGCTCATAAACCAGCCCGAAAAATATAAATTAGCCTTGAGTTTGGCTTTTGTGCAGAGTGTGTTAGGAAACAGGCTAACGTACGTTCCTATGTTCCTATGATCACTTTACTGAGTCAGATGCAGCAGGCAATGAAGATGTAACAGAAGGCGAAGGAGGTTGCTGGAAAGTCACAGGACAGGGCAAGGCTCAGGTGTGCGGGTCGCTGCAGTGCAATGCTGAATGCATTAACAGCAGTTCATTCACAACTTCAGGCAGCAACTTCAGCCACACTCTGCATGCAGGGCAGAGGTGGTCATTATCATTAATGTCATCATGCTGCTTATGCGTTAGACTTGAACCAGGAGCCCTAATACGCTCCTTCAAGTGCAATCAGACATTTACCACTTAAATCTTACACCGGAAGTATCAGTGTTAATCAGGCTGATTAGTACAATGAATGCGAGATCTATCCTGCTGCTGATTTCTCAACACGTGACCAGATATAGATCTCTATGGAATCCCAGGTTTAAGTGACCAATAGTTGCTTTGCCAAATCGATTTTGGGCTAATCATCAACAATTTGATCACAATTTGATTGTACAGCCAATATTTAGGGAAGGCAGTGGCGTTGTGGTATTGTCACTGGACTAGTAATCCAGAGACCCAGAATAATTCTCTGGAGACCTAGGCTCAAATCCCACCATAGCAGATAGTGAAATTTTAATTCAATTAAAATCTGGTAGTTGAAAGTCTAATGATGACCATGAAACTATTGTCGATTGTTGTAAAAAACCCACCTGGTTCACAAATGTCCTTTCGGGAATGAAATCTGCCATCCTTACCTGGCCTGGCCTACATGGCACTCCATATTTACAGCAATGTAGTTGCCTCTTAACTGACCCCTCAACTAGCGATGGCAATAAATGCTGGCCAGCCAGTGATGCCCATATCCTATTAAACAAAATTAGCTGCCCTGCTCTAACATAATGTGGAGATGCCAGCGTTGGACTGGGGAAAACACAGTAAGAAGTCTCACAACACCAGGTTAAAGTCTAAAAGGTTTATTTGGCAGCACAAGCTTTCGGAGTCTCAGGCTCCTTCTTCAGATGAGACTCAACCTGAAGAAGGAGCCTGAGATTCCGGAAGCTTGTGCTGCCTAATAAACCTGTTGGACTTTAACCTGGTGTTGTGAGACTTCTTACTTTGCTCTAACATACCCATAGAATCCCTACAGTACAGATGAAGGCCATTCAGCCCATCGAGCCTGCCTCAACTACGATCTCACACAGGTCCTATCCCTGTAACCACGTATTTACTCTGCTAATTCCCCAGACACTAAGGGACAATTTACCAAAGGCAAAATGACAGAGAAAACAAACAAGGTTTCAAAAAAATGCTGGAAAGTTCTATTCCAACTGAAATCAGTCCAGCATATTGGGGGTAGCTTTGAGTCAGCGCTCTCCGTCCGTGGAAATCATCTTTGGACTATGGGGGGAAACCGGCGGAAAGCCACGCAGACATGGGGAGAATGTGCAAACTCCACACAGACAGTGACCCAAGGCTGGAATTGAACCCGGGTCTCTGGTGCTTTGAGGCAGCAGTGCTAACCACTGTGTCACCGTGCCGCCCAAATTTGGACTTGAACTCTTGGAGAGAAATGATGTCTACCACCGCCACCCCCCCCCCCGCCCCCCCCCTTCCTATAACGCAACATTACAGATCAGCTGTTGGGACATGCCAGAAAACTGCTTATAAATTGCTCTCTGTCTTAAGCCTAACTCCAGCAGCAATGCCTCATTACAAGTTAACAAATGCCAATGTTTCACAAACACTCCAAAATGGTGTGTTATGAAAGATGAGGTCTCGGCATTACACCATCTCGGGCATGCTGTACTGTGACTCAGCTTGTTACTGCTGGCAGAATACCTTGTACACAGCTGAGTGCACTGCGTTTTAGCGATAACATATTGTCCCTGAAATGGGTTGGAAGCCCTCATGTAGAACCAGTGTTAGCTTCGAAGACTGTGACCTGGAGTGAGCTGCTGCATATTTTAGCGCAAACGTCAGATTGTGAACACAGTCTGCAGATTACATTTCATTTGCCAGTACATTTGGGAGAGGAGAACCAGCAGAAACAAGAAAGAACTGCCCATGATGTTCTGTCACACACAAGCTGTATTGTCAGGTGCACTGTTAACACTCTGTTCAGCGTGTTACAACAATCCCAATCTAGTTACATGGCCTTTAAGGATGGCACGGTGGCACAGTGGCTAGCACTGCTGCCTCACAGTGCCAGGGACCTGAGTTCAATTCCTGGCTTGGGTTACTATCTGCACATTCTCCCCATGTCTGTGTGGGTTTCCTCCAGGTGTTCTGGTCTCCTCCCACTGTCTGAAAGGCACGCTGGTTAGGTGCATTGGCCAGGCTAAATTCTCCCTCAGTTATACCCAAACAGGCACTGGAGTATGGCGACTAGGGGATTTTCACACTAACTTCATTACAGTGTTAATGTAAGCCTACTTGTGGCACTAATAAATAAACTTTTAATGTAGCCAAATGGATCCAGACACTTCACAGGAGCATTATCAAATAAAATTTGACATCATGTCAAATAAAGGCATGAGGACACGTGATCAAATTATTTATCAAAGGGTTTAAAAACTGTCTTAAAGAACTGCAGAGAGGTTAAAGGAGTGAATTCTAGAGTTTGAGGCCTGAACAGCTGAAACCATGGCCATGAATCTGGAACTAAAAGGAAAGCAAATTCCTAAGAAAGCTAAGGTTTTCCTACTAAGGAAATATTTAACATCCAGATAGCATTGCCAATGGATGGGGAAATCATTTTGTTAGTAGCATAGGAACATAGCAATTAGGAGCAGAAGTCGGCAAATTCAGCCCTTCGAGCCTGCTGCGCCATTCAAACAGATCATGGCTGATCTCTTCCTGGTCTCAAATCCACCTCCCTACCTGTCCCCCATATCCCTTTAACCCATTTTTAAAAATCAGAAATCTATCTATCTCCTTCTTGAAACCATTGAACGATTCAGATTCCACTGCGCTATGGGGTAGTGATTTCCACAAATTCACCACCGCGTGCGAGGTTTTATATCTACTGCCTCTCAACCTATACAAAGAACAAAGAACAAAGAACAATACAGCACAGGAACAGGCCCTTCGGCCCTCCAAGCCCACGCCGCTCCCCGGTCCAGGATTGATTCCTGAATCCAGGATCCCCGCCCAATTTTCCAGCCTATCTACATACCAATATCCTATCCACCGAGCTGTCCCTCACAGCTACGATGCTTTGTTCATCACAACCTATTAACTCACCCCCACCCCACCATTCCAGACCATGTGATCTCCAGGGAGAGGCGAAAACCCAGAGTGAAAACCCCAGGGCCAATATGGGGGAAAAAAATCTGGGAAATTCCTCTCCGACCCCCGAGGCGATCGAAACGAGTCCAGGAGATCACACTGGCCCTGATCGGAAAATGCTTCCCAACCCTAGTCATTTCCACTTCCACGAACACCATATGAATTCCCTGCCCCCGAGACAGGTTCCGAACTATCCGCAGTCTCGCTCTGTACTGGCACCAGCAAGATGATCATAGAATGAAGCCTTGAAACGAGAAACAAGGAACAATTAGCCCGCGCCGCTCCCTGGTCCAAACTAGACCACTCTTTTGTATCCCTCCATTCCCACTCCGTTCATATAGCTGTCTAGATAAGTCTTAAACGTTCCCAGTGTGTCCGCCTCCACCACCTTGCCCGGCAACACATTCCAGGCCCCCACGACCCTCTGTGTAAAATATGTCCTTCTGATATCTGTGTTAAACCTCCCCCCCTTCACCTTGAACCTATGACCCCTCGTGAACGTCACCAACGACCCGGGGAAAAGCTTCCCACCGTTCACCCTATCTATGCCTTTCATAATTTTATACACCTCTATTAAGTCTCCCCTCATCCTCCGTCTTTCCAAGGAGAACAACCCCAGTTTCCCAATCTCTCCTCATAACCAAGCCCCTCCATACCAGGCAACATCCTGGTAAACCTCCTCTGTACTCTCTCCAAAGCCTCCACGTCCTTCTGGTAGTGTGGCGACCAGAACTGGACGCAGTATTCCAAATGCGGTCGAACCAACGTTCTATACATCTGCAACATCAGACCCCAACTCTTATACTCTATGCCCGTCCTATAAAGGCAAGCATGCCATATGCCTTCTTCACCACCTTCTCCACCTGTGACATCACCTTCAAAGATCTGTGGACTTGCACACCCAGGTCCCTCTGCGTCTCTACACCCTTTATGGTTCTTCCATTTATCGTGTAGCTCCTCCCTACATTATTCCCACCAAAATGCATCACTTCGCATTTATCAGGATTGAACTCCATCTGCCATTTCCTTGCCCAAATTTCCAGCCTATCTATATCCTTCTGTAGCCTCTGACAATGTTCCTCACTATCTGCAAGTCCTGCCAGTTTTGTGTCGTCCGCAAACTTACTGATCACCCCAGTTACTCCTTCTTCCAGATCATTTATATAAATCACAAACAGCAGAGGTCCCAATACAGAGCCCCGCGGTACACCACTAGTCACAGGCCTCCAGCCGGAAAAAGACCCTTCCACTACCACCCTCTGTCTTCTATGACCAAGCCAGTTCTCCACCCATCTAGCCACCTCCCCCTTTATACCTGTGACCTCTTGTCCTAGATTGCCCCACAAGGGGAAACATTTTGTCTATGTTTACTCAATTAATCCTTTTTAAAATTATATATACCTTGATCAGATCCCCACTCATCCTTGTTCTTCAATGGTTTGTTAGGAACAGGGATGACAGAGAACTGAAACTCCAGTTTGCTCTCCATACTATCCATAATCAATGTGTTTTTGAAAATGAAGATGTGTGTGTTTCTTAACCCTTAGGCTTGTGGTCAATTTAAATAGCCAGCAGCAAGCTTTCATGGGTTTAAATAAAGGGGATTATTTTTTCACACATTCAATATGCCAGTCTAACATGATGTCACTCACTCAGCACTTATACATATATACAGATACATACATACACATTCAAGAAAAATACACTTAAAGAGAGTCGTGCATTTTTACAAATGGCAAACATAAAAATAATTCATAATTCACATTAGGAAAAAAAAGCATTGCAAGCCCAGCGAAGAAGGCATTTCATTCCTGAAGAGTAGTCTAGGTGGGATCAGTAGACAGAGTTGATTATCAGAATTATTGCAGTATTCCCTCGAAGAGATGGGTTTTTAGCAGGTCATGAAGTTAGTTACTTGCAGTCTTCTTACCAGGACATCAAGTTCCTGTACTAGTGGGCTTTTTAATATATTCTTTCATGGGATTTCAGCATTGGTGGCAAGGCTAGCATTAATTGTTGATCCCTGCTCGTCCTTGAGAAGGTGGTGTTGAGCCCCCCTCTTGAACCGCTGCAGTCCATGTGGTGTAGGTACATACAAAGTGCTGTTAGGGAGGAAGTTCCAGGAATCTCACCCATGGACCGTGAAGAAATGGTAATTATAGTTCCAAGTCTGGATGGTGTGTGATTTGGAAGGGAACTTACAAGTGGTGATGGCCCTTGTCCTTCTAGATGGTAGAGATTTTGGATTTGGGCGGTTTTGTTGAAAGAGCCTGAGTGAGTTGCTGCATCCTATAGATGGTGTACACTGTACTCATTCTATGCCAATAAATTAGTAATTAAAGTACTGATTATGTGGACTGCTTTGCCCTGTTTGATGTCAAGTTTCTTGAATACTGTTGCTGCTGTGCCAAAGTGGAGAATATTTAATCACACTTGTGACTTATGTCTCACAGGTGATGAAGAGGTTTTGAGGATGCGGGTCTGCCACTCATTGAAGAACACTCCGGCCCAGATCTGTAGCATGATGGAGCAATTCTCTGAAAATGGCTGAAAAGTCTCACCGCCAAACCCGGCACTTGCGGGTGCGTGAGCGTAGTCATGCCAAGTTTCACGCAAGCGTAATTCATGTAGGTAGCTGGTCATTTGAAGCACAGCTGCCTGAACAGAAGTGGGATTTTGGAATTATTGGAGCAGGATTTTCTGGCCATTCCTGCCAGAAGGATTATGCGGTCCCGCCAACGGCTTGCCCCCCGCCCTCCACCATGGGTTTCCTGGTAACGGAGGGTGCAAACAGCGGGCAAGCCCATTGACTGTGGCAGGACCGGAAGCTCCCATTCCAGCCAACGTCAGGCCACTTCCGCAAAACACACCGCAGGGGTCTGGAAAATCCCAACCCGGAAGAGTGAGCAGATTAAAACAGGTAAGAGGACATATGGACTTGGTGGATTTGTTTGAATACCCAGGGTACCTCTTTAGAGAGGTACGGTATCGCTTTGCAAAGGGCCCCAGGACAGATTTAGGAGAGGCAAAGCATTGTTACATTGTTAAAATTAAAGATGATTATGCACCTTTTAAGCACATACTCATTGGAAATATTCAGCTGGCAAGGAATCTGTCAGGGAAATGTCCAGCTGTCAAGGAAGTGTCAAAGCTGTTAAGAAAGTGTCCAATAATACTAGGCGAGTTCGACAGGGAAAGGTTGGTGGGGAGCAAGGATTGGGACAGGTTGGCATGGATGGGGCATTGGCAATCTGTGGGGGGGGGATGAAGGCTCAAGTGCTTTTTTTAATTTGAGACTTTTCTTTCATTTATTTAAACATAATGTCAATGCACAGACGCAGGTCTTCCATCCTGCCCGCCTCCTCACCCTGCATCCTCTGCACTCATTCTGGGGTCACCGGCCTCGACCCTTAATTCAGTCCGGCCACCAACACCCCCCATGACTGAAAATTCGACCTGTGGTCGGACATTTTTAAAGGCCGGATTCACAGAGCCTGGAAACCCAACCTGGATATGAAAACCTAGGCCTCAGTCTCTGACCTAATCTGGTAGGCTGGTATTCATGGGGCTGGTCCAGTTTAGCCAACAATGACCTCCTTGACATTGATATTGAGGGACCCTGGTAGTATGGGAATCATAGATTCTTCCCATTTGTTGGCTCATTTACCATTGTGAGCCTTCAAGCTCCATCCCTAATCTACATATCGAAAATAGGAGTATCTTAGTTAAATCTGTCACATTTGTAGAAGGAAAAGTAATCCTCGATATTGCACCAACAGCAATTGCTGGCTTCTCTCCCTCTCCAGTGTAAAGGCAATTGGCATCTGTTCAATTGCTCAGCAGTGACACTGAGATTGAGAACTCAGCGAAAGATTGAAGTTGTATTCCATCAGTCTATAGTGAATCGCAAAGTGCTGTGTCAAACTGACCTGAAGATTTTATTTATGAGTGAGGGTTTAGTGAACTGGCAGAGGTGTAATGGCTTAATGGTTCAATTTTCCTTGGCCTGTGTCTTAACCCTTTGCTAACATGACTACACCATCTTATTATACCTACTTCAAATCCAAATATAATACATAAATGTGTCGAGCCCCCACACCCCCGTGAAAATAAACAGCCAGAAACAAACTCAGCAGGTTCCTTCCTTTTTCTATGGCTTTCCAAAGATGACTTTCACCTTCTGACATCTCTTAAAACAGCATTCAGTTTCAAACCTCAGCTCCCAATAATAGATGGATGGCATTAGTTTTCACCCAAGGAGAGATAGCTCCAGTTTTACCTACAGATGAATGGGTGACCCCATAAATCATCGTGGCACAGGCAGCTGGTGGTGTAGGGGCTTCATCTGAGAACACATAGATAACACCTGACTATACCCAAGGATAATAGCTTCTCAGAGCTTATTTACTTCAAGGAAACACACAAGCTATAACTTGTGCATCTCTTCTGTCAATCTGTTCTGATGAAACTAAAAGAAAAACTCAACCACAATCATCGTTGCAATCTTACCAGAGTCGGAGAATAGTTTAAATAGACACAGAAAGTGCTGGAAACGCTCAGCGGGTTAAAGTAGCATCTGTGAAGAGAGAATTAGAGTTCAAAATTTTGGGCTTCAAAATCTTCTGTCAAACTTTGATCTAAATGTTTCTCTCTCCACAGGCACAATCTGACCTGCTGTGCATTTTGATTTGATTTTGATTTTTGACTTGATTTGATTTGATTTATTATTGTCACATGTATTGGTTTTGTTTCTTGCGCACTATACAGACAAAGCATATCATACATAGAGAAGAAAAAGAGAGAGTGCAGAATGTAGTGTTAGTCATAGCTAGGGTGTAGAGAAAGATCAACTTAATGCGAGGTAGGTCCATTCAAAAGTCTGAAGGCACCAGGGAAGAAGCTGTTCTTGAGTTGGTTGGTACATGACCTCAGCTGGTGGTGTAGGGGAAGAAGGTGGAAGTGAGTATGTCCAGGGTGCATGGGGTCCTTGATCATGCTGGCTGCTTTTCCGAGGCAGTGGAAAATGTAGACAGAGTCAATGGATGGGAGGCTGGTTTGCGTGATGGACTGGGCTTTGTTCATGATCCTTTGTAGTTTATTGTGGACTTGGACAGAGCAGGAGCCATACCAAGCTGTGTTACAACTGAAAGGAATGCTTTCTATGTTGCATTTTTAAAAATTGCTGAGAGTCGTAGCGGACATGCCAAATTTCTTTAGTGTCCTGAGAAAGTGGTGGGCTTTTTTGCTGTCTTTATTTTTGGATATCCGGAATTCTCAGAAGATGGACAGTCCATCAAATCCAGCAGTCCCGGGACTGAAGTTGTGCTGGATTTCAGATATCGATGGATTTCAGGTCAGGCGATTTGGGCCATAGGCATTTCAGGTCAAGCCAACTCGGGTGGGGTCAAAGATTGTTTGGAGCAGGGAATAGAGCAGCAGTCAAAGTGGCGATGCTGGTAATCAGTCTGCAGGCACACTATGTCAATGCAGCGCCAAGCTGCATTGTCCAAGTAAGTTATTTTATCAAACTTTTACCCAATTAAATTAGATGCATGGAACATTATAAAAGTGTTCTGTTTTCAGACAGTCCGATTTTGGACTGCCAGATTTGAGACACTATACTTGTAGTTTGCTTTTGTGATGCGGAGTAGTTTAATATTCTGCCCCAAAGTAAGCACATTTGGATTTACATTATCCCAATCCTGGAGTTGCACACACTCTATAATTTCTCATGTTGATAATGAAAACAATTTAGTCAACTTGCACCACAAATAAAGTGCGCTTCATCCAAAAGTAGAGAGATGGTATTTGAAATATTTTAAACTAGCTTTGTAATTAAATGTGACTTTTCTGCTTGTAATCCAGCCCTTTGCCCAAATTCCAAATTGGCCTGATCTGTGGTGTGCAAAACCCCTCAAGCAGGTCTGGAAATATCTTTGTAACATTTCGAAGGTCTAAATGACAGCGGTACAAATATAACATCCAGATTTCATGTTTTTGTCCAGTCGAGCTTGGTTAAACTTGCTCACTACTTTTTAAAAATGTAAACTGGCTAAGGAACAGAATATGCCAAATATAATTCATGGTCTAATGAGGAACCAAGTGGTAAAGCTGTCAGCCTTGTTGCAGTGGTTGCATGTCTGATGCAGAAAGGTTATGGGTTCAGGCTTGCTCCAGAAATTTATGTCCGTATCAAACCGATACTTCAGTGTAATGCTGATGGAGTGCTGCACTGGCAGATGTGCCAACTTTCCGATGCGATGTTAAGGTAAGACCCCATCTACCTTTTCAGGTGGACATAAAAGTTTCTGTTGTAACATTCAAAGGACTAGGGCAACACTCTCTCTAATAGCTGCACTGCACAGCTCCCTTTAATATTGTCACCCGGACATGCATGTACACATCTTAAAGGAACCACTGCTTGTGTGTGAGCCTGCGTGGCATATTCCCAATTGCTGCAGAACGGGACAGCCAGGCAGCTTAGAGGGAACATTGCCAAGGGAACGTTCTCCCAAGGTCCTGATTAATATTTAACCCCTCATTAACATCACATTATCTATCCATTAATTCATTGCTGTTTGGGGGAATCTGATCTATGTCAATTGGCTCCTGCATTTCTCTGCAGTACAATAGTAGGTGCATTTCAAAAAGGTACTTCAGTGGTTGTAACCCACATTGCCGTGTCCTAAAGTTAAAATAAAGGTGCTATGTAAACTTATAAAGAATATTGGTTAGCCCACACATGGAGGACAGTGAACATTTCTGGTCTCCACATTATAAAAAGCATATAAAGGCACTGAAGAAGTTCAAAGAAGGATTTACTAGAAGGATACCAGAATTAGGAGGTTGCACCATTTAGAAAAGATTGAACAGAATGCAGCGCTTTACTTTAGAAAATAGAAGACTGAGAGGTGACTTAATAGAGGTCTTTAAAATTATTGATAGAGTAGTCTTAGGAAGGAATCGAAGACTATGTTGATGGAGCTAGATGATGAACAATGCAACACAAACACCAGCATGGTTGTTTGGTCTGATCTACATCATCTACAAGGCACAAGTCAGGAGTGTGATGGAATACTCTCCCCTTGACTGTAGAAGTTTGACACCAACCAAGATGAAGCAGCCTGCTTGAATGGCACCCCATCCGCTACTTAAATATTCATTACATCCACCACCGACTACAGCAACTCATCAAGGCTCTTTCTTCAGCACCTTTCAAACTCACGACCTCTACAGCCTGGACAGACAGGGGCAAAAGGTGCACGGGAATACCACCACCCACAAGTTCCTCTTCAAGCCACTCGCCATCCTGACTTGGAAATATAGCGCTGTTCCTTTACCGTCACTGGGGAACATTCATGGAACTCCCTAACAGCACTGTGGGCGCTCCAGCACCACATGGACCGCAGCAGTTCAAGAAAGTGGCTCACCACCACCTTCCATTTGAGGAGTGGCAACAAATGCTGACCTAGCCAGAGATTCCTATGTTCCATCAACTAATAAAAAACCTTGGCCTTTTTCAGTGCAGTAAATATTCTCTAATACTATGTAATAAATTTAAGTCTTTTTCTCTCTTCATAAGTTAAGGATGTAGCTCTTGAATTTTCATCCAAATTCAGTTAATGGAGAGCGTGCCTGAGTGATCTTCCAATTTATGGTGCTATTGAAGCAACACCCATAATTAATTTTAATGAATGACTAAGTGTCCTGGAACATATCATTCAATTCCTCACCATTCCCTGGGTGTTTATATAAGAGGTTAATTTCGATGTGTGTGTGCTTTGCTCTGCCTTTTCTCAAGGAAAGGCTTCAGTTACAGTTGGCTTCTCGGGAAATTAGTGGACAACATTCATCTATTTCAGGTTTCATTGAAACATTACTAGCGTTTCCTCTTCAGGAACACTGCTGTAGCCCAATCAAGCAGAATCCATTATGTTGGCTCCTCAACTACCAATGCCTTTTCTACAATTTCTGACCCATGGTGACAGGGCAACCAATGTGTTGTAAGTAGGCACATTTTGTGAGAATACATCCTTAGGACAAATCAGCCTGTTTGATTGGCACCCCAACCACCACCTTCAACATTCACTCCCTCTAATGCTGATGCACAGTGGCAGCGGTGTGTACCATCTACAAGATGCTCTGCAGCAACTCACCCCATTTCTTTGACAGCACCTTCCAAAGCCGTGACCTCCACATCTAGAAGGGCAAGCGCAGCTGATGCATGGGGAATACCACCAGCAGCAAGTTCCCCTGTAAGCCACGCACCATCCTGACTTGGAACTATCTCACTGCTCCTTCGCCGTCACTGGGTCACAATCCTGGAATTTTCTTCCTAACAGCACTATGGATGTACCCACATGGCCTGCAACAGTTCAAGAAGACAGCTCACCACAATATTCTCAGGTGTAATTAGGGATGGATAATAAATTCCGGCCTAACTATTGATGCTCACGCTCCATGAAAGAATTTTTAAAAACACTCCTTAGCAAGAATGGATACCCAGTATGCCATATGGCAGTCCTGGCATCCAGAGTGGCGATGGGACTTCAGCAACTAAAGAGCTATCTTTCCTAATGCAAAACAGAAAGTTTGAACGAGAGAAAGCATTTCCCTCTGTCTCACACCAGAAATAGCAGCGGGAGCCCATCAACTTTAATCTCATTCTTTAAATCCTGCCCATGAAAATAACATCACTATTTCATTAAAAAGAAACAGCAGCCCCTACCCACTGTGAGGAAAAGGCAAAGCAAAAAAGAATCATTTTTAATAAAAGTGTGACATAAATTAGTCACTGAGGCTGGTGCTAAACATGTCCTCTAAAACTGGGAGGGGAAGTCTGCAAAGTCTCAGGATCTGAGTCCAAAGATGTGTAGGTTAGGTGGATTAGCCATGGTAAATGCATGGGGTAGGATGAGGGAGAGGGCCTGTGTAAGAGAGTCAATGCAGACTTGAGGGGCCGAATGGGCTCTTCTACACTATAGAGATTCTATGATTCTATAATCTAAGGGCTGCCTCACTTATTAAGCTTCATTAATGCCAGCGCCAATTGGTGAAAGAAAATAAAATGTCCATCTCTTGAGAAGGATGAAAAATCATGCTGGGCTTCATTTCAATGTATTAGAATATTTAAAGCAAACTATGACAGTAACTAATTAGACTTGTCTAAATGACTTACTGGAATATTGGGATTTATCAGTGACAAAGAAGAATTGTGAGACTGGCACCCTCAACATCAAGGTAGCATTCATCTGAGTATGGCACAAGAAAGCAGAGCAAAACTGAGGTTAATGGAGGTCACGAGGAGCACCCTTCAGTGAAGCATGGTTGTTGGAAGTCAGTCATCTCAGTTCCAGGATATCGGTGCAGATGTTCCAAGGGGTCAGTCCAACCTCAGCTGCTTTATAAGGTCAGGAATGGGGCTGTGAATGATTCCAAAGTGTGTCACTCCACTCACAACACTTCCAATAATGAAGCTCCTGTCGACCCACAGAAAGGTCAGGATAATATCCATCGGCCAAAACCAGGCAATATCTGTGCCTTGTAAATGATTGGCTATGAGCAAAGAGACAACCTACATATCTCTCAGAGATGTTCAAGAGCATCAATAAGACACCAGCAATCTTCTCGAAGTCATCATTGACAAGAACTTTAACTAGATCAGCCATAGAAACACTAAGACTACAGGTGCAGGGCAAAGGCTGGGTATTCTGCAATGAGTAGCTCCATCTCCAGACCTTTCATAAGCTGGTGACAGTCTGGATGGCTGATGTGCCAAATGTCATGGAAAACCCAACATTCCAAAGATGGTTGCAACTGCAATAACATTCAATAATTCCAAATCTCAGCATATTCAGGATAGAGCAATTCTCTTGTTGACTGTACATCACCCCAGATGCAATATCCTCCCCATCTCCATCACTCACATACAGTGGCTGTAGCATGTACAGGGTGTACTGCAGCAACTCACCGAGTTTACTTTAATAACACCTGCATCCCATTCAGTCTCCACTACATAGGTGGGTAGAGCAACAATATCATGAGAATATCATCACTTCCAAGTCACAGGCTGTCTTGACATGGATGTATATCATCCTTTCTTCACCAGTACTAGGACAGTATCCTGGCAAATTCTCCCTGATACAGTTCATAAAGCAAGCCCACCATCATTTTCTCAGGGCAACTTGGGGGCAGCACAGTGGTTAGCACTGCTGCCTCACAGCGCCAAGAACCAGGGTTCGATTCCTGGCTTGGGTCACTGTCTGTGTGGAGTTTGCATATTCTTCCCATGTTTGCATGGGTTTCCTCCTGGTGCTCCGGTTTCCTCCCACAGTCCCAAGTTGTGCGGGTTAGCTTGATTTGCCCTGCTAAATTGCCACTTAGTGTCAGGGGGATTAGTAGGGTAAATACATGGGGTAATGGGGATAGGGCCTGGGTGGGATTGTGATCGGTGCAGACTCAATGGGCTGAATGGCCTCCTACTGCACTGTAGGAATTCTATGGTTCTAAGTATACAGTCTTGCCGTACAGTCTATTCTCTGACAACAATTTATTTTTAATCCAGGTGTGTGTATCTGAGTCAGTTTTTCCAGTCCCCTGACACCAGTTCATGTCATCAGCGTTTGCAACTTCAGGAGCTTCAGCTCAGAGTCTTTGAGCTAAAGGCCGAGCTGCAGACGCTGCGATGTATCAGGGAGGGGCAAAGTTACCTGGACACACCCCTTTGGATAGAGTCTTCTCTGATTTGGTCAGTGGCCAAGGTCAGGAGGGCATGACTGCGAGTGAGGCAGTAAGGGGATTGAGAAGGCCCTGCAATTGTGCAACAGGTTCAAGGTTCTTGCAATCTGAAAGGATGAAAACAATGGCTGCAGGGTGGTTGCACAAACTGAACATGGAATCATAGTACAAGAAGCCATTCCAGTGGGGGCTGGTAGTTGTGTTGCCAGCCAAATGCCAGGATTTGGAAGATCAACTCTGGGCTGGAGAGGAACTTTCAGTGGTGGGGGAGCATCCAGTGGTCATGGTTATGTAGTTACCAATGACATAAATAGAATGAGGAAAGACGTTCTGCTGAGTGAGTATGGGCAGTTTCAATAAAAAAGCAGAATATCAAAGGAATATCTCTGAGTCATGAGCAAATTTCTGTAGAGTAAGTAAGATGGGAGAGTTCAATGCATGGCTCAAATGCTGGTGTGAGAGAAATGGGTTTTGATTCATAGGGTACTGGGTACTGGGGAAAAAGGGAGCTGTACCATTGAGGTGTTCTTCACTTGTACCATGATGAGGCCAGTGTTCTAGTGAGTCATATAACTAACAGTGCACCAGCAGATAACCAGCGAAGGGTAACAAACATAGTAAAACAATAGAATTAAAGTCTCTGTATCCGAATGCATGTAACATTCTTAACAAGCCAGATGAATTGATAAGGCAAATAGAAATAAATATGTATGATCTCATAGTCATTACAGAGACATGGCTGCAAGATAACAGAGACCAAGGACCTGAGAACTCAGGGGTACATGATATCTAGGAAGGACAGGAAACTGGGAAAAGGTGGAGGGGTAGCTCTGTTAATTAATGCTGACATTGATACAATAGGTCCTTAGGGATGGGATTTACGAACATTTAGAAAGATGCGGATTAATCCGGGATAGTCAGCATGGATTCGTGAAGGGCAAGTCGTGCCTCACAAATTTGATAGAATTTTTTGAGGAGGTAACTAAGTGTGTTGATGAAGGTAGGGCAGTTGATGTCCTATACATGGATTTTAGTAAGGCGTTTGATAAGGTCCCCCATGGTCGGCTTATGATGAACGTGAGGAGGTGTGGGATAGAGGGAAAGTTGGCCGATTGGATAGGTAACTGGCTGTCTGATCGAAGACAGAGGGTGGTGGTGGATGGAAAATTTTCGAATTGGAGGCAGGTTGCTAGCGGAGTACCACAGGGATCAGTGCTTGGTCCTCTGCTCTTTGTGATTTTTATTAATGACTTAGAGGAGGGGGCTGAAGGGTGGATCAGTAAATTTGCTGTTGACACCAAGATTGGTGGAGTAGTGGATGAGGTGGAGGGCTGTTATAGGCTGCAAAGAGACATAGATAGGATGCAAAGCTGGGCTGAAAAATGGCAAATGGAGTTTAACCCTGAGAAATGTGAGGTGATTCATTCTGGTAGGACTAATTTAGAAGTGGATTACAGGGTCAAAGGTAGGGTTCTGAAGACTGTGGAGGAACAGAGAGATCTTGGGGTCCATATCCACAGATCTCTAAAGGTTGCCACTCAAGTGGATAGAGCTGTGAAGAAGGCCTATAGTGTGTTAGCTTTTATTAACAGGGGGTTGGAGTTTAAGAGCCGTGGGGTTATGCTGCAACTGTATAGGACCTTGGTGAGACCACATTTGGAATATTGTGTGCAGTTCTGGTCACCTCACTATAAGAAGGATGTGGAAGCGCTGGAAAGAGTGCAGAGGAGATTTACCAGGATGCTGCCTGGTTTGGAGGGTAGGTCTTATGAGGAAAGGTTGAGGGAGCTAAGGCTGTTCTCTCTGGAGCGGAGGAGGCTGAGGGGAGACTTAATAGAGGTTTATAAAATGATGAAGGGGATAGATAGAGTGAATGTTCAAAGACTATTTCCTTGGGTGGATGGAGCTATTACAAGGGGGCATAACTATAAGGTTCGTGGTGGGAGATATAGGAAGGATATCAGAGGTAGGTTCTTTACGCAGAGAGTGGTTGGGGTGTGGAATGGACTGCCTGCAGTGATAGTGGAGTCAGACACTTTAGGAACATTTAAGCGGTTATTGGATAGGCACATGGAGCACACCAGGATGATAGGGAGTGGGATAGCTTGATCTTGGTTTCAGATAAAGCTCGGCACAACATCGTGGGCCGAAGGGCCTGTTCTGTGCTGTACTGTTCTATGTTCTATGTTCTAATAGAGAGAGTGATGATCTTAGTTCTGGAGATCAAGATGTAGAATCAGTTTGGGTTGAGATAAGAAATAGTCATTTCTGAGTGATTTATTGGCCCAGTAACAGTAACCACACTGTAGGACGGGTATACAGGAAGTAATAATGGGCACTTGTGAGAAAGGCACAGCGATAATCATGGACAATTTCAATCTATGTATAGATTAGATATATCAAATTTAGCCTTGATGATGAGTTCATAGACTGTTTTCAAGACAGTTTCTTAGAACAGCATGTTCTACAGCCAGCCAGGGGGCAGGCTTTAAATTTGCTGATGAAACAAAGATAGGTAGGGAAATAAGTTGTGAAGAGAACATAAGGAGAAATTGCAAAGAGATATAGCAAGTGGGAAAAAAGTTGCCAGGTGGAGTATAATGCAGAAAAATGTGAATTTGTCCATTTTAGTTTGAAGGACATAAAAGCAGCAAATTACTTAAACAGAGAGAGATTGCAGAACTCTGAGGTACAGAGGGATCTGGGTGTCCTGATGCAGGAATCACAAAAGGTTAGTATGCAGGTACAGCAAGTGATTAGGAAGGCAAATGGAATGCTGTTGATTATTGCAAGGGGAATGAGATAAAAAGTGAGATGTATAGGGCACTGGTGAGACCACATCTGGAGTATGGTGTACGCTTTTGGTTTCCTTATTAGAAAGAATATAAATGTGTTCAATACAATCCATGGAAGGTTCTCTGGGCTGATTCCTACGATGGGGGAATGATCTTATCAGCAAAATCTGGCCCTGTATTGACTGCAATTAATAAGCAGAATATCAAAGAAATATCCCTGAGTCATGAGCAAATTTCTGTAGAGTAAGTAAGATGGGAGAGTTGAATGCATGGCTCAAAGACTGGTGTGAGAGAAATGGGTTTTGATTCATAGGGTACTGGGTACTGGGGAAAAAGGGAGCTGTACCATTGAGATGTACTTCACTTGAACCATAATGGGTCAGTGTTCTAGTGAGTCATATAACTAAGAGTGCACCAGCAGATAACCAGCGAAGAGTGACAAAAATACTAAAACGATAGAATTAAAGTCTCTGTATCTGAATGCACGTAACATTCTTAACAAGTCAGATGAATTGATAAGGCAAATAGAAATAAATATGTATGATCTAATAGACATTACAGAGACATGGCTGTAAGATGACAGAGACAGGGACCTAAGAATTCAGGGGTACATGATATCTAGGAAGGACAGGACACTGGGAAAAGGTGGAGGGGTAGCTCTGTTAATTAAGGTTGACATTGATACAATAGAGAGAGTGATGGCCTTACTTCTGGAGGTCAAAATGTAGAATCAGTTTGGGTTGAGATGAGAAATAGTCATTTCTGAGTGATTTATTGGCCCCGTAACAGTAACCACACTGTAGGACGGGTATACAGGAAGAAATAATGGGCACTTGTGAGAAAGGCACAGCAATAATCATGGACAATTTCAATCTATGTATAGATTAGATATATCAAATTTAGCCTTGATGATGAGTTCATAGACTGTTTTCAAGACAGTTTCTTAGAACAGCATGTTCTACAGCCAGCCAGGGGGCAGGCTTTAAATTTGCTGATGAAACAAAGATAGGTAGGGAAATAAGTTGTGAAGAGAACATAAGGAGAAATTGCAAAGAGATATAGCAAGTGGGAAAAAAGTTGCCAGGTGGAGTATAATGCAGAAAAATGTGAATTTGTCCATTTTAGTTTGAAGAACATAAAAGCAGCAAATTACTTAAACAGAGAGAGATTGCAGAACTCTGAGGTACAGAGAGATCTGGGTGTCCTGATGCAGGAATCACAAAAAGTTAGTATGCAGGTACAGCAAGTGATTAGGAAGGCAAATGGAATGCTGTTGATTATTGCAAGGGGAATGAGATAAAAAATAAGTTGTATAGGGCACTGGAGAGACCACATCTGGAGTACGGTGTACGCTTTTGGTTTCCTTATTAGAAAGAATCTAAATGTGTTCGATACAATCCAGAGAAGGTTCTCTGGGCTGATTCCTGTGATGGGGGAATGGTCTTATCAGCAAAATCTGGCCCTGTATTGACTGCAATAAAAACAGAAAGTGCTGGGAATCCTCAGCAGTCCAGCTCTGTGGAGAGAGAAGCAGAAATAACACTCAAGGCTCTTATCCATTAGAGTTCAGAGGAATGAGAGGTGATCGTATTGAAACATATAAATCCCTGGAGGGGTTTGACAGGGTAGATACTGAGAAGATGTTTCTCCTTGTGGGAGAGACTAGAACCAGGGGACACAGTTTACAAAAAAGGGGAATTTGCGATAGAGATGAGCACAATGTATTTCTCTCAAAGGGCAGTGAGTCTTTGGAACTCTCCTCTCTAGAGAATGGTAGAGGCAGAGTCATTTGTTACTTTAAGGCAAAGATAGATGGATCCTTGATTAATAAGGGACTCAAAGGTTACTGGAAGTAGGTGGAATGAGGAGTTGAGGCCACAAGCAGTTCAACCATGATCATATTGAATGGCAGAGCAGGTTCAATGGGCTGAATGGCCTACGTTCACAGTTCCATTCATAGAATCATAGAATCCCTACAGTGTTGAAGGATGCCATTCAGCCCATCGAGCCTGCACTGACAACAATCCCACCCAGGCCCTATCCCCGTTACGCCATGTAATTACCCTGCTAATCCCCCTGACATTAAGCGGCAATTGAGCATGGCCAATCAACCTAGCCCGCACATCTTGGAGTGTGGCAGGAAATCGGAGCACCCGGAGGAAACGAACGCAGACAAGGGGAGAACGTGCAAGCTCCACACAGACAATTCACTCAAGGCCGGAATTGAACCCGGCGCTGTGAGGTAGTAGTGCTAACCACTGTGCCACCGTGCCACCCATTTCTGCACCATTACCTAAAGTGATCAGCTAAGATACCCCTTAGTGAAGCTTTATAATGTTCCATGAAACAGTGATGAAATTGGCCCGCTAAATTAGAACTCTAAAGTAAGTTCAATGCCTCCGTGACAACAAATGGAACATGGGTTAGAAGTAGAACGGAAACACGATCTCCAAGCTGCACTGCCTTCCAGCACTCCTCTCAAATGGGAAGGAGAGATTCAATTTACTTACTTCGTTTATCCCAGAAATTATGTTGTTGGCTTTATTGGACAAACACTTAATGCATTTTTATAACATTCCTCACTCCATTACAGCAATAGAAGCAGTGAAAAGAACTTAAATGTGGCTGCAAGTCTCTAAAGGAAAGACAAAAAAAATACTCCAGCTACAAAAAAAACAAAATTTTTGGGTTCCTTTTGTTCTTGGAATTCAAGTTAAAAGACCAAGCGTTTGATCTCTCAATATTTGTGGACTAAAAAGAACACTAATTATGTGTCTCAGCCTTCAGTAGTATAAAAATCATCCCTGCTAAGTAATCAAAAAGCGATTATAATGTTATAACAATCTACATTATGACCAGTGGTAGAGACTCGAGGAGGGCCAGTAGTATTTCCTCTATGTGCACCAGACAGGCCCTGCATTAATAAGAGCGCCATAATACAGAGAGTTACATACAATCTAAAATCAGGCCATTCAATCCAACTGGTGTTGTTTATATTCCTCACAAGCCTCCTTCCACCCCTCTTCATATATCCTTAACAGCTTAACCCTCTACTCCTTGCTTCTTCATGTGTTTTCCCAGCTTCCCCTTTAATACATCCACATTGTTCACCTCAGCTCCTTCTTACGGTGGCAAGTTCCACATTCCAAATAGCCACACTCTGGATACAAACGTTTCTCCTGGATTTCTATTGGATTTGTGACTGTCTGTTCATGGCTCCCTGTTTCGAACTCCCCCACAAATATTACTAGAATCAGTCAGGGTGGCAAGGTGGCACAGTGATTAGCACTGCTGCCTCACAACACCAAGGCCCGGGTTCAATTCTGGCCTTGGGTGACTGTCTGTTTGGAGTTTGCATGTTCTCCCCGTATCTGCGTGGGTTTCTTCCAGGTGCTCCGGTTTCCTCCCACACTTCAAAGATGTGTAGGATAGGTTGATTGGCCACGCTTAATTAACCCTTGGTGTCAGGGGGTTTAGCAGGGTAAACGCTTGGGGATATGGGGATAGGGCCTCTGTGGGATTGTTGTTGGTGCAGGCTTGGTGGGCCGAATGGCCCCCTTCCGCACTGTAGGAATTCTATGATTCTGTGATATGAAAATAGGGGAACTAAGTAGTTAAAATATAAAATGGAAGAACTGGAACAGAGTGTGGACTATTTCCCAAAGCAGTTGTTTATAATCAAGGTATGAAAATGATTATTGATTGTGAAATCATACATCTATTTTCAAATGTATCTGGGAGAAGCCCATTCCCCATGTACAGCTTTTCTCATCTTGTATTTTTAATAAAACATTTATTTAAATTGCTGGCAAGTGTTATTTTTATTTTGGTTATAAGCGATGAATGAATTGCCCTCTGCACAAATTCAGTTTGACCCAAGGTAACGAAACCTCAGCAATCCCACTACCCTCCCTGCCAGAACTGGAACTGTTAACACTGATATTTCTTACACAGTAAGCAGTTACAGTATAAAGTTATTAGCACCATGTTAGCTCTTATAAACAATGAAAAATCCTGGGCATTGTGTCCACACAGGAATGCACATTTAATTCAATTGAAGCTGAAAATATCGAATGTAACACTCCCCTTGTTGGCTTAAATTGCCAATGTGACTAATATTGATTTGCTGAAACATAGATCAGCAAAGATTTCACAGAAACAGACAACAAGGTAACCACTTGAAAAGCTAAAATTTGGACAAGTAACCTTGCCCGGTTTCCTTTTCTTTTCAAAATGCTTCCAGCCACTCTCTCTAATTTGTCCCAGCTGAATGTCTGGGCAGATGAGAGCTTTCATTTCTTTTTGGCCTCAGGACACTCCAAAAGGATTCAGAGGCAATCAACTTCCTTTGAAGTGTGATCAATAAATAGCCAACAAATTATGGTGCATAATGGTCGGGTAAAGCTTTTGCAAAGGACATAGTGAGAAGCAAGGAGAAGAAAAATAACTGAGAAGATTTAGGTCAGAATTTTATTCTGGAGGCAGGTTTCATAAAATCCCTACAGTGCAGAAGAAGGCCATTCGGCCCATTGAATTTTCACCGACCCTCCGAAAGAACAATCATAGAATCCCTACAGTAAAAAAAGAGGCCATTCGGCCCATCGAGCTCGCAATGACAACAATCCCATCCTATTCCCATAACCCTACATATTTACCCTGTTAATGCCCCCGAAACTAGGATCAATTTAGTATGGCCAATCAACCTAACCCGCACAACTTTGGACTGTGGGAGGAAACTGGAGCATCTGGAGGAAACCTACGCAGACACGGGGAGAACGTGCAAACTCCACACGGACGGTGACCCAAGCCGGGAATGGAACCTAGGCTCATTCTCTGCCCTATCCCCATAACCCCATGCATTTACCATGGCTAACCCACCTAACCTACACATCCTTGGACACTAAGGGGCAATTTAGCATGGCCAATCCACCTAACCTGCACATCTTTGGACTGTGGGATGAAACTAGAACACCCAGAGGAAACCCATGCAGACACAGGGAGAACATGCAAACTTCATACAGTGACCGGAGGCTAGAATCGAACCTGGGTCCCTGGCATTGTGAAACAGCAGTGCTAACCACTGTGCCACCATGCCGCCACTCAGATTCCTTATGAGAGGTTCTAATGTGTGAGGAGAACCTGAAAGAATGGGTTTCCTGAATGTCCTGCAGAATTTGACAGCAGGGTTCCTTCACATTTTCTCTCTTGTGGTCTTCCCACCCACAGGCAGTCTGACAGGATAGAAGCCGTTCTTAGTGACAGGGCTGGGCCACAACGCAAGGCAAATGTCAGGTGATAGTTCTATCTTCCAATAACAGCCCTGTCACACCGCAGTAGACCTCATAGTTTGCTCAATTATTTGCTGGTATCTTCCTAGACTTATTGCCAACATAAGCTTGTGAAGTCAATCATCCCAAGTCAAGATTTACTCCCAGGTCTATCAGGATTTGGTTATTCTTCATTTGGAGGAAAAATACTTTTCTCTCCTCCTCCTGTTACTCCTCGCTAGGCACGTACTCCAAGCCTATTCTCTCACACATGCATGGCATGCACTCATCATTTTTTATTGTAGATAACTAGGAATACATTTGAGGACAAGAGAATGATGTTACTTGCACCTTCAGCAGATTTTTTTAATGTTGTATAATTGATATTGCAATCATTACCTTCAGGAAGGAAGCTTTCTATATTGCAGCTGTGTGCTCAGAGCTGAAGGGCATCTGCGCTGGGCAATGGAGCATTTTCCTCATTTTAGCATTTCATTTCAGTATCACACATACCCAGGTCAGGTATTGCACAACGAGGACCAAAATAAAACACACTCTGCTCTAACCTAATGCTGAATCTTGTTTTCAAATTGGAAAAAAAGGTTTGTCTTTTCTTTTGTTGCGTTTTTCTATTCAGTCATTCCATTTCTGCAGCTTTCTAAATGATAAGTGAAGTTAATTATTATCACCCCATTGCGAGTAGATTTAGCGTAATCCCCTGCCTGACAGAAATCGAAATGAGGCTATCCGATGAAGCCTTAGCATCAACAAAAAATGGAGTTTCATTTGTTGACTCTCAGCTGGATTCAATCCCAGCTTCCTGGACAATGTTCACACTTAAGGCATTGTCCTTTCCCTTCACAGATATACCATTCTGCACTGCCTCGGCAGTCAAGCTTTCACTTCAAGCTAGCTTCCATGTCATATTGGTTCTAGTCTGGTCACCCACTCACAACTAAATGAGCCTCCCCTGTGTTCTTTCCCTGCCTTTTATGGTCCTTTTGCAGTTTTGCCATCTCTGTTAAAGTGTCACTTTCACCAATTTGACATGGAAATAAAATCTATCGCATGTTCGTGCTCCTCTTTGAACAGATGCTACCTATTTGCTCCAACAGTTCAGCCAGCAAGAGAGAGGTCCATGGAATGATTGAAGGCAGAAACAAACATTGTTTGTCCATGTGACAATTAATTTATTCAGTTCATCACGACTGGCTTGCACCTAAGGTCACTCCGACTGAATATTTAGCATTCATCATGGTCTAACCTGACATTAAAGCAAGTCGCCATTGCCAGTTAGGGACCTAAAGAGATACATCAACTAGTCACAACTAGATAAATGAATTCCTTCTCTTTGTTTAATTACTGCTAATATTCCACAGTTCAGGTCATAATGCTTAAAGTCACTCATTTAACTCCAACCAGATACCTCTCCAGCTTTATCATAAAGTTTTTTTTTCAATAAATGTTTACCTAGGGATCAGTGAAGACTGAAAATCAGGCAAGGTTCAATCCTCGCAGGCCTTGCTAATTATTCCCTGCTTGTGAGCTTCTCTTTGAGCTTTACTAAGCAGATAACAGCTGCATATAATATGTTAATGCACTGCTTATGAACAAGTTCATGCCCAATCTTCCAGGCCCTGAATTTTACATTCCGAGGTTGGGTGCGCTTATATTTGTGTGAAATGACAATGGGAGTGCGTCCCAACGTCATTGTGCACTTCTGCAATCTTGAATTTCGTGGGTGCACGGGGGAGTCGGATCCAGGCCCACCAACAATTAAAGGGCCAATTAAGGCCATTAAAAAGCCTATTGATCACAGAAATCCTATAGTGCAGAAGGAGGCCATTTGGCCCAATGGGTCTGCACTGATTAGAACATAGAACATAGAAAACCTACAGCACAAACAGGCCCTTCGGCCCACAAGTTGCGCCGAACATGTCCCTGATTCTCTGACAGAGTATCTTTGCTAAGTCCTCTCCATTGTCCACTCCCCGTAACCCCACACATTTACCATGGCCAATCCACCTAAGCGTGAGGTGCATACTTAAACCATCTGTAGTTTCTAAATCAAAAGAGATTGTGGGATGAGGAGCAAGTAGGATGTAGAAAGATGAATTCGGTAAGAAATACCATCATCTTCCATGGTATTGGTTATGGTTTTGGTCCTCATATCTTTCAAGATCAATTAGTACACAAGTAGATACAGGAGGTGATTAGCATTGCAACTGTTCTTTACCGCTGTCACAGTCAAACAAATAAGAAAACATGGATCCTGCAATCCCATAATGCACTAGCTTGCAAAGTATGGCAAGCTAGACAAAACATGGGGCGGCACGGTGGGACAGTGGTTAGCACTGCTGCCTCACAGCACCAGGGACCTGGGTTCGATTCCCAGCTTGGGTCACTGTCTGTGTGGAGTCTGCACGTTCTCTCCATGTCTGCGTGGGTTTTCTCTGGGTGCTCCGGTTTCCTCCCACAGTCTGAAAGATGTGCTGGTTAGGTGGATTGGCCATGCTAAATTCTCCTTCAGTGTACCCGAACAGGCGCCGGAGTGTGGCGACTAGGGGATTTTCACAGTAACTTCATTGCAGTGTTAATGTAAGCCTACTTGTGAAACTAATAGATAAACTAAACTAAAACTAAACTAGCATACAATACATAAATATTCCTCCCCCCTTACTGGAAATGTCCGTTTAACAAAACATTTTCTGAATTAGGGAAAGACGGTAGGCTACCTGAAAAGAAATACGTGAGTTCACCTTAACTGCAATTCAGATGCTCAGGAGATCTTCTGTGCCGGTGTCGGTTACAGTGACGTCTGGCGCGTTTACAGAGAAACGTTCATTGGAAACTGATGTCAATTTAGGATTTGTAGCATAATTTGAAGTTTTACCTGATGCCAGTGAAGGTGGGACAACTTCAACTTCAGTCGAGCTAATTGAAGAGTCGGCATTCCTTGATTTGGACGTGGCGCACTAGATGGTGAAATCAGGTTCTTCGATAGGAGCAGTATCCTTAGATGGAGCTTGACTTGGCAAAAGTTGGTCAACATAACTCCGCCAGTTTGGACTGTGTAAGAAACAGGTCCTGTCCAAGAAATCATAGTACACGAATCCATTCAGACCATAAGACCATAAGATATAGGAGCAGAATTAGGCCATTCAGCCCATCAAGTCTGCTCCGCCATTCAATCATGGCTGATGAGTTTCTCAACCCGATTCTCCCACTTCTGCCCCGTAACCTTTGATCCCATTACCAATCAAGAACATATATATATCAATCTTAAATATACTCAATGACCTGGCCTGCACAGCCATCTGTGGCAATGAATTCCATAGATTCACCACCCTCTAGCTGAAGAAATTCTTCCTTATCTCGGTTCTAATCTTTAACCTGAGGCTATGCCTTTGGATCCTGGCTTCCAGTAGCTCCAGCAGCATAAATATGAGCGAGAACCTCTTGTCCTGAACAGAAAACTCTGGCTTTGATCTTTGTGCTCTTTTCTCCATTTGATCACACTGTTGCTCTTGCACAACCTGTTGTGTTTTGGATAGTTTCAGCAGATTAAAGCAAGTATGCAGTTACGTGTCCCATTAGCAGAAATGCAGAAGGTGCTATAGTCGCAGCATGAACATAGAACATAGAACAGTACAGCACAGAACAGGCCCTTCGGCCCACGATGTTGTGCCGAGCTTTATCTGAAACCAAGAGCAAGCTATCCCACTCCCTATCATCCTGGTGTGCTCCATGTGCCTATCCAATAACCGCTTAAATGTTCCTAAAGTGTCTGACTCCACTATCACTGCAGGCAGTCCATTCCACACCCCAACCACTCTCTGCGTAAAGAACCTACCTCTGATATCCTTCCTATATCTCCCACCACGAACCCTATAGTTATGCCCCCTTGTAATAGCTCCATCCACCCGAGGAAATAGTCTTTGAACGTTCACTCTATCTATCCCCTTCATCATTTTATAAACCTCTATTAAGTCTCCCCTCAGCCTCCTCCGCTCCAGAGAGAACAGCCCTAGCTCCCTCAACCTTTCCTCATAAGACCTACCCTCCAAACCAGGCAGCATCCTGGTAAATCTCCTCTGCACTCTTTCCAGCGCTTCCACATCCTTCTTATAGTGAGGTGACCAGAACTGCACACAATATTCCAAATGTGGTCTCACCAAGGTCCTGTACAGTTGCAGCATAACCCCACGGCTCTTAAACTCCAACCCCCTGTTAATAAAAGCTAACACACTATAGGCCTTCTTCACAGCTCTATCCACTTGAGTGGCAACCTTTAGAGATCTGTGGATATGAACCCCAAGATCTCTCTGTTCCTCCACAGTCTTCAGAACCCTACCTTTGACCCTGTAATCCACATTTAAATTAGTCCTACCAAAATGAATCACCTCACATTTCTCAGGGTTAAACTCCATTTGCCATTTTTCAGCCCAGCTTTGCATCCTATCTATGTCTCTTTGCAGCCTACAACAGCCCTCCACCTCATCCACTACTCCACCAATCTTGGTGTCAACAGCAAATTTACTGATCCACCCTTCAGCCCCCTCCTCTAAGTCATTAATAAAAATCACAAAGAGCAGAGGACCAAGTACTGATCCCTGCGGCACTCCGCTAGCAACCTGCCTCCAATCCGAAAATTTTCCATCGACCACCACCCGCTGTCTTCGATCAGACACAGTAAGAAGTTTAACAACACCAGGTTAAAGTCCAACAGGTTTATTTGGTAGCAAAAGCCACACAAGCTTTCGGAGCTGCAAGCCCCTTCTTCAGGTGAGTAGAGTCACCTGAAGAAGGGGCTTGCAGCTCCGAAAGCTTGTGTGGCTTTTGCTACCAAATAAACCTGTTGGACTTTAACCTGGCGTTGTTAAACTTCTTACTGTGATTACCCCAGTCCAACGCCGGCATCTCCACATCATCACTTCGATCAGACAGCCAGTTACCTATCCAATCGGCCGACTTTCCCTCTATCCCACACCCCCTCACTTTCATCATAAGCCGACCATGGGGGACCTTATCAAACGCCTTACTAAAATCCATGTATATGACATCAACTGCCCTACCTTCATCAACACACTTAGTTACCTCCTCAAAAAATTCTATCAAATTTGTGAGGCACGACTTGCCCTTCACGAATCCGTGCTGACTATCCCGGATTAATCCGCATCTTTCTAAATGGTCGTAAATCCCATCTCTAAGGACCTTTTCCATCAATTTACCAACCACCGAAGTAAGACTAACCGGTCTATAATTACCAGGGTCATTTCTATTCCCTTTCTTAAACAGAGGAACAACATTCGCCATTCTCCAGTCTTCTGGCACCATCCCCATGGACAGCGAGGACCCAAAGATCAAAGCCAAAGGCTCTGCAATCTCATCCCTTGCCTCCCAAAGAATCCTAGGATACATTTCATCAGGCCCAGGGGACTTATCGACCTTCAGTTTATTCAAAACTGCCAGGACATCCTCCCTCCGAACATCTATTTCCTCCAGCCTATTAGCCTGTAACACCTTCTCTTCCTCAAAAACATGGCCCCTCTCCTTGGTGAACACTGAAGAAAAGTATTCATTCATCACCTCGCCTATCTCTACTGACTCCATACACAAGTTCCCACTACTGTCCTTGACCGGCCCTAACCTCACCCTGGTCATTTTTTTATTCCTCACATAAGAGTAAAAAGCCTTGGGGTTTTCCTTGATCCGACCCGCCAAGGACTTCTCGTGTCCCCTCCTAGCTCTCCTAAGCCCCTTTTTCAGCTCATTCCTTGCTAACTTGTAACCTCAATCGAGCCATCTGAACCTTGTTTCCTCATCCCTACATAAGCTTCCCTCTTCCTTTTCACAAGACATTCCACCTCTTTCGTGAACCATGGTTCCCTCACTCGGCCATTTCCTCCCTGCCTGACAGGGACATACCTATCAAGGACATCCAGTATTTGTTCCTTGCATGTGGCATGTTCCGACGTGTCAACGGAAATGTGTCCAGATGCTTTCAAATAGAGGAATATCCTTGTGATGACCTTCAAGCATGTTTCATGGTTTGAACAAATCTCTGCTAATTCAATGGTGGATGAGTGGTATAGTGTTAAGGGTGATGTGATGAATTCTGTTACATCTCAAAAAATTCTCAAAACCCTGTTGAGACAAACTGAAGTCCACTGTCTGTCACAAGTTGTTCTGGTAACCTGTAACAACTGAACATTTCATGTGTCCAGATGTGGCCAGGTGTCCAGACCACCGCCAACCTGTCCTGGTCCCCCCATGCTGACACTATCGTTAAGAAAGCCCACCAACGCCTCTACTTTCTCAGAAGACTAAGGAAATTTGGAATGTCCGTTACAACTCAAGCATTCTATCTGGTTGTATCACAGCTTGGTATGGCTCCTACTCTGCCCAAGACTGCAAGAAACTACAAAGGGTCATGAATGAAGCCCAGTCCATCACTCAAACCAGCCTCCCATCCATTGACATTGTCAACACTTCCCACTGCCTCAGAAAAGCAGCTAGCACAATTAAGGACCTCACACACCCCGGACTTACTCGATTCCACCTTCTTCCGTTGGGAAAAAGATACAAAAGTCTGAGGACACGTACCAACTGACTCAAGAACAGCTTCTTCTCGACTGCCATCAGACTTTTGAATGGACCTACCTTACATTACATTGATCTTTCTCTACACCCTAACTATGACTGTAACACTACATTCTTTACCCTCTCCTTTCCTTCTCTATGAACGGTATGCTTTGCCTGTATGGTGCGCAAGAAACAATACTTTTCACTGTATACCAATACATGTGACAATAATAAATCAAATCAAATCAAATCAAATCAAAAGGTGGGATAGCTTTGTCTTCGCTGAATAAACCTGCTGAATAATGGTCAGACACAATTGAAAAATGTTACCTGTGTGGGTGTTGGTGAAACTTCTTGACACCAAACACAACCAACAATGTTTCTTTCTCCAGCTGGCAATAGTCCTTTTCAGCCTGGGAGAATGTTCTTGAAACCTAGCCACTGTGCTTTTCTGATCCGTCCTCCATTCGATGGGACAGTCCGGCTCTTATGACATAGCAGGGAGGGTCAAGGGTCAGCACTCACTGTGCTTGGCTGTACATTATAACCCAGCTAAAGAGTGATTGAAGCAGTTTCTTCAGTGCTGTAATGGTTTTTTCTTGCTGTGAACTCCATGACCAGCAGTGGTTCTTCCTCAGGAACAGGGGGAGTAGTGCAAGCACAGTGGACAGATTAGGTAAGGATTGGCTGTAGTAATTTATCATCATTAGGAATGACTGATGTTCTGTAACTTTACAGAGTAATGATGCATTTTTAATAGCTTGTAGCTTGTCTTCAACAAGATGGGGGAAGTGATGGACCAGTGGTATTATCACTAGACTATTAATCGAGAAAGTCAGCTAATGTTCTGGGGACTGGGGATTGAATCCCACCATGGTCGGTGGTGAAATATGAATTCAATAAAAAATATCTGGAATTAAGAATCTATTGATGACATGAAACCATTGTCGATTGTTGGAAAAACCCATCTAGTTCACTAATGTCCTTTAGGGAAGGAAATCTGCCATCCTTATCTGATCTGGCCTGCATGTAACTCCAGAGCCACAGCAAAGAACAAAGAACAAAGAAACATATAGCACAGGAACAGGCCCTTCGGCCCTCCAAGCCCGCACCGCACCCTGGTCCAAACTAGACCATTCTTTTGTATCCCTCCATTCCTGCTCCGTTCATGTGGCTATCTAGATAAGTCTTAAACGTTCCCAGTGTGTCCACCACCACCACCTTGCCCGGCAGCGCATTCCAGGCCCCCACCACCTTCAGTGTAAAATACGTCCTTCTGATATCCGTGTTAAACCTCCCCCCCCACTCACCTTGAACCTATGGCCCCTCATAAATGTCACCACCGACCTGGGAAAAAGCTTCTCACCGTTCATCCTATCTATGCCTTTCATAATTTTATACACCTCTATTAGGTCACCCCTCATCCTCCGTCTTTCCAGTGAGAACAACCCCAGTTTATCCAATCTCTCCTCATAACTAAGCCCTTCCATACCAGGCAACATCCTGGTAAACCTCCTCTGCACTCTCTCTAAAGTCTCCACATCTTTCTGGTAGTGTGGCGACCAGAACTGGGCGCAGTATTCCAAATGCGGCCGAACCAACGTTCTATACAATTGCAACATCAGACCCCAACTTTTATACTCTATGCCCCGTCCTATAAAGGCAAGCATGCCATATGCCTTATTCACCACCTTCTCCACCTGTGACGTCACCTTCAAGGATCTGTGGACTTGCACACCCAGATCCCTCTGCGTATCTACACCCTTTATGGTTCTGCCATTTATCGTATAGCTCCCCCCTACGTTAGTTCTACCAAAATGCATCACTTCGCATTTATCTGGATTGAACTCCATCTGCCATTTCTTTGCCCAAATTTCCAGCCTATCTATATCCTTCTGTAGCCTCTGACAATGTTCCTCACTATCTGCAAGTCCAGCCATTTTCGTGTCGTCCGCAAACTTACTGATCACCCCAGTTACACCTTCTTCCAGATCGTTTATATAAATCACAAACAGCAGAGGTCCCAATACAGAGCCCTGCGGAACACCACTAGTCACAGGCATCCAGCCCGAAAAAGACCCTTCCACTACCTCTGTCTTCTGTGACCAAGCCAGTTCTCCACCCATCTAGCCACCTCCCCCTTTATCCCATGAGATCCAACCTTTTGCACCAACCTACCATGAGGGACTTTGTCAAAAGCTTTGCTAAAGTCCATATAGACGACATCCACGGCCCTTCCTTCGTCAACCATTCTAGTCACTTCTTCAAAAAATTCCACCAGGTTAGTGAGGCATGACCTCCCTCTCACAAAACCATGCTGACTATCGTTAATGAGTTTATTCCTTTCTAAATGTGCAAACATCCTATCTCTAAGAATCCTCTCCAACAACTTCCCTACCACGGACGTCAAGCTCACCGGCCTATAATTTCCCGGGTTATCCTTCCTACCCTTCTTAAATAACGGGACCACATTAGCGATCCTCCAATCCTCTGGGACCTCACCTGTGTCCAGTGACGTGACAAAGATTTGCATCAGAGGCCCAGCGATTTCATCTCTCGTCTCCCTGAGCAGCCTTGGATAGATTCCATCAGGCCCTGGGGATTTGTCAGTCTTTATATTCCCTAAAAAATCTAACACTTCCTCCCTTGTAATGGAGATTTTCTCTAACGGGTCAACACTCCCCCTCTGAGACACTCCCAGTCAACACATCCCTCTCCTTTGTGAATACCGACGCAAAGTATTCATTTAGGATCTCCCCTACTTCTTTGCGCTCTGAGCATAATTCCCCACTTTTGTCCCTGAGACGTCCGATTTCTTCCCTGACAACCCTTTTGTTACTAACGTATGAATAAAATGCCTTGGGATTCTCCTTAATCCTGTCTGCCAAGGACATTTCGTGACCCCTTTTTGCCCTTCTAATTCCTCATTTGAGTTCTTTCCTACTTTCTTTGTATTCCTCCAGAGCTCCCTCCGTTTTTAGCTGCCTGGACCTAACGTACGCCTCTCTCTTCTTTTTGACCAATCCCTCAATTTCCCTGGTTATCCACGGTTCTCGAATCCTACCCTTCCTATCCTTCTTTTTTACAGGCACATGCCTATCCTGCAGCCCTAACAACTGTTCCTTAAAAGACTCCCACATGCCAGATGGGGATTTACCCTCAAACAGCCTCTCCCAATCAACAACTGCCAATTTCTGCCTAATCCCACTAAAGTTAGCCTTCCCCCAATCCAACAACTTACCCTTGGGACACCACTCATCGTTTTCCATCACTATCCAAAAGCCAACAGAATTGTGGTCACTATTTGCCACATGTTCCCCTACCGAAACTTTGAAGATCTGACCGGGCTCATTCCCCAGTACTAGGTCCAGTATAGCCCCCTCTCTAGTCGGGCTATCTACATATTGTTCCAAAGAACCTTCCTGTACGTATTTTACAAATTCCTCCCCATTCAGACTCCCAGCCCTACGCAATGTGGTTGACTCTCAGCTGCCCTCCAAGGCCAACTAGAGATGGGCAATAAATGTTGGCTCAGCCAGCAATGCCCGTGTCGCACAAGTTAATAAAAAAAAGGTCAAGGTAAGTGTGGTGAACCATAGTTGGTTACCACTATGAGTGCTGAACCATAGATGGTCAGCACTATGGGTACTTGTAGATATGTTACTGTTGTCACTGTTGGGGTTAGGGTTGGGGTGTTCTACCTGTTGATATTGTTCTGTGGTACACTCCAGTTGGCTCCGCCTACCTGGAGGAGTATAAAGGTCACTGCACTGCCTGGTGACCCTTTAGTCTGGGATTGTATTGTATATAGTATGCTCCATTCTTGTTAGTAATAAAAGCCTTTATTTCCCGGGTACGATCCAGCCTCCCGAGTGATTTAATCGCGCATCAATTTTATTACTAATAAAATTTTGGTAAAAAAAAACCATGGAGCAAATGTTGAAACCCGATCGGCTTACTTTAGATCCACGTGCGGCGGGAGCGTCAAACACTTTCGACCATTGGTTAAAGTGTTTTCAAGACTACATCGATGCCTCAACAGCCATTCAAAACGACGCCGATAGACTGCGGGTCCTCCACGCAAGGGTAAGCGACACTGTATACTCATCAATCCGCGATGCCCAAGACTACAAAGGGGCCATCGAACTACTTAAGAAACTGTACAACAAACCGCCAAACGAGATCCATGCTTGACACCTTCTAGCCACTCGACGGCGGCAGCCCGGCGAAACGACAGGACAGTACCTGCGCGAACTTCAGCAGCTAGCAAGAGCCTGCAACTGCAAACCAGTGTCGGCGGCCCAGTATACGAACGACTTGATCCGAGATGCGTTCGTGGCGGGAATCGGCTCATCGTATATTCGCCTGCAGCTGCTAGAGCAAGGTAACCGAGACCTCGCTAAAACGGTGGAATTGGCTGACACGATGGAAACGGCCTCCAGAAGTCTAGAAACTTACCCCACCGACCACGTGGGAACATCGTGGCAAGTAGAGCCACCGACTCAACTCTATCCAGCCGCTCCGAAAAACTGCGTGATTGTGATTTCAACCTCGGACCTGACGACGGCGGCAGCTCCAGGAGGCCCACGGTGCTATTTCTGTGGATTGGCGAAACACCCTCGGCAGCGATGTCCAGCTAGAACGGTATTTTGCTCCGCGTGTGGGAAGAAAGGGCATTATGCCAAAGTCTGCAGGGCCAAACCACCCTCCAAGCATAGCAGCGCGGCGTGTGATTCTCCAGAGCCTGTCTCCTTGTCTCCAGCTTCTTCGAGGTCTTCCACCACGTGCGATTCCAGAGCGCCGCCATTCCTGACGACGAAGACGCAAGACACGTGCGACCTGCAGGGGCCACCACTTTTAGCGCCACCGACCACGTGCGATTCATGGGCGCAGCCATTTTGGTCGGCACCGACCGCAGACGACCAGCAGGGGTCATCATCCTCAACCATCTCAGCTGCCTGCAGTTGCACTCAAGACCCAACGGTGGCGTCAATCATCCTGGACCAGGCCAAGCCTCACAGACTCGACAAGTCCATGATGGGCATAGAGGTAAATGGACGCCTAATTCATTGTTTGTTTGACAGCGGGAGCACGGAGAGTTTCATTCACCCTGACACCGTGAAACGGTGCGGTCTCCGAGTACGGACTGTCAGACAGACAATTTCGATGGCGTCGAGGTCCCGGTCTGTTACCGTGCTAGGGAGCTGTGTGGTCAACCTAATGGTGCGGGGCACAGTTTATGTGAACTTCAGGCTCCTCGTGTTACCGCACCTTTGCGCTCCGATACTCCTGGGACTAGACTTTATGGTCCACCTGAGGAGTGTAACCCTCCAGTACGATGGGCCACTCCCTCCACTTTCAGTGGGAGCACAGCAGCCTCCAAATTGCCCAGCGCGCTCCACGAGTAGCCTCTCGACACTCAGAATCACCCCACCATCCTTATTCGAGAATCTCGTGCCAGGCTGCAAGCCCATCGCAACTAAGAGCAGGCGTTACAGCGCTGAGGATCGGATCTTTATTCGATCTGAAGTTCAGCGGCTCCTCAGGTTGGGATCATTCAACCTAGCACTAGTCCATGGAGAGCGCAAGTTGTGGTGGTTAAAACTGGAGACAAACCCTGGTTGGTCATAGACTATAGTCAGACCATTAATAGATACACACAGCTGGATGCGTATCCTCTCCCGTGCATATCTGACATGGTCAACCAGATTGCGCAGTACTGGGTGTTCTCCACCATTGACTTGAAGTCAGCTTACCACCAGCTCCCCATTTGCCCAGAGGACCGAAAATATATGGCATTTGAGGCGGATGGTCGTCTTTACCACTTTTTAAGGGTTCCTTTTGGCGTCACGAATGGGGTCTCGGTCTTCCAGCGTGCAATGGACCGAATGGTGGACCAGAACGGGCTGCGGGCTACCTTCCCGTACCTGGATAACGTCACTATCTGCGGCCATGACCAGCAGGACCACGATGCCAATCTTCTTAGATTTCTACGCACTGCATCTCACCTGAATCTGACCTACAACAGGGAGAAGTGTGTATTTAGCAAGCGCCGCCTAGCAATTCTCGGATACGTGGTGGAAAATGGGGTCCTTGGCCCTGATCCAGACCGTATGCGTCCCCTCCTTGAACTTCCCCTGCCCACTAGTATCAAAGCACTGAGAAGATGCTTAGGTTTCTTTTCATACTATGCACAGTGGGTTCCCAATTATGCGGACAAAGCCTGTCCGCTCATAAAGTCTACCACTTTTCCCCTAGCAGCAGAGGCTTGCTTAGCCTTTGAAGGGATAAAAGCCGACATCGCGAAAGCCACGATGCACGCTGTTGATGAGTCCATCCCCTTTCAGGTGGAGAGTGATGCATCTGATTTCGCCCTGGCCGCCACACTTAATCAGGCGGGCAGGCCCGTCGCCTTTTTCTCTCGCACCCTCCAAGGCCCTGAAATTCGGCACTCCGCGGTGGAAAAAGAGGCTCAGGCCATTGTGGAGGCCGTCCGGCATTGGCGCCATTACTTGGCGGGAAAACGGTTCACCCTGCTCACGGACCAGCGGTCCGTGGCGTTCATGTTCAACAACACATTACGGGGTAAGATCAAAAATGATAAAATCTTGAGGTGGAGAATCGAACTCTCCACCTACAACTATGATATCATGTACCGTCCGGGGAAGCTCAATGAGCCCTCAGACACCCTGTTGCGTGGAACATGTGCAAGTGTGCAGGAGGATCGATTACAGGCCCTCCACAATGATCTCTGCCATCCGGGGATCACTCGGCTCTTCCATTTCGTAAAGGCCCGGAATCTACTCTACTCAGTGGATGATGTCAGGTCCATAACCCGAAGCTGCCAGGTATGTGCTGAATGCAAACCGCACTTCTACCAACCTGACAGGGCACACCTCATTAAGGCCACTCGCCCTTTTGAAAGACTGAGTGTGGACTTCAAGGGCCCCCTCCCTTCGACAGATCGGAACGTGTACTTCCTCAACGTGATTGATGAGTACTCACGATTCCCTTTTGCCATTCCCTGTTCAGATATGACCACTGCCACGGTTATCAAAGCATTACGGTATCTTTTCACCCTGTTCGGTTACCCCAGCTATATCCTCAGTGATAGGGACTCGTCGTTTATGAGTGACGACTTGAGGCAATACCTGCTCTCAAAAGGGATTGCCTCGAGTAAAACTACGAGTTACAACCCCAGGGGTAACAGGCAGGTTGAAAGAGAAAATGCTACAGTCTGGAAGGCTGTCTTACTGGCGTTGAGGTCCAAGGGTCTTCCAGTCTCCCATTGGCAAGAGGTACTTTCTGATGCGCTCCATTCCATCCGGTCCCTCCTGTGTACGGCAACCAACGCTACTCCACATGAGGATGTTTTCCTTCCCTAGGAAGTTTTCCTCTGGGACCTCATTGCCGTCTTGGTTGATGTACTCAGGACCTGTCCTCCTGCGGCGGCATGTTAGGACCCGCAAGTCCGACCCTTTGGTTGAACAGGTCCAACTCCTCCACGCCAACCCTCAATATGCCTATGTGGCATATCCTGACGGGCGAGAGGACACGGTCTCTATTAGAGATCTGGCGCCTGCAGGGGACTTGGAAACCACAGTCGCTCCCACACCCCTAGGTAGGGACCCCTTGACCTTTATCTCCCCTCCTGACACGGCGCGGGCAGTATCGGGACCACCACTTAATCCTCTTACTCCCGTGTACAGCTTGCCTGAGTCCAGGAGATTGTCGCCACCTCGAGGCATGCTCGAGTCCAGCAGATTGTCGCCACCTCATGGTCCACCTGTCCGTGAGGAACTGGAGGAGTCACTGGACACCGCCTTGGAGAGAAGGTCACCACGGTCACCAGAACCGGCGTTACCGCCAGTGTTGAGGAGGTCGCAGAGACGGTGCGGTCCTCCAATATGACTGAACTTGTGAATATATGAACAGTTGTTCTGTTTTTTTTTGTCCCGCCGGCCTTTGTTTTAAAGGAGGGGTGAATGTGGTGAACCATAGTTGGTTACCACTATGAGTACTGAACCATAGATGGTCAGCACTATGGGTACTTGTAGATATGTTACTGTTGTCACTGTTGGGGTTAGGGTTGGGGTGTTCTACCTGTTGATATTGTTCTGTGGTACACTCCAGTTGGCTCCGCCTACCTGGAGGAGTATAAAGGTCACTGCACTGCCTGGTGACCCTTTAGTCTGGGATTGTATTGTATATAGTATGCTCCATTCTTGTTAGTAATAAAAGCCTTTATTTCCCGGGTACGATCCAGCCTCCCGAGTGATTTAATCGCGCATAAGTTACCTGAGACAGAAACAGAAAATGCTGGAAAATCTCAACAGGTCTGACAGCATCTATGGGGAGAGAATAGAGCCAATGTTTCAAGTCTAGATGACCCTTCATCAGAGCTTTGGCGATTTTTCAGTTTTTGTTTCAGATTCCAGCGTCCGTAGTATTTTGCTTTAATCGTAGGTTACCAGAGGCCTGGAATGTGTATTTCTCCTGTTTCAAATGCACACATAATTCCATAAAACCTTTCAACATTTCTTCGAGATTAGGTAAAGGTTCAGCCTCAGTCAATCCAGTGATGAGGACGTCATCTAAGTATACAAACACACATAGAAATCCCTATAGGATACTCCTCGTAGTTCACTGAAAAATGGCACATGTGGACAAAACTTCAAAAGGAAGCTGAGCATACTGGGTATTGATTGTCACATACTCTCTTAACGGGTGCTGTCCAATTCCAACTGCTGATGGACATGACTCATATCTAGCTTGGTGAATGACTTGCCTTCTGCTAATTGGGTGTACACATTGTCAATTTTGGGAATGGGATATTTGTCTAACTTTGTTGTTCTGTTGATCATCAGTTTGTAGTCACCACATTGACGTATGATCTGGTCTCGATTGAGAACTAGGGAGAGTTTCTGTGTGGATATGGCCCACTCAGAAAACTGAACAGGCAGAATTATTCCCAGATTTTCCAACCTACAAACTCTGCTTCCACTTTTTCTCTGAGGGTGTAAGACACCTAGCCTTGAAGAAATGTGGTGTTGCCTGGGGATCGATGTGTATTTTAGTTTGCGTGCCCTTCAGTTTTCCAAATTCACCCTAAAAAGCAGTGCCATATTTCTTCAAAAACTCTGGAATTCCATTGGTTTTTAAAGCATTTTTTAAAGTTTATTTATTAGTGTCACAAGTAGGCTTACATTAATACTGCAGTGAAGTTCCTGTGAAAATCCTCTAGTCACCACACTCCAGCACCTGTTCGGGTACACTGAGGGAGAATTTAGCATGGCCAATGCACCTAACCAGCACGTCTTTCAGACTGTGGGAGGAAACTGGAGCATCCGGAGGAAACCCATGCAGACATGGGGAGGACGTGCAAACTCCACCCAGACAGTGACCCAAGCCAGGAACCAAACTTTGGTCCCTGGTGCTGTGAGGCAGTAGTGCTAACCACTGTGCCACCATGCCGTTGGACGTCAAGTGAAATATTTCTGGCCAGTCGAGGTACATTGCTTGCAGCAAATCTCAACCCAAAAGGCTGGGACCCTCCCCATCTATGACCATCACAGGAAGCTGGCCTATTCGCTGTTTGTAGCAGACTGGAACAGCAACAATGTCCTTGAGATGAATGGCCTGTCCAGGGTAGGTTCTCAGTTGGGTGGATGTGTACTCCAATGTCAGTAGCGTTCTCCCTTCGGAGAGGTACTTGAATGTGTGCTCCTGAACAACAGGAGCTGAAGCACCTCCCACTGCAGTTGCTTGCTATTCACCTGCACTGTCATTGCAATGGGTGCAGGTTAAACAATGGTCCCCTGATGCAGAGGGTGTGCAGCAGCAGCATCAGTTTCTGCAGTGTCAGTTGACTTGATCAGATTTGCACTGTGCTCTGCTATGGGTTTATTCTTTGTTCTGCACTTTCTAGTCAAGTGTCCTCTCTTGTGGCAATATTTGCACAATGCATCTGTTCCATGATTCCCTGCACACCTATAGCAAATGTCAGCTGATGCATTGTAAACAGGCTTCCTGACTTGTCGTTTTGTAGACATGGAATTGCCGTTAAATCTGCTTTGCCGCCCCCTGCGCTATGCTCAGCGGCAGGTTTCTGCCTAATGTGATGCAGTGCTCCATTGTTCACGTGCTGAAAATACTGAAAGTCTCTTGTGACACTCTCCACAGCGAAAGTTCCAGAGTGCGTTTGAAATCAATGATATCTGGTTTGGCAAGCAAACAGCATTGGATGGTGTTTCCGTTCACCTTGCATACCAGTCTGTCCTGCAGCAGATCATTCAAGACATCCCCAAACTCACAGTACTCAGAGAACTGTTTCAGGTCACCACAAAGTTGGCAATAGGTTCCCTGAACTTGTGTTGAACTTGAACCTTTGCATAATTCCAGACAGTTTTGGCTGAATATGGAACTTCACAAGCTCCACTGACTTGTTATATGACTTAGTATGAGGTGCATCCAGGCAGTTAGACTTCTGATAAGGTTATATATTTTTATACTCACATTCAGCAGGATAACTTTACCTTTACCTTCGTCAGTAATTTCATTCTCCATGAAATAGAAACTGAGACTCTCAACATGCCGAGTCTTGTCCTCAGCATCTGCATCAGATGGGTTGACCCTTCTGCAGGTGCTGGCCACGTTCTTCTTTTTGCCATAGAAACCGTACAGTGCAAAAGGAGTCCATTCAGCCCAGAAAGAGCATCTTTACCCCACCCTATCCCCATAACCCCTTTCATTTACCATGGCTAGTCCATCTAACCTATACATATCTTTGGACTGTGGGAGGAAACCGGAACTCCCGAAGGAAACCTACGCAGACACGGGGAGAATGTGCAAACTCCACACAGATGGTGACTCAAGGCCGGAATTAAACCCAGGTCCCTGGTGCTGTGAGGCAACCGTGCTAACCACTGTGCCACCGTGTCACCCTTTTTTTGAATGTACTTACCACTCTAATAGCACTGCCACTTTAAGAGCTATCTCTGTAGCTTACTGATTGTTTCTCTATGCTTTATCCATCCTTTTCTGACCTAGGCAGACTCCCCAGTGATTGTGGGCCTTCTTGCCAAAGAAAGAGCATTCATTTCTTTGTTCTCTATGCAGGTCTGGTGTATTTTGAATTCTGTCTGCTTCCATGGCTTTGATCTTCCCATGTGTTTGAAACCTCAGCAGATACACTCTTTTTTAAAAACTGTTTCCTGTGTTAAAACAAATGCTGCAGCAACCTGTTGGACATCAAGGGCAATTATTTGGGTTTTTTTTGCAAAGCAGCAGTTGATTTTTCCTGTCTCTATGTTTCCCGTGCCGTTTCCAGAATTCCCTTCGAACATGCCAAGTCTTTAAAACATCTCTGCTGTTTCTGGACTTTGTGGTACTCACAGCGACCAGGGTGAAGCACACGGCATCAGTCAGATTTATCCTCGTCGCCAGTGTAATAGCTTGAGGCAGGAGGTGGTTTGCTGCAAACAAATGTATACTTTATTGGGAACACACATTGAGATGTTTACAGGCTCGACACCATCTTACTACCCAGAGCACAGCATTGGCGCCATCCCCTGGTTGATTGGCAGGAGCGAGGGGCAACCAGTCCCATTACTACAGAAATGTGACAGTGAGTGTGGGGTAATGCGCTTGGATGATATATCTGCCACAGGTGAATAGTTGACAGTATGAAAGCCGAGATGCGAGGGTGAGACTTGCAACAGTGCTAAGTGAGTGTGAAGTGAGGCAATGAACATTGGCGATTTCAGTCATCCTTGATTAAGACTGTTGATTGATAAGTGAAATGGGTGCGGTGAATGGAGCAGTTGGTGGGGCTAGCGGTTCATTTGGTTTGCTGACCTTGACCATGCACGAGAGATCATTAATCTTTTTGTGCCACTGCCAGTGACACCTATTTGCTCCCACTGTCTTTGTAATGTCTATCCGGGAGGCATCCTGGTCCCCTCAGGGAAGAGGACATCACTCCCACCCCTCCGTCCTTTCCCCCCTCCCTGTCTATCTGCTGCATCCAGTGTTGCAGCAGGGAAGCTTTGGGGCATGCTCTCTGCCCCGTCTCACCATTTGCGCTCTTTTTGCTCATAGACTCTTTGACAATAGTGTCCATCATCTGCTGCAGCCGGAATGCCCTGCGCCTTTCAGAGGTGCAGACTGGCTTTAATTAATGCAGGCTTGTTTAAATGATGCTAGCCTTGCACAAATGTTGGCCCTTTCCTAGACATGCAGCAACTCAGTCGCACATTTAGTACTGGGCTGCACACTACTTGCATTGTAATTAGCAGGCAGTACGATGTTTGCGCATTGTGACCCCTACGCCCATTTTCAGGAACAATCACATTTTTAGCCTATTGATTTGAATGACTCCCGCGGGGATGTTCAGCTACTTGTAAAGCTTATTTGCTAGTTGGATGTTAGACGTGATGCTGTTAGATCGTGACTCTTATACAGGAGGACACTGATTAAGTTGCTTAATTCTACAGAAAATATTTGTTTACCTTTAGAACTCACAGTGTAATCTTTTCTGTCAAAGAAATTGATAGATATAATGCAACTAATGCAGTTGTAAAATCATTCACTGTTTGGTGTCAATTTTAGTGATTTTATTTCAGGGACACATTGAATGTATACCTGGTCTGATCTTTCTTTTAAGTGTTTGTCAATAGAAAGCGCTGACAGGGGAAAGGTACTCTTGGAAAGCCATGGTAATGACATCAAATACTAATCAGCTTCTATTCCAGAGTTTCAATCTCATTCAGTTAGTTCAAAGCATTCACGTCAGCATCCTGTAACTATGGATGTAGATCACCTTTTATGATTTTATGCAATCACTCTATCCTTTCTCCCCCAGTGCCTGGCAATGGTTAGAAACCAGCTACAGCCAGGATTTAGGTATCTATCAGTTTTGTTCTGAGATACAGGTTAGGAAGAATCACAGAATCCCTACACTACAGAAGAAGGCCATTCGGCCCAATGAGTCTGTACCAATCACAATCCCACCCAGGCCCTTTTCCCGTAACCCCACGCATTTACCCTAGTTAGTCCCCCTGACACTAGGGTCAATTTAGCACAGCCAATCAGCCAAACCTGCACATCTTTGGAGTATGGGAGGAAACTGGAGCACCCGGAGGAAACCCACGCAGAGAGGTGGAGAGAATTCCACACAGACAGTGACCCGAGGCTGGAATTGAACCCGGGTCCCTGGCGCTGTGAGGCAGCAGTGCTAACCACTGTGCCACTGTGCCGCCCAAGAAGCCTGAGTCCAGGGACGAACCTAAACAGTAGATATGTATCCTTGCCACTGAAGTGCACTTAAGATGGGAGTATCCCTCGAAACCGAGTAAGAGCGGCACCCACAACATATCCTCAATTGAAGTCAGCTCCTTCATGTGGAGAAAGACACTGAGGACAGTTTTAACACAATCCCCACCCCCCTCCCCCAGCCGCCCACCATCAGGATGGGGTGCAATGTTGGCTTTATATTCCGCACAATGTTACGCTCCATTGATATCAATGTGGGTGTAAATGGGCATTCCACCTGATCCCAATGTGTTTCCCATTCAGGGAGTTACATTATAAAGAACCCCCATGTAATCCTCAGTTTTTTCTCAAAAATATACTCTATTCAGGAATTTCACAAATGCACATTGTAAAACATTTCAAGTTGAAAGTGCCATGAAATTCAGCTTGACTCATACAGTGTGTTCCAATCTAAGGTGCCTCCATACAATTGAAATTCTCTTGATATTTACAATATGCATTCCACGTCAGACATACAACCTGAAGGCAAATATATTTCAAATTGAAAACTGACAGAAATTGCAATAGAATTCAACTTTCCTTCATGCAGCATGTTGCACTCTGAGTTTCAATACTCATGATATTTACAAAGTACATTCAATGCCAGGTGTACAGCCCAAGGTGTTCTACAAACTTTCCAGCCCCTCAGTTCACTATGGCAGAAAGGTTCTGGACAGCAGAACCTTTCCCCATTGTACCTCTACCATGGCTGCCTCAAGCTTGAGGTTTTTGTCAATGTTTCGCCCTGGCAGACAAAAGAGCATCTTTCACCGAGTTTATGATTCTCTAGATGCAGTTGATATTTGTCTCCATGTGCATTCCTGGGAACAACCCATGGAACTCAGAGTCCTGCATCACGAAGCTGCCGGGGCGAAACATTGACAAAAACCATTGCATCTCTCTCCAGACCTTCTTTGCAATGGCTCATCCCCGAAAGCAGTGAACAACAGTCTCCAACAGCATTGTCTCCATGGACTGCCTTTCCACCATAGCTGAGCTGAGACTGCGAATGCAAGAGGACAGGAAGAAATATATTGGTGCTTTAACACACTGTACCATGTCTACCTTGGCCTAACCCGACATGTTCATATAATATGACCTGGAAAATAAATGAATTTTACGATCCAAGCAATTGCTATGTTCTAACCAAGATCATAGGGCTGTAATAAGAACCTGCTGTAATTGGACATTTTATGAGAATAACCTTCATATCTGTTGTGGATTTGTATTCGCAGTTCTAGTATAAACGAGTTTTAAACATCCTGTCACTCTTTCACACAATTCACCAAATGGATCCCAGAGGAGTGTGATAGTGTGTCATCATTCATAGCCTCTCTGCATTAAATCACTCAGTCCTGTGCTTAACTGTAAAGCACTTTTATAAGAGATTCCCCTGTTCAGGAATAATTTGAGATGTGCTGCTTTCTAAGTCTCTTTGCTCCTGAAACCCCACTGTGGTATGTTAATGTAAGGATGTTTAATGGTATTTTAAACAGGTTACAATCTCCACTGAAACAGCGCAGAGAGACTTGAACTTCACTTGCTCCACAACCCTCGTTTATGCTGGGGCTTGACTTCCACGTGCCCGAGTGATGTGACACGGCACCATCCCACTCCCTGGGACCGGGGAATTTAATTTGAGCCTGCATCAATGCTCCTCACAGGTGTTAAGTGAAAACGTTTTTATCGGCTGTCCCTTGATTCAAGGATGAGATCTATTTATGTAACTGAACAGGCCAATTCTCAACCCAACAGATCACAAGGATCACAACTGGTCTCCGAACACAGGAAGGCCCCATCTGTCTAAAGTTAACAGGGGCCGTGGATGGTGGGTCTGGGGAGGTTGGGGGGCGGGGGGGAGCGGGTGGAGTGGGGTTGGGGGTGGAGTGATAGTCAGAAAGACAACAGGTTTTGCATCACAAGGTTTCTCACCCTATTGCATGCCTACCCCCATCCCCCAACCCCCCCCATCCCCCAACCCCCCCTGCCCCTCCCACCCCCCGGCGCCACCCCTCCACACTCCGTCCCACCCAACCTCTTGCCTCCCAGCCAGCTCTCAGGGGAGCATTAGTTTCCACCATCCATGTTTGAATTCCTCCAGATAAGTTGCCACCCTGTTATCAGGCCAAATTCACAAATGACATCCTATATGATTACAACAAAAGGAAACCATCCCTCCTTATCCTTCTTTGACATAATTAACCACGCCATCCACCTCTGACACTGCACCATCATCAGCTAACTGCATACACCCAGTTCCATTCTGATCTATCTAAGCCAGAGAATCGCCTGCTATGACTTCTCTTCCCACTTCTGCCCCATTTCATCTTGTGATCCCAAGGATCTATCCTTGGGCCTCTCTTATTTGTCAATTACAGTGACATCATCTTAAAACACAGCATTACAAGAACACAAGATAAACTTATTTAAGATTCCTTACCTGAGAAAGGATATACTGGCACTGGAGGGGGTGCAGAGGAGATTCACTAGGATGATTCCGGAGTTGAGAGCGTTGGCTTATGAGGAGAGACTGAGTAGACTGGGACTATACTCATTGGAATTTAGAAGAATGAGGATGGATCTTATAGAAACATATAATATTATAAAGGGAATGGATAAGATAGAAGCAGAGAAGTTGTTTCCACTGGCAGGTGAAACTAGAATTAGGGAGCTTAGCCTCAAAATAAGGGGGAGCAGATTTAGGACAGAGGTGAGGAAGAACTTCTTCACCCAAAGGGTTGTAAATCTGTGGAGTTCCCTGCCCAGTGAAACAGTTGAGGTCGAAATGGTCGAAAGCTTCATGTTTTTAGGTGTCCAGATCACCAGCAACCTGTCCTGGTCCCCCCATGCCAACACAATAGTTAAGAAAGCCTACCAATGCCTCTACTTTCTCAGAAGACTAAGGAAATTTGGCATGTCAGCTACGACTCTCACCACCAAAGAACAAAGAACAAAGAACAATACAGCACAGGAACAGGCCCTTCGGCCCTCCAAGCCCGCACCGCTTCCTGGTCCAAACTAGACCATTCTTTTGTATCCCTCCATTCTCACTCCGTTCATGTGGCTATCTAGATAAGTCTTAAACGTTCCCAGTGTGTCTGCCTCCACCACCTTGCCCGGCAGCGCATTCCAGGCCCCCACCACCCTCTGTGTAAAATACGTCCTTCTGATATCCGTGTTAAACCTCCCCCCCCCCCCCCCCTCTCACCTTGAACCTATGACCCCTCGTGAACATCACCACCGATCTGGGAAAAAGCTTCCCACCGTTCACCCTATCTATGCCTTTCATAATTTTATACAGCTCTATTAGGTCACCCCCTCATCCTCCGTCTTTCCAGTGAGAACAACCCCAGTTTACCCAATCTCTCCTCATAACTAAGCCCTTCCAGACCAGGCAACACCCTGGTAAACCTCCACCAGGCAACACCCTGGTAAACTTCCTCTGCACTCTCTCTAAAGCCTCCACGTCCTTCTGGTAGTGTGGCGACCAGAACTGGACGCAGTATTCCAAATGCGGCCGAACCAACGTTCTATACAACTGCAACATCAGACCCCAACTTTTATGCTCTATGCCCCGTCCTATAAAGGCAAGCATGCCATATGCCTTATTCACTACCTTCTCCACCTGTGACGTCACCTTCAAGGATCTGTGGACTTGCACACCCAGGTTCCTCTGCGTATCTACACTCTTTATGGTTCTGCCATTTATCGTATTGCTGCCCGCTACGTTAGTTCTACAAAAATGCATCACTTTGCATTTATCTGGATTGAACTCCATCTGCCATTTCTTTGTCCAAATTTCCAGCCTATCTATATCCTTCTGTAGCCTCTGACAATGTTCCTCACTATCTGCAAGTCCAGCCATTTTCGTGTCGTCCGCAAACTTACTGATCACCCCAGTTACACCTTCTTCCAGATCGTTTATATAAATCACAAACAGCAGAGGTCCCAATACAGAGCCCTGCGGAACACCACTAGTCACAGGCATCCAGCCCGAAAAAGACCCTTCCACTACCACCCTCTGTTTTCTGTGATCAAGCCAGTTCTCCACCCATCTAGCCACCTCCCCCTTTATCCCATGAGATCCATCCTTTTGCACCAACCTACCATGAGGGACTTTGTCAAACGCTTTACTAAAGTCCATATAGACGACATCCACGGCCCTTCCCTCGTCAACCATTCTAGTCACTTTTACAGATGCACCATAGAAAGCACTCTTTCTGGTTATATCACAGCTTGGTATGGCTCCTGCTCTGCCCAAGACCGCAAGAAACTACAAAATGTCGTGAATGTAGCCCAATCCATCACTCAAACCAGCCTCCCATCCATTGACTGCCACAGAAAAGCAGCCAGCATAATTTAGGATCCCACGCACCCCGGACATACTTTCTTCCGAAGATACAAAAGTCTGAGTTCAAGTACCAACCAACTCAAGAACAGCTTCTTCCCTGCTGCCATCAGACTTTTGAATGGACCTACCTCCATTAAGTTGCTCTTTCTCTACACCCTAGCTATGACTGTAACACTACATTCTGCACGGTCTCCTTTTCTTCTCTATGAACGGTATGCTTTGTCTGTGCAGCGCGCAAGAAACAATACTTTTCACTGTATACTAACACGTGTGACAATAATAAATCAAATCAAATCAAATCAAAATCAAATCTCGTTGAATGTTTTTAAGGCAAAGATAGATAGATTTTTGAACAGTAAAGTAATTAAGGGTGATGGTGAGTAGGCAGGTAAGGGGCTACATCCATGAAAAGATCAGCCATGATCTTATTGAATGGCAGAGCAGACTCGAGGGGCCAAATGGCCTAGTCCTGCTGATAATCCTTATGTTCTTACACTCTTATATAGAAGCAGGAATAGACCACAAGGCCCATCAAGCCAAATTCAATGTTATCATGGCTAATCTTGGGCTTCAAAATTTCCCATCCACCCCCCATATCCTTTAATTTGCTGAGAGACTAAATATCTGTCCATCTCAGTCTTAAATGTATTAAATAATGGAGCAGCCCCAATCCCCTGGGGTGGAAAATCTCAACGATTCACAACTCTCTGAGTGAAGAAATTTCTCCTCATCTCAGTTCTAAATGATTGACCCCCTATCCTGAGACTATGCCCCCGTGTCTTAGATTTCCTGACAAGTTGTGCTCACTCAAAGACCCGAAAATCCCACCCAAGGTCAATGGACCTTTCCATGGTCTGCCCCCCTGCCTGCTACAATTCCTGTGGCGGCGGGACAGGAAAACTCCGCCCAATCTTTCAGTGTCCACTCTATCAGAATTCTGTACAGCCCCGATTGATGGCCCCACCACCAGCCCCCGATGCAGAGTCCCTCCTTCCCTCCCTTCCCCTCCGGCCTCTCCCCATCTGGCTCCTCCCCATTAGACCTGCCCCTGTGAGGACCTGCCCCCTTGGCACTGCCCCCTTGGCACTGCCCAGTGTCTGGTGGGACCTGCCAGTGTGCCAGCCTGGCAGTGCCAGGGTGCCAGGCTGGTACTGGCAAGGTCCTAGGCTAGCAGTGCCAGGCTGACACTGCCCAAAAGGCACTGCCCCCACACCCCCACCTTCCCGGGAGGCCTCAAAGGCCTCTGGTCCCACCAGCGAGGCCATCACGTCTGGTCCCCCATTGCTGGGGATCAGCTGTGATTCTCGCTGGTGTGGACCTCCACTGGTGAGGTTGGAAATCCACATTAGCCCGAGCAATGGTGTCCGGAGCTCCATAATCAGATTTATATGAGGTTCTGAATATTTAAATCGGCCTATCGCCATTCCCCAGCGCATGGCTGATTACATTTTAAAAAAGGCCCGGGAGAATCGCGACCAGCCAGATGCTGGGCGGGAATCAGATATTTGTGGATCACATTTAAATTTCTGGCCCCGCCCTGCTGCTTGAGTAACTTAACGGTTCAGGAAAATTGCACCCCATATCTTTGTTACCACATTCTTGACTATTCTAACCCTCTCCTCACCAGCCTTCCATCCATCTATTGGGCGTCATAGTGGCAGGGACCCGGGTTCGAGTCCTGACTTGTGTCACTGTCTGTGCGGAGTCTGCACGTTCTCCCTGGGTCTGTGTGGGTTTCCTCCGGGTGCTCCGGTTTCCTCCCACAGTCCGAAAGACGTGCTGGTTAGGTGCATTGGCCATGCTAAATTCTCCCTCAGTATACCCGAACAGGCGCCAGAGTGTGGTGACTGGGGGATTTTCACAGTAACTTCATTGCAGTGTTAATGTAAGCCTACTTGCGACACTAATAAATAAACATCTTTGTCATCCAATCATGTTTTTTTTCACATCAAGTCCAATTCGTTTATCATCTCTATGCTCATCAACCTACACTGAGTCACATCACAACTATAAAGCAGTCATCCTTGTTTCAGTTCCTTCTATGATCCCGTCCCTCCTCACCTCTGTAATATCCTCCAGCCCTACAATATTCCAAGATATCTGTGCCTCTCTAATCCTGCCTGCATGAACCTGCTCAGTTTTGATTGCCCCACCATTGGTGCTGTGTCTCCAGTTGCCTAGACAGCAAGCTCTGGATAGCCCTCTCCCTGCACCTCTCTGCCTCGCATTTCACCTTGAACTCAGTCCTTAAAACCTTTGGGTCATCTGCCCTAATGAGTGTTAAATTTTGCTCTATAATTCTCCTGTGAATCACTGTGGGATGTTCTAAGATGTAACAGTCGGGAGAAGTACAGGTTGTTGTCATTGCTCTGTGTATCACATTCAGCAACTGCAAAATTCCCTACGCGGTTGGCAAAGATAGTCAAATCTCACCTTTCACCTGCAATACGCATGAATTACGAGCTACTCATGCTCCCGCAATGGCTACCTTAACTCACCTTTCACTGGTAACAGCTATTCGCCATTACCTTGTCTCACGGAATCTAAAAATGTTTTTCTATGAGAGAAATAGATTGAAATTGCAGCTGAATATACAAGATAGCCAGTATAGTACATGACAGTTGAAGATGTATGTATTACTGCAGTAGATCAGAGCCTGCTCACTTTGGTAATAAACTAAAAGAGAATAGTACAGATCTTAGGTTCGATACATGATTGCAACTGCACTAATTTATTTCTTGTCATTGCTGCATGGAAGCTTGTGATTTATTGGTGCAGATGAAAACAATCATCCCTGTAGCTTTCATGGTTTGAGGCTGGAAAGCAAAATAGCGTAATTTATCTGCAACATCTTTACATTCTCAAACAGTTCATAATCTTTGCTTTGCAGCAGAGCGTCCATTAATACATTTAGATTCCAGTCATAGCTTCTGAGCTTTGCTTAGATCCGTTGTTGTTATTTTCTCTTCCTCGTGTTTATTTGTTAACAGCACTCATTTTCTGCACCTGATTTACCGCTGATGCCATTCTGGCTCTGGGTTTTTACCACATTAGACAGGATTTTCCATGGCTTTTACAAAAGGCTTTCTAAAGCATTTGTGCAGGTGTTTATAGATATATCTTCACAGGAGGGATCCCTCAAAGAAAGTGGTCTGGAATTTGCGGAAGCCATTTGGAAACACTTTTTCCTGATTGCTTATTAGTTATTAGTACACAGGTCTTTGAGCAAAGATAAACACCCTTGCTCTCTGCTGATGTCTTGAACTGTTTATCTTGACTGGGATATGATGTGGGCACAGGCTGCCTCAGGACAATCCAACATTGCAGCAGGAACATGGGCAGCCTCAAGTACTATATCTGCATGTGCAAACGGTCTATTGCCTGCATTAGGCTTGGTAAAGGATGCATCTTACTCATCCTCACTCAATATGCCAGATTGTGTAATTCTTTTATTATTCATTTACAAGATTTGGATGTCACTGGATAGGCCAGAATTTATTTATTCCCCATCCTTAATCACCCTTCAGAAGGTGGTGGTGAACTGCCTCCTTGTACTGCTGTAGTCCACGTTGTGTAGGCACAACCAGGATTTTGACCCAGCGACAGTGAAGGATTGGTGATATATTTCCAAGTCAAGATGGTGAGTGACTTGGAGGGGAACTTCCAGGTGGTGATATTCCCAGATGGCAGCTGCCCTTGTCCTTTGAGATGGTAGCGGTCGAGGGTTTGGTGTTGCCTAAGAAACCTTGGAGAGTTCTGCTTTCACTATTCTTTGGTGGTGGAGGGATTGAATGCTTGTAGAAGGAATAGCAATCAAGTGAGCTGGTTGGCCTGGATGGTGTTAAGTTTCTTGAGTGTTGTTGGAGCTGCACCCATCCAGGTAAGTGACTTGACTTGATTTGATTTTCATTTGATTTATTATTGGCGCATGTATTAGCATACAGTGAAAAGTATTGTTTTTGCATGCTACATATCACACTCCTGACTTGTGACTTGTAGATGTTGAACAGGGTTTGGGGAGTCAGGAGGTGAGTTACTTGCTTAGTTTTACATACTATCATTAGTAATCCCTTTGTCATGAGTTCCATGTCACCATGTCAGTGTTCAACCAACACATCTTCACTCAACTAATCTACCAGAACAGACAGAATAGTAACTCCAGTATTTGTTGTTTGTGTTTTTTATGTGCAGATTTGCTGCCACGTTTATCCACATAACAACAGTGACTGCACAGCAGAAGTAATTCTATGGGTGGAACAGCCTAAGAGTGTGATTAGATTCTGCAAAATCAAGACTTTACTCTTTCTTGTCACTCTGCCATTCACTTTCAGAAAGTCTCTGTTGTGAAATAAAGACTTGCATTTATATTACGCCTTTCATGACCTCAAGATTTCCCAAAGCGCTTCCCAGTCATTGATGTATTTCTTAAATAAAAACAGAAAAAGTTGCATTGTGGCGAGAGTCCAATGTGATTCTCCTTCGGAGCTGCAGAGAAGCAGAAAAAGGATGTGCGCTATGCTGTTGAAAAAGTGGGCAAAGGGCATGGTGAAGCAAAATAGAAAGTCAGGGATAGGTTGGAGGCCAGGATAGATTAAATGACAAAGGTGATATGGAACTCAAGACAAAGGGATTGCTAATGATAGTATTTAAGATTAAACCTTTGGTCCAGAGTACATGCTAATAACAGAATAAAGATCAGCACAGTGATTAGTACTGCTGCCTCACAGCGTCAAGGACCCGGGTTCAATTCCAGCCTCGGGTCACTGTCTGTGTGGAGTTTGCATGTTCTCCCCGTGTCTGCGTGGGTTTTCTCCGGATGCTCCGGTTTCCTCCCACACTCCAAAGATGTGCGGGTTAGGTTGATTGGCCATGCTAAATTGTCCCTTAGTGTCAGGGGGATTAGAAGGGTAAATATGTGGGGTTACGGGGATAGAGTCTGGATGGGATTGTTGATAGTGCAGATTCGATGGGCGGAATGGCCTCCTTCTGCACTATAGGGATGCTATGGAATCAGCATTGTCTGAAATGGAGTGTGCAGCCTGATGCTTCCAATGTGCTCCCTCAATGGGGAAGCAGCTGTTGCGGAGGTGTCTGAGGGAGCTGCAGACCCGTGAACAATAAATAACAACCAAAAAGATGGGCAACTAGTCCCCAGATATTTTGGATACCTCAACCTCAGTCCCCAGATATCTCGGATATCTCAACCTCAGTCCCCAGATATCTCGGATACCTCAACCTCAGTCCCCAGATACCTCTTTAAATTTTATATCTGCCCTGACAACTGATCCTGCCCTGGATCGAGGTTGAAGCTAAAATGTAAAGGCCCCCTAGCCAATCAACCCATCTACCAACAGCAGAAACAGATGGGCCACGTAAAATTGTATTTAATTGGCCCCTTAATGGGCTAAACTGCCTATTTGATTGTCAGTGGGCATGCTCCTGACTCTCTCTCTCACGTGCATGCTGACCATAATATTGCGTGAGTGAATGATGATGATTTAACATGCTCCCGGGTCGGGGGTGCGCTCGCCCGAGCAACGTAGAGTTCTGCCCTTGCGAGTGGAACTTAAACCCACAGAACCTTTAGACTCAGAGGAGAGTGTGCTACCAGCTGATCTATGGCTGACACCTTGGATTTGCAAATGACTACATTTTAGCTCGATGTCACTTGAAAGCATTTTTCAAGTCATTACTTAAAGCGCAAATCGCACACATTGTCAAATCTCTGAAGCACCTTCTGACTTGAGTGGACGAATATATTACAGACCTTAGCAGATGTTCCTAAGCTATTTGTCAAGCAATATAACTGCGTAAGCACAACGTATGTTACTCACGAGGTAATTGGTGCACTACTCTATCAAAGTGGGATTTATATTCATGTGCAGCCAAAAATACACACATTGCATTACATATTCCAGCACCCGGCAACATAGTGCAGCATGTAATGTTGTGCAGGCTGCAGACAAGTGCAACAGCTAAAGAGGGTCCAGAATAACATTTATTGGGCAGAACAATCATCTTATAATAGGTTGATCTTTCTCTACACCCTAGCTATGAGTGTGACACTACTTTCTGCACCCTCCCCTTTCCTTCTCTATGAACGGTATGCTTTGTCTGTATAGCATGCAAGAAACAATGGGCGGTATGGCGGCACAGTGGTTAGCACTGCTGCCTCACGGTGCCAGGGACCCAGGTTCAATTCTGGTCTTGGGAGACTGTCTGTGTGGAATTTGCACATTCTCCCTGTGTCTGCGTGAGTTTCCTCCAGGTGCTCCGGTTTCCTTCCACACTCCAAAGATGTACAGGTTAGGTTGATTGGCAATGGTAAATTGCCCCTTTGTGTCAGGGGAATTAGCAGGGTAAATGCATGGGGTTACAGGGATAGGTTACAGTGCATCCTCGATAGGCCGAATGGCCTCCTTCTGCACTGTAGGGTTCTATGATTCTATGAATAATTTTCACTGTACCCCAATACATGTGACAATAATAAGTCAAATCAAATCAAATCTTCTCCATGAGATTCACAAACTGGAATCACTGCTATTGCTGTTTACATGTCTCCCTGTGAATGAGGCACCTTTTGCATTTCAATATTCAGGAATTTAGAAACCTCAAGTTCCCAGAATCTCAACGTCAGGGTAAATTTTAATAAAACATCCTGAAAGACCACTTGCTGGGTGAACAGTGGGCAATAAAGACAGACAGGAGATCGCAGTGGGTGAGATCTGCTCATAAATTTTCAATCATCCTGAAATCTCCAAGCGGTGACCTGGGCCATGAGAATGGTTACTGCAGTGCTTTTATTGACAGAGGGATAAACTGAGCAACTATCAATCAGTTAATGTGGCAACAGTTGGGACAAGTACATGGAATCCAACATTTGATCAAATTAGTAATCATGTAAGTCAATAATATTATCGACCATTAAAAATTTGTAAAAGGCAAACTGGGCTTGAGGAATTGAATGAAGTGTTTTGAAAATATGACCAATTGAAGATGAAAGTAGATGTCATTGTCATGGATTATCACAATGATTGACAAAGTGTCTCATGAGTGGCTCATTAGAAAACTTAAAACATGTAGGGCAGAATCATACGAGAATTTGTCAGTTCTGGTGAGGAAAGTAGCCTGGAACTCTCCAGCTGCACTGGCTAGTTTTTTCTCCAGCTCTTGTCCCTTTAACTGCAGAAAAAAATAGTGGGTGTAGTTTGCGCCATCACTCTGGCGAAGCGGAGACTCTTCGGGAACCCGCTCCACTGAGATCGTGGCGCCATCTTTGAACGGTGCCCCAATCACAAACAAATATTATACTCCACCCTTTCCCCACTCCGCCCCAACCCTCCCATCATTCCCAGCACCCCATCCCTCTCTGTATCTGTTCCCCCCCCAATACCACCACAGATAGATGAGACCCCACACACGAGGCTCCCCCCAAGTGGGCAACGCCAGGGGGCATTGCCAGGCCACTGCCTGACCATGTCCCTTCCACCAAGGGCTATACTCATCTTTGCGCCCCGGAGGGATCTCTACGACAGGCTGACGTCTGGGTGAACCTGGTGTAAACCTTGCTGATGTGATGTCACATCGGCGAGGTTTGAAAATCTCATGAGGGGGAATATCTGGCGAGGGGAGTGTTTAATTGTATTTAAATTTATAAAAATATATTGAAATCAATATGGCCATGAACCTGATTAAGTCACTGGTAGAGGGGCGGCGAAAATCAGATATCATGATCTTGCTGGCGACATTCCCGATTTCCAGCATGTGCTGGATCTTGATCTCCTGCCGGCAATCTCACGGACGGAGAATGTGAGCTCAAGATCCCCCCCATAGTGTATGAGAACATTTGGTTAACATACAGGAGAGTAAGTCTAAATGGGTGCAGACTGGAAAAGGTTTGAAATGGTACCCCAGAGGTCTGCATTAAGTCCACTTTTTGAATAAATAACTTATTTGGTCTTGGGTATAAGGAACATGATTTCAAAATGTACCGATCACACATCAAAGGTGCGAGGGTTGTGTCATCACAGGCAATAGGGCATGGAAGTCAGCAGGCCACCTCAATCTCAGCTGTGGATCCTGGAGAGACAGTTCGACGTAGAGGGAGGGTCAGTAAGATTAAGAAACTGTAGGCACTTAGTGGGCAAGGGTGAATATTGGCACTAGTGTATGTTTTGTTTTGAATGTTTGGTATTAAAATCACTTTGTTCACCCACAGAGCCTCCACGCTGTCTTTAATGCCACCAAGCTAGGGGGATCCACCGTGCTCACCCGGTGTGGGAGTGTAAAAATGGCAGTGTTATGTCCTTCCCACCCTCTTGCCGTCCCTCACTAAGGAAGGGCACTCCCTCAGCTGTGGTACAGACAGGAATCCAGGAAGGAGGGCACAGGAAGCGCTGCCTGAGTACCAGCCTTCACAACCCCTTTAAAGTAAGGGACGTCACCCCACCATGAAGGGAAGGTATAGGCCTGCAAGCAACCCCTCACGACCCCTCTCCCTGAAACTGCAATTCTGAGACCCCCAACCCTGGCCCCGAGTTGTACTTATCTGTGTCCCCAGGTCCTCTCCAGTATCCGTGAAGAGTGCATACTACAGAAGCTGCTGGCTGCCTGAGCGCTCAGCTCCAAAGTTCCCCTCAGAGGTGAAGGCGCCAGGTTCACGCTTACGGAGAGCTGTTATAAATGGCGCCAGCTCCTGCAGAATATCTGGTGAGGAGGGAAGTCCCGGAGAGAGAGCTCGCTAATGACATGCTAATGTATTAAAATGAGCTTTCTGTGGTCCCTCGGCGTGTTGCATGCCACTCCACCGTTGAGGGGCCGGTAAGATTGGAACTCGGAAACTCGCCGGCGGGAATCGCACTCTCCGGATTTTGAGTACGCAACGCCATTCCCACAGGTTGAGATTGCAGGCTCAAAATCACCCCCACAGTATGGGTAATGAGCCCAGAAAACCCTCCCAATGCAGAGGACTAATCATCCTTGTAATGATGCTTATGGTTAGGGAGGGAGTGTTCAAGATGTGAGCTGTAACCGGCCTGAGAATCCTTTTGTATCTTCACCACCATGGATAGATACAACAACAATAACTGTGTACTCTTTGAATAATGTCACGGTGGTCCATGCAGAGTTCATTTACAAAGGAGCAATTCTACGGGATTGAATAAGTTAACCGTCAACATTTTGTTTAATCTTTCTGCATGAAAATTTGCTGGCCTCGTGAAGGAGATAAACATTTTAACCATGGCAAGAATTGGAAAGTTCTTGCTCCCAATTCATCTGTTCATATGAAACAGATGGATGGAGGAGAAGGGGAAGGCAGCCAGCGATTTAGCCATAATTTATATATTGCATTACTTCTTAAAAGAATAACAACACCTTGACAAAGGGTCATCTGAACTCGACACGCCAGCTCTTTTCTCTCCTTCCAGATGCTGCGATTTTCCAGCATTTTCTCTTTTGGTTGAACGTTTTGCGGTTGTGATTAGTGTGGAAGAAGGCACAGAGAGATTGGAGGTCACAGGGAAATCACAGGATTGGCAGGTTGGATGTGGAGAAGATGTTTCCTCTTGTGGTAGAATCTACAACCGTGGCTCTCTGTTTAAAAATGAGTGATTGCTCATTCAAGACAGAGGAGACGAGAATTTTTTTTTATCTCAAAGGGCCGTGAGTCTCCAGAATTCTCTTCCTCAAAAGGCAGTGGAAGCAGAGTCTTTGAAAATGTTTAAGGCAGAGCTAGAGAGATGGTTAAAGGTTATCAGGAGTAGACAGGGATGAAGGGCTGAGGTTACAATCAGACCAGCAATGATATTATTGAATGGGGGAGCAGGCTCGAGGGGCGAGTGGCCTACTCCTGCTCCCAATTCGTTTGTTCATATGAAACAGATGGGAAGGAGGAGAGGGGAAGGCAGCCAGCGATTTAGCTATAATTTCTATATTGTATTACTTCTTAAAAGAATAACAACACCTTGACAACATCGGAAGAACCAATGACCTTAGCGAACTGCTTCTTTTTCTGGTTTGTAGCACCTGTCAAGGGTCAGTTTGTCTTTCTGTAATTTAAATAATGATACATGGAATAAACAAGGCCTCAGGTCAAAGCCAAGTATGAAAATAGTTCAGGTATGTTTGTTTTATCTGTGTCAGAGGAGGACAAACCTTGGCAGAGTGAGGTACTAATGAGTTCTCGAAGATCCAAAAAAAGCCGCCAGTTGTCAACTAATCTTGAGGTCTTTTTGCTACAGATCAAAGCAAACTGTTGCCCTAGAAAAATGGGATTAAATGATGCCAAAGGTTATTTTTAGAAAAAAGGACAGAAGAATTGTGATTTATTGAATTTGACATTTTCAAAAAATTATACCAGACTCAAAGGGCCACATAGATTTCTCTCCTTTCTCTCACCCTGTGTTATAGTAAAACTGCATCTATATAGTAAAACACAGAGTGATACCGGTATATTGGTAAATCGCATTTTGCATTGAGATGGAGGCTGGGATTTTACGGCACCCCAACGGTGGGTTTTCCAACAGCATGGTGGTACAGTGGTTAGCACTGCTGCCTTACAGTACCAGGGACCCAGGTTCGATTCCCAGCTTGGGTCACTATCTGTGTGGAGTTTGCACATTCTCCCCGTGTCTGCATGGGTTTCCGCCGGGTGCTCTGGTTTCCTCCCACAATCCAAAGGTGTTTAGGTTAGGTGAATCGGCCATACTAAATTGTCCTTCAGTGTCCCAAGAAGTGTAGGTTAGATGGATTAGCCATGGGAAATGTGTACGGTTACAGAGATAGGGTGGGGGAGAGGGCCTATGTAACATACTCTGTCAGAGAGTCGGTGCAGATTCGATGGGCCAAATGGCCTCTTCTACACTGTTGGGACACTATGATTTTATGTGGTGGGTCCCCACTGGCAGGTGGGTTCCTCGGCAGTGCGGCCTGTGAACAACATTAATGGCCATTGGCTTCGGCGGGATTGGAAGGTCCCACTGCTGGCCAATGGCGAGCCGACTCTGCCACCGGAAAACCTGCCACCTGAGGGGAACACAGCCTGAGGATTTATAATACGGTACGCAATTATCAGAGATAATCCTATCGGCATGGGAGGGTGATGCCAAGATTTTCAGCCAACAATCTACTTTTCAAGAGTAGTCATTCTTGGAAAGTGGGAAATACGCCGTCTAGTTTGCAAGCTGCAAGCTCCCACAAGCAGTGGCGACATGACAATGACCAGGCAATAGTGATATTCTGTCAGGGTTGTGTATTGTTTAGGATGCAAGGGGAAATTCCTCTGCCCTTCTCTTCAGTAATGTCATGGGATCTTTCATAAGCTGCTGAGAGGGTGGACAGGGCCTTAGTTCAATGTCTCATCTGAAAGGTGGCACACCTCTCTCAGTGCTGGAGTTTCAGTTTGGATTATGTGCTGAAATCACCAGTGGAATTTGAACTGACAAACTTCTGACTTGGAGAAGAGTGTGCTGATAATGTCTGACACTTTGGATTTGTGAATGCCGACATTATAGGTAGATGCCACTAGCTTGCACATATCATTAAATATCTGGACTGTCTTCCAACTACAATGGATGAATATATCACAGTCCTTAGAAAGTCTCAGTAAGATACTTGGCAACAATATCAACAAGGTAATCAGAATGAATGTTATTCACAAAATTGGTGCACTCTTATATCAAAGTGGGATTTATATTTCTATGCAGTCAGAAATAAACAGACTAGAGTACAGATTCAAGGACCGGCAGCAAAGTGCAGCATGTAATATATTGCACACTACGAACAAATCCAACTAAAGAGTGTCCAGAATAACATTTATTGGGCAGAGCAACCATCTACTTCAGGAGATTTGCAAACCATCATTCCTCATGGCAATGCCTTGACCAATCAGTCAACCCGCCTTGTTTCAATTTGAACAATGCTGGTCAGTTAACTGTTCCATTCTCCATGGCAACGTCTCCACCAATCAGACTCCGCTTGCCAACCAATCAACATGTTATTCTCATGCAGTATAAATTATTGTTTCCTCATTACTGTTGATCATTTCTTGTGAGCTGTCCTGTTGAGTGCAAGACAAAAAGCTTTGATAGCATGTCTCTTTTTTCAGCAATACATAATAAAAATGAAAATTTGCTCAACAGACAGGAAGTAAAGAGTTGGGGTAATTGGGTGTTGGTCGGACTGGAGAAAGGTTGGAAGTGATGAATCCCAGAGGTCAGAATTAGGTCCTCTTTTGTACCTGGATCATTTGGACTGTGGTAAAAGGAATACAAGCACACAAAGACATTTGCAACCACCTTCATCCAGGAATGTTGAGTGGATGATCCATCTCAACCTTCTCCTGAGTCATAAACATCACAGGTGTCATTCTTC